>NC_057357.1:34580000-34925000 GCF_016509475.1 Prionailurus bengalensis | reverse complement strand
GCAGCAAATCCCAGAGAGTCCTTGTCAAAAACCAGTGACTTGGTCACAAACAATTAGAAGTGCCACATTGCCCCCCCACCCCTGATTGCTTAGCTGGCCTACAGTAGTTTCTAATAAAGGGCTATAATAACATATCACTGCCATCCTCCCCACGTTGAGCTTGAAGAAGAAAAAAATCATCTCTCTCTCCCTGCTGCATCTTCAGCCTTCACACCGGCTGCCTCTTCCAAAGATAATTTCGTAAGGACAGCCTCAAACCCAAAGAAAGTGAAGGCACGTTGCTAGGGTTCATCTTTCCTTAGGGGGCTTGCACACCCACCATACTTCCAGATTTCTCTTCAGAGCTGTAAGTAAGTGAGCCCTCTCACCTGTTCCCCTCCTCAAAAAAGAAAGAAGGTCTATACCATGAACAGAAGAATGAAGCATAAAGGGAACCCTAGGTTTTGGAATCCAGGGAACAAATAGGCTTTGTGTTAATGGTGTCTTCCCTTAAACAAAGGTTTGGCTATTTTTTTTTTCCCACAAAGGACCAGAGAGTAAGTGCTTTAGACTTTACAGTTCATGTGGTCTCTGTCACAACCACTCAACTCCGGGGTGTGCAGCCTGAAAGCAGTCATTGACAATGTGTAAATGGCTGGGGTGGCTGTGTTCCAATAAAATTTTATTTACAAAACACACAGCCTATGGATTTAGCCTGAAGGTTGTTATTTTCCCATTCCTTCTTTAAATTTTCCAGTACTTGGGGACAAGAGGAGATCCGCACAGAAAAGGAATGAGGACATTCATCGGCCTCTCCAGGAGCCACAAGAAGTGAACGACAAAGTGGGCAGATCTCCTTCGTGTCCTCCTAGCTCAGGGCTGGCCCCAGGCAAAGTCATAGAGCAGGAGTAGGTCACTTCCGCGTCCGGCTCCAGCCTTCCAAATCACACTGTGTTCCCTGATGCTCATGGAGTTTTACATTCAGTAGAGTCTAAGAGTTTATTTCTACCCTGAAGGAAGAATCCTCTCTATCAGGTGGCCACTAAGCCACTGCAGGGACATAGCCAGCCACAGGGTCTCATTGTTCCAGGAAGTGGCTTATTCTAGGAAGTGGGATATGTCATCAAAGAAAGAGTCAAGACTTTGGAGGAAAGAGAAAACAAAACAGAATCCTGGGTCTGGAACTGTTCACCTTGTCACTTAGTCCAACTGCTTAACCTGGAAGCCTCAAACTTTTCACCAGCTTAGGCCTGATGAAATATCTTAACCATGACAATTCGACCCCCAAAAGAACTACTCTGTAGGGTCACTGAAATTCCACTTTAAAAACACAGCAACAAGGGGCGCCTGGGTGGCTCAGTCAGTTGAGCATCCAACTCTTGATTTAGGCTCAAGTCATGATCTTGCAGTTCACGGGACTGAGCCCTGAGTAGGGCTCTATGTGGACAGTGTGGTGCCTGCTTGGGATTCTCTCTCTCCCTCTCTCTCTGCCTCTCTCTCTCTCTCTCCCCCCAAAATAAGTAAACAAACAGTTTTTAAAAAGAGGGGAGCCTGAGTGGCTCAGCTGGTTAAGTGTCCAACTCTTGATTTCAGCTCAGGTCATGATCTCAGGTTCATGAGTTCAAGCCCCTCATCCGTGCTGTCAGCGCAAAGCCTGCTTGGGATTCTCTCTTTCTCCCTGTCTCTCTGCCCCTCCCCCACTCACTGACCTCCCCCACTCACATGCGCTCGCTCTCTCTCTCTCTCTTTCATAATAAATAAATAAACTTAAGAAAAAAAGAATTGAGATAAACCTTTATTATGTTTACCTTTCACTGAATCTAAGATGCTGATGATTGTAAGACACATACTATTTTACATGTCATTAAGAGAGGGGGAAAGGGTATGGTATTCCATGGGTGGCAATATGCATCACACTTCCTGAGGTGGCAAAATATGATGTAGAGCACATCTCAGAATCGATAACGTATAGGTAAAAACAGTGCGGAAGGCAAATAAAATTAGATCCCCAATTCCCACCATATAAAATGTTATATTCTAAATGGATTAAAGGCCTATAGGCAAAAAGAAAATCTTTAAAATGGTTTGTATGACAACAAAATAAAATACCAAAAGAAAAGTTAAAAGACAAGCCACAGCTGGGAGAAGATATTTGCAACACATAAAACTAAGAGTGAATTTTTCCCCCAGAATATAAAGGAGTCCTACAGATCAATAAGAAAAGATGAACAACCCAACATGAGAAGAGGCAATTTACAGAGGAGGAATCCTGAGTGGCCAGTAAATTGGTGGAAAGGAGCTCATGCTGCTACATAAGCAGAAAAATGCAGATTGAAACAAGATACCCACCCATCGGAGAGGCAAAGTAACATCAAGGGTTAGCACGGGTGCGCACAAACACAGCCTCTCCAGCTGGTGGGGATAGCAACTGCACATCACTTTGCAGACAAATTTAGCAATGCCTAGAATATGTGGAGATGTTTCATATCCCACATCCCAGCATCTAGCGCCTCTAGAAATAGACTCTAGAAAAGCTCTTGAGTGTGCACATTTGGACTCAGGTGAAAAAGACATTTGATGTTACCCTTGTCTGAAACAATGAAGAGTTGGGGGTCAACACAACAGTCCACCATGGGGAGAATGAATGCACGCACTACCTTCTCACAAGGGCATACCATACAGCTGTCCAAGGGAACAGACCAAATTCCCTGTGGTGTTGGTTGCTCATGGCGAATACGCTTCCTGGCACTGAACTGTACACTTAGAAATGGCGGCAGTGGAAAATTTTATGTTACGTATACTTTAGCACAATAAAGAAAATCTGCAAAAAAAAAAAAAAAAATCCATGGAAAAATGGCTGAAAAGGAAAATAAATGGTATGAGACAGAGGGTCCTGTCATACCAGAAAGTAGGGAAGTTCAAAAAATGAAAAGAGAGGGCAGCAGCATCAGCAGAGAGTCAACTTCAAAGAGCTCCCAGTGGGAAATGCTGGAGGAATTTGGGCAACAGAATAAATAACGCAGCATTGGGTTGTAACACAAAGTGTGAAAGAAATATCCATGACTCCATACGGATATAAATAAGTGGTTGAATAAATAAATACATGGGAGAGAAGAGACAAATGTGCCTGATGGAAGAATTCTATTTAGTATTGACACCCAACTTTCAAGGAGCTAGAGGTTAAAACCCTCACCCTCTGAGGACTTGCCTGGACCTCGTGACTTAATGGTGCATGGAAAGGAGAAAGCACTAACTTACAGTGAGAGACCTGACAGATGCCACCTTAACCAAGTAAATGCGGTTAACATCACCAGGGAGGTCAGGTGGATGTCACAAATGCCCTGATAGGAAGGGATGAGAAGGGCACTTCACCTCTGTGGTCCTCCCCAAATACCATAGCCCAGTGGGACATCAGACAGACCCAGACTGGGGGATATTCTACAGGATACCTGCATAGTACCCCCTCAAGACTGGTGGGGTCATGGAAAAAACAAGGAAGGACTGAGAAACTGTTATAACCAGGAGTTCAGGAGATGTGAAAGCTAAATGCAATGTGCTTCCCTGGATTGGGTCCTGTGACAGAAGGAGAACATTGATAGAAAAAAATATGGAAATCCATGGGGCGCCCGGGTGGCCCAGTCAGTTAACATCAGACTTTGGCTCAGGTCATGATCTCATAGTTCATGGGTTCAAGCCTCCCATCAGGCTCTGTGCTGACAGCTCAGAGCCTGGAGCGTGCTTCGGATTCTGGGTCTCCTTCTCTCCCTGCCCCTCCCCTACTCATGCTATCTCTATCTCTCAAAAATAAATAAATGTTAAAAAAAATTGGGCCCTCATAAAGATAAAAAGCTTCTGCACTGCAAAGGAAACAATCAACAAAACTAAAAGGCAACCAATGGAACGGGAAAAGATATTTGCAAATGACATATCGAACAAAGGGCTAGTATCCAAAATCAATAAAGAACTCACCAAACTCCACACCCAAAAAACAAATAATCCAGTGAAGAAATGGGCAGAAAACATGAATAGACACTTCTCTAAAGAAGATGGCCAATAGGCACATGAAAAGATGCTCAACGTCACTCCTCATCAGGGAAACACAAATCAAAACCACACTCAGATACCACCTCACACCAGTCAGAGTGGCCAAAATGAACAAATCAGGAGACTATAGATGCTGGTGAGGATGTGGAGAAACGGGAACCCTCTTGCACTGTTGGTGGGAACGCAAACTGGTGCAGCCACTCTGGAAAACAGTGTGGAGGTTCCTCAAAACATTAAAAATAGACCTACCCTATGACCCAGAAGTAGCACTGCTAGGAATTTACCCAAGGGATACAGAAGTGCTGATGCATAGGGGCACTTGTACCCCAGTGTTTATCGCAGCACTTTCAACAATAGCCAAATGATGGCAAGAGCCTAAATGTCCATCAACTGATGAATGGATACAAAAATTGTGGTTTATGTATACAATGGAATACTACTTGGCAATGAGAAAGAATGAAATATGGCCTTTTGTAGCAACGTGGCTAGAACTGGAGAGTGTTATGCTAAGGGAAATAAGTCATACAGAGAAAGACAGATACCATACGTTTTCACTCTTATGTGGATCCTGAGAAACTTACCAGAAGACCATGGGGGAGGGGAAGGAAAAAAAGAAAGAAAGAAAGGTTAGAGAGGGAGGGAGCCAAAACATAAAGGACTCTTAGAAACTGAGAGCAAACTGAGGGTTGATGGGGGGTGGGAGGGAGAGGAGGGTGGGTGAAGGGTGTTGGGGAGGGCACCTGTTGGGATGAGCACTGGGTGTTGTATGGAAACCAATTTGACAATAAATTTCATATTTAAAAAATTATAATAAAAAATAAGGAGATCTAAAAAAATTTTTTTTAAAAAATAGGGAAATCCAAACAAAGTCTGGAGTTTAATTAATAATAATGTGCCGGTGTGGTTTCTTCAGTTTTGACCAAGGACCATGGTGATGTAAGATGTTACTAATGGGGGAACGTGAGTGAGGGGTCTATGGGAACTCTGTGGACTATCTTCTCAACTTTTCTGTAAATCTAAAATTATTCCAGGGGTGCATGGGTGGCTCAGTCGGTTAAGCATCTGACTCTTGACTTCGGCTCAGGTCATGATCTCATGGTTCGTGGGTTCGAGCCCCACGTGGGGCCGTGCACTGTCAGTGCAGAAGCCTGCTTCATCATCAGTTAAATAAGGGAAATGAGAATTGCCCTATCATGGTGTTACTATGTGCACTCAGTGAGATGAGACATGTAAAGTTCTTAGCAGAGTGACAGGTGATATATACCATATATATGATATATATGCAATTTATCCTCACTAGCATATTTTATTTTGGATCCTCTCCAACTTTGAAGTATTTTGCTTCCTGGAACAACATTGTATCTCTTTTCCTCCCCAGTGCCCTCCCCTCTCTGGCCTCTCCCTGCACATTGGTCTCCATCACAATTTTTAGAGAGCATTTATTTACACCTTCATTTCACAAATACGTACTGAACTACTTCTATGTGCAAGACAACTTCTGGGTTTGGAGCATACACAAATAATAAAGCAAAGATGCAATTAATATGAACACGCCTGTCACGAAAGAGGTGATATGAAGGATAGTGGAACCACAGGGGAGGGGGATTTCACCCAACCTTTAGGAAAAAGCAATGATTTCCCAGGGCAAAGCACAGGTGAGCTGGGTTTTGAGCAATGAGTTGAAATTATCTAGGTGAAAACATTTAGACACTTTGTGTGCAAAGACAAAGAATTTTGGAATCACTGAAATGTATGCCACTGGGGGACAGGAGGTAGTGGGGCAGGATTCACATGAGACAAAAATGGATTACAAACAGGGTCAGATCTTAAAAGATCTCGAAAACCAGGCTGAAATATTTTTAACTTGATCCTAAGACCAAGGGAAGGCTCCGAAGGATTCAAATAAAGGGGTGATCTGGTCAGATTAGGAATGAGTGTGCAATGCATTAGGCTATAGGTCAGAAGCTTCGTGGTTATTTTAATAGTTTCCTGGGCGCAGACAAAACGTTTGTCTTTAGCCACTAGTCCCTCACTCCACCATTCCACAGGGCTAAGGGAGCACGACACATGAGGAACAGAGAATAGGACTCATCTTTAGCATTACTTCATCAACAGATGCACAGAGGCTCCAATCTTAATGGCAAAGACTGGAGTGAAGCATTAGACACAGCTCCAGGCATGAGCAGGTCCTCGACTCTCCCTGACTCTGTGGATTCAGGAAGAAGGATGGACATAAAAGATGGACATCCCATTCCAAGGGACAGACCCCGGCAGGATGCAGCCTGGGTGTCAGGACACTAACACCATCCCCTGGTGCAAAGAGGTCTGTCAACTGTCCTGGATTACAACCAAGCATTCTTCCATTTTGAAAAGGTTTTGGGCGTAGAGGCAGAGGAAGGCTAGGTATGTAGAGAAGGGGGTCTTCCCCCCCCCCAACCATGGAATGAGGCCAACTACAAGAGCATCCAGTTTGTGAAAAGGTTAAGTTTGCTCCTTAGGGAAGCCACAGGCTTATCCTGCTAGCCCCCAGCCCCTCCAAGTTTCTAGACCTCTCGTGTGCAATCCTGGGACAACAGGAATGAGAAACATTACAGCTTCCAGGAGCAGTACAAAAAATATGTTTCTTTTTTATCAAAGGGGGATGAACCTTCAAACAAAGTCCTGGGTTGGGGGGAGGAATTTCCAAAGCAAAGATGCCAGCCCCCTCCCTCTGTCCCTCAAAGAACCCTCTGCCATTTGTACCAACTAAACAGTGTTCACCTGCCTTGAAACCCTCACCACCTGCTCGTCTCTCTCATCGGCACTGGAGCCTTTCTCCAAAGCCCACTCCCACCTTTGTTTTTATATCTCTTTTTTTAAAAGCTACTCTTTGATTATGGTTATTTTATCTGGGGTCACTGCTCAGTCAACTGTTAAATAAATTGCAAATTCTACAAAACACAGCCAGCAGAGCCATTTCTAACTGTAATGCCACAACTTCGAGCAAAATTACATCTGGCTACAATACTATTCATATGCATAAATTATACCGCCTCTGATTATCTTAAAGAAAATTCAGCCATTAAACTTATTTTATAGGCACAGAACCAGGGGGAGTGCCAGAAAGAATCTGTATATCCTAAAAGTCAGGGGAAAGCAGAAAGAAACAAAACATAATTGGCAAACCTTATCCGCCTGCAGTTCTGTCTAATGGGCTCTGTCTCTCCTGATTTTCCATCACCACCCACCACTGACATACACACCCACAGCAGGAAGAAGAAGGGGGGCCGGGAGGGAGGGGTGGCATCAGACTGCATGTGGTTAGGACAGATTGAGGATGCTTCCCAGCGCCACACGTGCCCCCAGAGGGGAAAGGCACTCTGGGTGTACATCAACAGGGAACTCACATTTAGCACGCTCATAAATCCAAACCCTGCCCAGGAGGACGGCCAAGATGGCTTCTGAAGCCGACAGAGCACCTCTGCAGTAAGAGTGCGACATGTTGTGTTGTGGACATCTTACAAAGTTGCCTTTCCCAGCTACATCCCTTTCATACTTACAAGAAGAATAAGAGTAATGATGACGTATTGACTACTGGGTGCTTATTTGGCACCACATACATACTACTTAATCAGAAAAATATCCCTGCGGGGGTAGGAATTTCTATCCTGTGCCTTTTATATAGGGGGGTCCTGAGGCACGGGGAAATTCATCTACAGTCCTAAGGACAAGCATGTAGGAAATGGTAGAGTCAGGGCTTGGACCCAGAGAGTCCGAGTCTGGAGCTTGTGCTCTTAAACACCATGATGCTCTACTTCCCTCTGGATTATGAGTGTTAAGGATTCTGAGCCACCACCCAGGGCTCTGAGTGTAACATTATCATTTAACCCTAACCCTCAATTCTCAGGTCTTTTGTCTGGGATTTGAGATTAGGTCAGGGGTGGAGAGCGGATCTTAGCTGAGCCAATCAGATTATTGCTCCTGGAAATTTGGAACGGGACACGTGCCGCAGTCCGTTGGCAGTGGGGGTGCCATTTTGAGACCAGGATGAAGGCTCATTTAATGGCACAGAAAGGCAAATGGCTCATCTTCTAGGAAAGGAGAATAAAGCAGATCAAATAGATATGAAAATGAGAGAGAGAGAGACAGAGAGAGACAGAGAGAGAGACAGAGAGGAGTGCTTGGTCCCAGTGTGGTTTTACATTTCCAAAAGTCAGTAGTCTTAGTAAAACATGGTGACACTTTCAGCCCCTTGACTTCTGCCCGTAGAAGCCCCTAATCCTCATTTTTATGACAAGGCTCTCTTGACTGAAGCTCCCTCCAGGGGAGTTGTATGTGCGAGCCAATCCTGAATGAGGGCTAGTAGGTGCTGGGCATTGTGCTAAATGCCGATGGAATGAACTCCCACAATTCTCTTCAGAGATATGTCCCTCTTATCACTGTCCCCATTTCCAAGATGAGAACGTTCAGAGAGATGAAGGAACTCACCTAGATTTACACCGTGGCAGAGCCTGAGTTTGAACCCATGCGGTCAGACAGCAAAGCCAGTCCTCCATAACTCCGTGCTCCCCTCTCCCTGGTCTCGGCTTTGTGAAAGGAATAGCAGTCCTATTTTACACTTGTCAGTTGTCCTTATCCACTGCACCCCTTTCTCCCCTGCCACCCCCACCTTTCTCTGCCTCTGTCTCTCTCCCAGTCTTCAAGAATATTAAAGATGATAAATCTAAGTTGAAAACGTGCATTTTTTTGTGAGACGGTAGACTTTATCCCTTTTTGTAGAGACAGACACGACAATTTATAAACTCTGACACTGCTCTGATGGAATGGAATCAGGCCTTTTCAACCACCTCGTGGTGGACAGCTCATCACCCCTTTCTCTGACCTCTAGTATGTGATTTAGGAGGAAATTGGGTCGGGAGGGGGAACCCTCTAGTGGGTGATTAGAAAACCTCTCTCTCAAATTCTGTAAGCAGTGGATTAGATTTTATCAGCCCTCATCCACCTCCTCCCCATGCTTCACTCCAGGGAGTGCGTCCTGGGTGAAGGAAGGCTAAGACTGTCAATTTGTTAGTTGAAAACAGTTTTAAAATCCATTTCTCCCTGTGAAATGTGTCAGCCACAGAGAAGTTTCTCTCTGCTTTGACGGAGCTGTATGTATGTCGTTTAAGATAACAATGAAAGATGCTCCAGGCGGGGGACCTGGGTGTTCTTCCAAGGGGCCATTGTGACGTGGGAAGGTTTATTTCTCATTTTCCACCATGTGATCATTCTCCTGCCCCCACCCCAATCCCCATCCCAATTTCATGATGGATTTCACTTTGCAAAACATAGGTGCGGGTGGCTGACTTTGTACATCAGCTTGACTGGGTTAGGGGATGCCTGCATCCCTGGTAAAACATTGTTTCTGGGTGTGTCAGAGGGTATTTCGCCCTCACAGAGACTAAGGTTTGAATCAGTGAAGGAAGATGGTACTGTCCAATGCAGGTGGACATCAGCCAATCCACAGAAGACACCTGAAGAGAAGAAAAAGACAGAGGAGGGGCAAATGTGCTCTCTCCACTTGAACTGAGACATCTGTTGGGCAATGGGGGTCCTGGTTTCTGGACCTTTGGACAACTTGAATTACACCACCAGCTTTCATGATTCTCCAGCTCACAGACAGCAGACTGTGGGACTTCCTGGCTGCCACAGTCATGTGAACCAATTCCTGTTTTTTAGATATATCCCATTGGTTCCATTTCTCTGGAGAACCTGAGTAATAGTGTAGGCTTCTAAAAATACTTAAGTCACGTTTATCTCTTTTCCTACAAACCATCCTGACAGTATTTCCTCAGAAGGGCTTAGGTATCTAAAGTTATCCCAAAACAGGGGGTGCCTCTGAGGACCTGTGCATATGTCTGTACTAGGGGGAGCCCTTGAAATACTCCCCATGCCTTAATCCTCAAAGGATAACAATCAGGTCTGAGCGGTCAGCCACCCTCCTAGATGGTGTACATGCATAGCCCCTCGATTAGCAACTTGTTAAACAGGATGTGAGTGTGGTCTTTCCAGTAAGAAACAGTGAAACCAATGGCCAATCATAAATGCACGTGAAATCTAGTGGCTATGTACACCATGTCTCCACTTTTCTCTTAAAGCTCCTCCAAGTCCCCAGAGAATCACCACGTGAGGGGCATCCACTTCCCTTTCTCCGTCTCCTTCTATGATCCATGAACAATCTATCGAAGCCACGGGGGTCTTTGCCCCTGGGAAAAGGTCCTTGCTGAGGATGAGAGGTCCTTGAGAAGACTGTTCTCCACTCTCAGACTGTCCACGGTGGACATCGCACTAGCAAATAAGGTTTCATTTCTTCAGATCTGACCCCCTCTCCTAGCAGGGCCTCATGGGTTGTGATGCCAAAATACCCTTCCTCCTCCCCACCACCTGCTCAGAAATTAAGCTGTTCTGCGCGTGCAGATGGGCAGGTACCGTCCACATCCACTCTTTCTGCAGATGGCGCTCAGAGAGGCTCAAGGACTTGTTCAAGGTCCCAGAGCTAAGTAGCTGTGGTCTTTTTTGGGTCTGAGATGCTGGCCTCCAAAGTACGGCATCTGGCCACACATTTATTCATCACACAGTAGGTGCCTACCACGTGCTAGCCTTTGTGTCAGGAATACAAGGATTCATTTAAAATAAAAAGTGGTCCCTTCCCTCCAAGTATTTGTAAACTAATTGGAGAGTGAGATGACCACAGAACAACTGATCTTACATATCCAGTGAAGGAAGGAAGGAAGGAAGGAAGGAAGGAAGGAAGGAAGGAAGGAAGGAAGGAAAAAGGAAGGGGGAAGGAAGGAAGGAAGGGAGGGAGGAAGGTGGAAGGAAGGGGGAAAGAAGGGGGAAGGAAGGAAGGAAGGAAGGAAGGAAGGAAGGAAGGGAGGGAGGGAGGGAGGGAGGGAGGGAGGGAGGGAAGAAACTCTGTAACAAGATGCAATGAGAGCACAGAGGAAGAAACACAGTGCTGGCTGCATATCAGGGCTCAGGAAACACGCTTTCCTTTCCTCCCCCACAGAATGGATGAGGCTTGACTGACTTGCTCAAGGTCACAGGTGCACCGAGTCCTGTCCACCGCCCCAGGGCTCCTTCCTGTGTGTACCACTGTCTTCTCAGGATTGAAAATGCTTTGGGGCCTCTTGCTTCCAAACCGATAATGAAGAAGAGCCAAAGCTAATCCCTGGGAACAATCTCTATTGACAGAGAGTTTGCCTTAGAACTGGAGGGGTCAAGGAAATAAATTAAACAGCAAAGACACCACTTAAGGAAATGGTGGGATCAGCCATGCTGATCAGAGTGGCAGCGGTATGATGAACAGTGTCAGCCCAGCGTGTGAGGGCAGGAGGGGCCGTGGAATCTGCAGATAGCAGGCAGGAAGAGCCCTCGCCGGGCAGCAGGTGGCCACCAGCCAGTGCCCAGGACAGGAGGTGCCGGGAGCAGAGTGGCCTCGGGCTGAGCAGTTGGCCTGCCTCTCCCAGGTGGATGCTCTCTGCCCCCGCCGCAGGGAGGAACGGAGGGACCAGAAATTCAGAGCATCAGCTCTGCGCCTGCCCTCAAATCAGCTCTCTCTGCTCTTCCCCACAGGGTCTTCATAATCTTTGAGCAGAGCACTTGAGCTCCAAAGGCCCACCCCGTCTCCCCGTCTCCTCTGGTCATCTTCTCCTTACACTGACACTCCCGCCGACCCCCTCTCCACACCACATCAACAGCACCGGAACTGGCCTTCCTGCTTCCACAACCCCCTTTCCCTGAAAAGCTCACACACAGAAACCTACTTAGAACCCCTCCGCAGTTTCCCCGCATACCTCAGGATAAATCCCTGGCCCTTCAAGAGGGTTTATCCTCCACCGTTCCTCCTCCTGACTCTCCAGACTCACCTCTCCCCTCTGCCCGATCCGATCATTCAGCCCCAGGCCCGACTGAACTACACTTCATTCCCTTCCCTTTTATTCTGTCTGGGGAGAGCAACCAAACCATCCAGTTTTCTCTCCACCTCTCAGCTCCACCCCACACTCACCTGTCTCTTTTCCCCTATGTCTACGCATCCTCCTGGTGCTGGCGACAAGAGGTCACTTCCCTCAAGAGGGCCTCCCTGATTTCCTGTCCATCCCCAAAAGTGGTTTCATTGCACCCAAAGTACTCTGGGTTGGTTTCTTTTTTTTTTTTTTTTTTAATTTTTTTTCAACGTTTATTTATTTTTGGGACAGAGAGAGACAGAGCATGAACGGGGGAGGGGCAGAGAGAGAGGGAGACACAGAATCAGAAACAGGCTCCAGGCTCTGAGCCATCAGCCCAGAGCCTGACGCGGGGCTCGAACTCGCAGACCGCGAGATCGTGACCTGGCTGAGGTCGGACGCTTAACCGACTGCGCCACCCAGGCGCCCCTCTGGGTTGGTTTCAATGACAGGACCCAGCAGAGTGCAGGATCATTAGCAGCTGACTTATATCTGCCAACTCAAGGGCAGAGACTGACTAGGTGCTGCCCACTGCTTTGTCTTACCACATGCATTCACAATCTTCCATTCGCTCTGTAATCATCTTGTACTTACTATGTATCGGAAACTGTACTAAGGACAAGGGATGCAGGGGTGAGTAAGGCAGACAAGGTCTTAGTAGACACTCAGCAGATATCTGTTGAATGAACATGTCCCATTGAAGTCTTTAGAAATTATCCAGTCCAACCTTCTTGCTGTTCAGATAGATAAACAAGACTCAACCAACAGTTGCCGTGAACTCAGGTCCACATAACGTGGCTGCTTTCAGAATCAAGACCCCTGACTGTGGGCCCGGAACTTTTCCATAGCACCAGCTCATCCTCAGCTGTCTGTAAGGCCGACCAACACGGTGCTTCCCTCCAAAACAGGAGATGGGAGGGGAGGCCTGGCTGACTGTGGTGACCTGATGTGATTACTCCACTGATCATTCTGGATGTCCCCAGCTTTATGTTTCCACATCAGTGACTGGATGAGTGACCTTGGGCAAACCGCTTACTCCTGATGTGTCCCTTTTTTTTTTTCTTTTTATCGACAAAGTCTTATGTGAAGATCAAAGGACATGCTGACAGGAAAAGCTACTGAAAAGAAAAAAGGGTGCGGGGGAAATTCATATTTTCTGAATCCTGTGTGGGCAACTCACAGTGATTTAAAGCAGGATTACCCAATACTACAATCACCCAAGCCCTGAATCCATTATTGCTTCCCACTGCCCACCATCTTTGAACAGAAGGTGTCATGGTAATGATTAGGAGTTGGGCTTGGAGTTGGGTGACAAAAATTCAAATCCTGATTCTGACTCGCATCCTAGATGTGTTTTTCCTTCTGCTACTTTACCCCCTTGTAGCTCCATTTCTTCATCAGGAAACAGGAATGCATTAATAGTGACGTTATCCACTTGCTATGAGATTACATGTATGAAGAACCTAACATAGTGCATGGGACTAGGAAGTACTCAATTCACCTCAATGAGCCATTCAATCACTTATTCATCTAGAATTTATTTAGCATTTATTATGTGTCAGAATCTGTCCTAGGTATGAGCAATATTGAGGTGCAATATACATGAGCAAGACAGACATGTTCTCTGTTTGTAAGCAAATCGCAATATACCAAAGGGAGCAAATATTATACAGTTGATTCCACAGAGTAGTATAAATTAAAAATGGGGTCAGTGCTGAAGGAAAAATACAAGGAGCTGGGAGGCTGTAGAATTGGAAACATTTCAGACTTTGAGGGATTTACAAGAGAAATGAAGTGCATCTTCCTTAAAATAATGGAGAAATATACAAATACACAAGGAAAGTCAATGTGGCAGGCCAAAAAGTAAAGGGGACATGATAACTTTACTAATCACCTTTTAAAAATATTATTTAAAAGTTTATTTAGTTATTTTTGAGATAGAGACAGAAAGAGAGCAGGGGAGGGGCAGAGAGAGAGGGAGACAGAGAATCCCCATCAGGCTCCACGCTGTCAGCACAGAGCCTGACATGGGGCTTGAACTCATGAATGGGGAGATCATGACCTGAGCCGAAACCAAGAGTCAGACACTTAACCTACTGAGCCACCCAGGCATCCCTACTAATCACCTTTTAATGGCAGGCACTGAGCTAAGAACAAGGAATAATTGTTTTATTTAACACTCACTTCTATTCCACAAGATGGTATTATCATCATTTTCTGGACAAGGAAACTGGATCTCACTAAATAGGCAATTCATCCATGGTCATAACATGGTAGGGTCACCATTAAGACCCAGCTCGGTTGGATTTTTATTCCAGATTGCGTAATACAGAAACACATAAAACTTATTTGAAATATAACTAAGAGACCGGTCTAAATGGAGTAGGTGATCCTTTCAGGGAAACAGTCGTTGGAGAGATAATGGTCAAAGGAATGACTGGGGGCCCAACTGTGAGCGTCAGGCTAAGGGGTCTGAGTCTGTCTGACATGTAACTGGGAGCCACTGAAGGCTACTGCTGGTGAGTGTCCACGAGCCACACTCCTCATCACAGAGAAGGCCTCTGGCAAACCCGTGCAACTCAGCAGTCTCTCCAAAGCCAATGTGAAAACACTTAAATCACAGCATCTGGTTGATCGTGAGGATTCCACAATACAAATCATTTTTGTAGAAGCTGCACTCAGCTGTATGTCCCTAAATAAAGTAACTCTTGCTGATGAGGTTTTCTAGACAAGGCAGAGCGAACCTTGCCTACAATCTGAAGGCCTGTTGACTAGTCATTGAATTCTGGACTTTGCAACCTCCCTGGCCAGTTATACATCACAGTGGTAGACACAAAGCTTGCCTAAGGCTCTGAATGCTGAAGCTGCATGTCAGAAATGCTTTGGCAAGATATAAATGACTTTTAATTTGCAAGAGGTAGAGTATGTGCATGTGTGCATGTGTAATGTGCTGGGGAAGGATTTACAGTTCAGAATCCCAGGCCGGGAAACAGTGTGAATTTCTGTGCGTAAATCTGCTCAGCCGTTTCACAGGAACGCTTTCCAGCGGGACCAACAAGTGATTTTATTATGTTTTTGTTCTCTCAAAATCCCTAGTTATCGGCCCAAAAGTTAGTACCCAAGAAAGGATGGAAGTGGAGGGGGGAACATTTGATGAGCACCAGCTATGGAAAAGGCTCTGTCCTTGACACTTTGCAAGCATTCTCCAGTTAAGCAAGTCGGTGCATTATGCTGGTGTTGATTCACACACAAAAAAAGAGAAAAGTCAGCCTCTTTGCCTTTGAATATGAACAAGAGAAGGCACCTTGTCCTGCTGACAGCCACGAATCAGCCCTAGGATTAGCTGAGGCTGAACAGAAGAGAGAAAAGGACAGAATCGGGGTCCTTGGTGCCATGGCCAACACCTTAATCACCCAGCCCTATATTACGAACTTCCTCTTGATCTCCGGTTAGGTGGAATGAGAAACGGACATAATGTTTAAGCCAATGTGAGGCTGTTTCCTGTTACTTGCAACTGAAAACATCCTTCTATTACAAGAGATAAGTAGCCTACAATGATCAAATACCCTACCTTTATCAAGCCCAGGGCTTCTGAACCTTGGCATTATTGATCTTATAGGCTAGCTATCTCTTTGTTTTGGGGACTGTGATGTACAATGTAGGACGTTTGTAGCAGCATCCCTGGCCTCTATCCACTAGATGCCAGTAGCATCCCTTCCCCCAGGTGTAACAACCCAATATTGCCAAATGTCCCTGCTGGGTAAGATCCCTCACGCCCCCCCCCGGTCCCCCCCCCCCCATAGAAAACCAATGATCAAGACTGGACTTTTAGGACTTCATCAACTATATCCCTTCAGAGCAATAATATTCTTAATCAGACAATAACAACCCGTCTATGGGACACTTGGTCTGTGTTCAGTAAAAGCAAGTTCACAATTATGACTCTGACGCCCAGCATGATCCTTATCATCATCAAAGAAAGATGCAATTATGCCACTAGCGTCTGCTAACACTAAGTGTGGTTATGGGCTTGGAATCATTTTACAAATTGCAAGGCATTTGGTAAGCTACAAAGTGCTTTGCAATGGTAACAAGGCTTTGGAAAATGCCAAAGACTTTCGAAATGATTAAGTGACACATGCAATGGAATGTCTTCACCATAAAAAGCTTTGTAAACTGTAAAGTACCTTGGAAAAGGTGCAGCATCTTATAAACTTTAAAGTCTATTGTAAATGATGCCTTATAAACTAAAAAGTACTTTGTGAAATGGGTCATACTCTGTGAACTACAAAAAAGATTTAGAATGGAAACACTTTAAGTTGGTATTACTCAGATGGAAATTGATCCAGGCATGTTAGAAAAATTTTCAACTTGAAAACAGGGGTGCCCTTTTCTAAGTACCAAGAAAAACTAACCGAATATTTAAAAAAAACCAAACACCTTCTTTCAGTAAAGTATTTACTTCTTTCATTTATTTATTTTTGTCGCAGATGAGTCAGAATCCAGCTAGTAGAAGATTCAAACGTTATGTTTGCTTCACTTGGAAAAGAGGCTTCCCTAGAATGTACTAGAATATGGGATTGATAAACACTAATCAATTAGCCTTTAGCAAGTGCAGCATGCTCCGAAATCTGAAGACAAATATTTGGACGATTTTTACTTGGATTTCTGAAACAGCTCCCAGGGCTCTACTACATGTTTTTGTCTCAGCCTAGAGAAAGAGGTGCACCTTACAGTGAGCCACAGCTATTATGACTCGGAAACCTGCCATTTAAAGATTCCCCCGCCATACACGCGCATGCACGCACGAGCACGCACACACGCATGAGCGTATGCACATGCGCGCACACCGCCACCGTGTAGGACAAGACCACCAGGCAAAGCTGTCTGAGCATTTTCCCAGCCTCCACTAATTGCTCCAGGAGCACGTCAACCCCAGAACCAAGGAGCCGTCAAACCAGAAGGATCCTTAGAAAGTACTCTATTCGGTGATTTTCAAAGTGCATGCCTTGAAGCCCCAGAGCTCTGTGGAATGACCTCCAGGGGTCCCCATGAGGCGAAGAAAGGAGGAGCACTCTGCTCTAACTGGAGCACGTCCTTGTTTGTCTGTACTACAGACTGTAATTTTATGCAAAAGTGTGCCTGAAAGCAAGTGTTGTGCAAAAGCACTTGTGAGGAAAATGTTGCTTATCCAAAGTAGCCATCTTACAGATGGGGAAAGGGAAGGCCCAGAGCTGCCTTTTGCCAAAGGTTCCCCAGGTGGAAAAAGAAGGGAAGCTGGCATCTGGGTCCCTACCTCGATGGCCGACGTTTGCTCTCTCTGACGCTGTTACCGTTTCTCTGTTCGGCAGGCCTTGGATGGAGCCCAATTTCCTCTTTCCTTCTCCTGTTCCCCTGATGGGTTGGAAGGCGAATTTGTTTCGGGCATGCATAAGAACCCACAAACTGTGCAGAATCCAGAAAAGGCACGTGACCATATTTGTGGGGGCCTTCTGGAAATGTCGAATCCAGAGAGGACAGAAACTTTGTGTTCCAGGGAGAAAAAGAAGAAAAGCATCCCACTGCCAGATTTGTGCAACCTCCTGGGGTGGGAGTGGTGGGGGGGGGGGGGGAAGGGGAGCTACACCTGCCCCCCACCCCATTCACCAGAGGTGTTCATCTTGCCTCCGTGGCACTCTGTCAACAAGCCAGGAGATGTTTTAAATGGGACTTCTGTCTCCCCACCAAGCCAGTGGTAGATCTGAACGAATAATATAAATTCTCTAGCCATACCTTGGCATTTATTTCAATGTAAGTGTATTTTTTCCGAAGTATAAAGCCCAATAGTAATTTATCAAGAGACAAATCATTTTTCCTTGGCAGTGAAGTCTGCAAAGTTCCCATTTTTAAGGCCTTAAATCTCCCTATTTTGACAGAAGTAAGAAAGCATTAGAAGCTTTGATTTAGTTGGATCATACAAAATAGTTTCTCATAATTATCCTTTTGGATGATATATGTGTGTCTTTTCCCCCTTCTTATTAAACCCGAGGTCTCCATTTTTCACCCAGCTGTATTACTAAATTAAATTGCCTTTTGTTGTATTCAAGTTAAACACTTTGCCGAAAGCCTTTTCTTGTTCGGGAAAATAACATTTACCCAATATGTGCCCATGTTTTACTGTTTGAATTTACTGTTCACAATTGTTTAGTTTGCTGGGTAATTTGGGGATATTGTTTGTTTTAATAGGAATAATGAATCACTGTAATTTAGTGTAGTATCTTGGAGTAAAGTATCAAGGAGGTAGAAAAGGGGATATTGAAGACCCATCACATGGAGAAAATGATTTTTCCCACTGCAAAAGCAGATGGGGAAAGGTTAGAGGAAGTTACTGGAAGCCATAAACAGCTGTGAAGATGTTCTGTAGTCTCGCCAGCTTTTTCTCAAGTGGAAAACAAGCCTGGAACAGGGTGGGCGAGGCTGAGCTGGGCTGGTCTGCTCCTGATCCTTGGTGAGACTTCCTCCTTCCCTGCGCCACTCAACCCTCCCAGTTCTGTTGGACAGTTGTGGAGAATGTGGGTTTAGAAAGAGGTGTGGAGTCTGAGGGCAGACACTGCTGCCCCATGGGGGCAGGGGCGAGTCATTTCTTGGGCTCCCAGGCTCCCCGCCGTGAACACGGTAATAAAATGTCCGCCTCGTTCGCCCTACCTGGTTCTTGTGGGAACCTAAATACAACAGCATATAGGCACCCGAGAGAGTGCATTCAACTAGAAGGGCCCACCGCGATTATTAGCAGCCGCCACACCAAGTGCCCTTGGGGGAAGGAAGGAGGACCTTCGTGTTAAGCCTCAGTTTCTTTCTAAAAACAAGCAGGGTAACCCAGATGGCTCACTTCACTCTTCTTCCCGATCTGGTAGGATGTGATGGAAGGTTGTGCACATTCCTTTAGGGACCAGTTGGGGTAAACCACCATCCTTGTCACTTCTCCCATCTCTGTTTGGTGCTGAGGATGGGTGGTCAGTGCTTTTAAAAGTTTGTAAACTAATCACTACGTCCCAAAGACCCTCCAGCCTCCTGCATGAGGATAAACAGGGTTCCTTGATAATCTTCGCACATCTGGTTTTCTTACTTTCTTTGTGGTGTTGAAGCAAGATGAAACCAGGTTCAAATCTCAGCTCTGTCTCCTACTAGCTGGGGAAATTGAGTGAGTTACTTTAGTCCTTGGAGGTTGACCTTGGAGTCCAAAGGGATGAATCTGAATCTTGGCCATGTCATGAGTTTTAGGCAACTAAATCAGTATTGCTATTACTTTCCTTAAATCTAAAAAGTGACGACGGTGTGCCTGTCTTGTGGATTTGTAAAGACCAAATGTGGTAACACAAAGCAGATCCCTTCCAGTGGGGTCACCTAGAACCTATCTGATAACCCCAACCTGTACAGGAGGCAAAGCAGGGTCAGGCTGCTGAGCCAGAGCCAGAAGTACAGACTGACTCTCACCCTCAGTGGTAGAGAAGGAGGCCCTAAGGGCAGAAATTAGGGTCCCATCCTGAGAGAATGTCAGGTTGAGCCTTAGTAAGATTTCTTTCAGCGTGTCAGAAGAAAGCAGAAAATCAATGATCTACACTTCCACATACAGAAGCCAGAAAAAGAAGCGGAAATGAAATGCAAAATGACCAAAAGAAATGGGGGGAAAGGGGAAACATAATAAACCAGAAAACTTTTAAAAATGAAGAAAATCAACAGAGCCCCAAGTTGATCTTTCAAAAAGATTAATAAAAATTGATCAGCCCCTTGCAAGACTGATCAAGAATAAAGAGAGAAACCACAAATGATCCATACTGGGAACAAAAGAGAAGACATGGTATAAAAAGCAAGATTAAAAGAATATCATAAATATCTTTGTGGCCATATGTACGACATTTCAGATGATACAGGTACATCTCTTGAAAGATACCAATAACCAAATCTGACTAAGGAAAAAATTTTAAAACTTGAGTAGGACTTTTTCTATTACAGAAGTTGAAATTGTTATTTCTTTAATGTTTATTTATCTTGAGAGAGAGAGAGAGAACATGCATGAGCAGGGGAGGGGCAGAGAGAGAGAGAGGAAAAAAGAATCCCAAGCAGGCTCCAAACTATCAGCACAGAGCCTGATGTAGGACTCGATCTCACGAACCAAGAGATCATGACCTGAGCTGAAATCAAGAGTCAGACACTTAACTAACTGAGCCACCCAGGCACCCCAGACATTGAATTTATAATTTAAGTACCTTTCCACAAATAAAAATTGAGGACCAGATGGCTTCACTGGTGAATTATATACTACATTTAAGAAAAAAAATAATATGTGTTCTACAAATATTCGTTTCAGAACAGAGAGTAAGAGGGAACAATTCTCGTTTTCTTGTTAGAGGTCAACATAACTCTGAAATTTCATAAAGACATTATTACCAAAATAGAAAAAAAAACTGCACATCAATATTCCTCATGAACATAAAGGTATAAATTCCAGACTAGATATTATCAAATTAAATCCAGCAATATTTAAGAAACATGATATATCCTGATCAGGTAAGGTTTATTCCAGAATTCAAGGTTGATTTGGCATGTGAAAAAAACATTAATCTACCTTATCAGATTAACACAAATATGAAAAAAAGTTATATGAACCTACCAACAGATGCAGGAGTTCAACAGAATTCATCATATACTTATGGAAAAAAAAATCCCAAAAAACTAGGACTAGAAGGGAATTTCCTTGCATAAAAGGCAGCTACAAAAACAAACAAGAAACAATAGCAATCTTTAGCATTAACATCGTTCTTACTGGTGAAATACTGAACCTTTTCTTATTTTATTATACAGGATGTCCTAACTGGCACAATAACACATGGGAGAAATAAAAAAGCATAAATATTGGAAAGGACAGAACAAAAGTATTTTTATTTACAGCTGACATGATTATTTATAAAGAAATCCGAAGGTATCTACCAAAAACAAACAAAAGTAATAAGTAAACTCAACAAGCACACAGATTTCAAAATCAATACTCAAAAGCTATATTTCTCTGTCTGCCAATAAAAATTTGGAAAATAATTTTAGATTCTATTAATTAATACCACCAAAAACTGAAGCTCAACTCCTATTTTACTCCATACATAAAAATTTGAAATGGATCATAAATCCCAATATATAAGCTAAAACTATGAAACTTCTAGAAGAAAACAAAGGAGAATATCATTAGAAACTAAGTATAGAGAGGTTCCTTAGAGACAAGATGAAAATCATGAATCATATGAGAGAAAATCCATCAAGCTTTATCAATATTAAAGACTTATCATCAAAAGACACTATTAAAAATACAAAGCTATAAGCCAACACCTCAGAGAACATATTTGCAACACAAATATCTGAAAAAAGGGGGCTTGTATCTATTATATATAAAGAACTCCTATAACCATCATAAAAAGACAACACAACTTTTTTTAATGGACAGGAGACTTGAATGTACACTTCACAAAGCCAGATATATGAAGTACATGAAAAGCCTAACACTTTAATCATCGGGGAAATGCAATTTAATAGCACAATGAGATATCCACTATAATGGAAAGTCTGACAATACTAAGTGTTGGCAAGGACGAGGGCACTTCATAGAATTCTGGTCTGACTGTAACATCTAACAACAATGTCGTGAAACTGTTTGGCAATGTTTTTACAAAGCTATACATAAATATTACTCAAAAATGATAGTCCTTGGTATTTATCCAAGGAAAATGAAAACATATATTCAGAAAATATGTGTACTGGAAGTTCTCATGGCAGCTTTATTCATAACAGTCAAATATTGAAACAACCCAAATGCCCATCCGTGGACAGATAAACATGGGATTTTTGAGATTATACATATACATGTATATATGAATAATCTATTGATATATACAACAACATAGATGAATCTCAGAAATATACATTGATTGAAGGAATACAGATACTGAATAATTTTATTATGTGAATGCCAGAACAGGCACACACAGCCCCAGCATGGTCATGATGAAGTGTAGATGTTACTGGGAAATTTCAGACACCCAAGTCTTACTAAGTCTCTGCCAAGTTACCCAGACAGGCTTCCTAGTCCCCACACCACAGAATAAGTGGGTTGGGCATATGAATCCACCTGTGTAGGACAAGGCTAATAAGGTGGAATCGTGCTCCAATTTGTCCGGAATGATGGGTCCAAGAAATGCATGTCAAAACAAACGCTATACTAGCAAAGCAACTTTTTCCATTTTATTATTTTTTCTCATAATAAGTGTAGTCTTTAATCCCCATCCCTGATTTCCCCCATACTCCCACTCACCTCCCCTCCAGTAACAATTCATTTGTTCTCTATAATTAAGAGTCTGATTCTTGCTTTGTCTTTTTTTCCCCTTTGTTCATTTTGTTTCTTAAATTCCACTTTTGAGTGAGATCATATGGTATTTGTCTTTC
Source organism: Prionailurus bengalensis (assembly GCF_016509475.1). Classification (NCBI taxonomy): domain Eukaryota; kingdom Metazoa; phylum Chordata; class Mammalia; order Carnivora; family Felidae; genus Prionailurus; species Prionailurus bengalensis. Next base: position 34,902,546 of record NC_057357.1, on the reverse strand, counting down.
TCTGACTTATTTCACTTAGCATAATACTCTCTAGCTCCATCCATGTCATGGCAAATGGCCAGATTTCATTCTTTTTGATTGCTGAATAATATTCTGTTATATATATATATATACATATATATATACATATATATATATATATGTATATATATATATATATATATATATATATGCACGCCACATCTTCTTTACCCATTCATCAGTGGATGGACACTTGGGCTGTTTCCATAGTTTGGCTTTTGTAAGAAACACTGCTATAAACATAGGAGCGCAAATATTCTTTTGAATTAGTGTTTTTGTATTTTGGGGGTAAAGAATAGTGTGATTCCTGGATCATAGGGTAGTTCTATTTTTATTTTTGTATTTTCCATTATTATGTTTATTTATTTTGAGACAGAGAGAGACAGAGTATGAGCAGGGGAGAGAGAGAGAGAGAGGGAGACACAGAATCTGAAGCAAGCTCCTGGTTCTGAACTGTCAGCACAGAACCCGACATGGGGCTCGAACCCACGAGCAGCGAGATCATGACCTGGGCCGGAATCGGACACTCAACTGACTGAGCCGCCCAAGTGTCCCAAGGGTAGTTCTATTTTAATGCAAAGCATTTTTTTTTAATATATGAAATTTACTGTCAAATTGGTTTCCATACAACACCCAGTGCTCATCCCAAAAGGTGCCCTCCTCACTACCCATCACCCACCCTCCCCTCCCTCCCACCCCCCATCAACCCTCAGTTTGTTCTCAGTTTTTAAGAGTCTCTTATGCTTTGGCTCTCTCCCACTCTAACCTTTTTTATTTTTCCTTCCCCTCCCCCATGGGTTTCTGTTAAGTTTCTCAGGATCCACATAAGAGTGAAAACATATGGTATCTGTCTTTCTCTGTATGGCTTATTTCACTTAGCATCACACTCTCCAGTTCCATCCACGTTGCTACAAAGGGCCATATTTCATTCTTTCTCATTGCCACGTAGTACTCCATTGTGTATATAAACCACAATTTCTTTATCCATTCATCAGTTGATGGACATTTAGGCTCTTGCCATCATTTGGCTATTGTTGAGAGTGCTGCTGTAAACACTGGGGTACAAGTGCCCCTATGCATCAGCACTCCTCTATCCCTTGGGTAAATTCCTAGCAGTGCTATTGCTGGGTCATAGGGTAGGTCTATTTTTAATTTTTTGAGGAACCTCCACACTGTTTTCCAGAGTGGCTGCACCAATTTGCATTCCCACCAACAGTGCAAGAGGGTTCCCGTTTCTCTGCATCCTCTCCAGCATCTATAGTCTCCTGATTTGTTCATTTTGGCCACTCTGACTGGCATGAGATGATATCTGAGTGTGGTTTTGATTTGTATTTCCCTGATGAGGAGCGATGTTGAGCATCTTTTCATGTGCCTGTTGACCATCCGGATGTCTTCTTTAGAGAAGTGTCTATTCAAAAGCATTTTTTTTAAATGGAACTCCCAGAATTCCAGGGGAAGGTCCACCCAGTGGCTCTCACCAACATTAGACCCTGGCTAGGGACTCTAATCTCCCACGTGTCAGCGACAGGCTGGGCCAGGGGCTACAAAAGGTGTCTGATCCGTGCTACATAAGGTGCTGCCCATGAATGCAATTGTGTACAAATGTGTGATCTTGTTTGCCATTTATAATGGGGGGAACGTGTGTGCAGGACAGGTGTGTGCATCTGTGATGTGTGTGTGCACAGTGAGTATAAGTGTGCATGTGTGTGCTTGGATATACATGTACGTGTGCGCACACATGTGTGTTTGAAACCGATGCTCAGGACTCACAGAAGCAGATGCTGCTTATTCTAGAGTGACACTGAGTGATTCAACCACTAACACGGTGCTTGGCCTCTCTCCTACCACGATCTCCCAAAGACCTCTCGGGTGCTGTGGCCCTCCCTCCATCCTGATGCTGACATATAAGTCCCCCAAGAGCATTGTTTACAGTCTCCACAAGAGCAGTGGGCAAACTTAACCCAGACGGCAGGAAAAATGGACTATTCTCAATAGGTCTGTGGTCTCTGCGAGCTGATGAGCTGACACGCGGGGAGGGGTGGGTGGGTGTTGACTTAAAAATCAAGAGATTTTTATATTTCACGAGGTGTTTGGGTTTTATCAACGTCTCCTCACCCTCTCTGTTCTCGATGTTTCATTACTCTTGCGATCAGTTCTGACAGCCTAAACAGAACTTGATCCGGACAGTTTATTCTTTAAATGAATGATCCTCACATCTTCTGACATCCCTTTCCATCCTGCCTTCAATATGTGCCCTTCAACATCTGGCAGAACCGGTTGTAGCTGCCAGAACGTCCTTAATTCAATAATCAAAACAGGTGCCAAAGAAGTAAATCTCTGACTGTTAATTTTTCAAGTTCTGTTCTCCCTCTCCACCTACCTAAATTGTTCAGAAATGAATGTCAGCTCTCTGCTGGGCCGATTACAGGCCACGGGCAGCCTGTCGGAGACAGAGAGAAAAGGGAGGAAATGCACAGCTGATACCCAGAAGGAGTGTTTTAAAACCTCTTCCCGAAATGAAGCATGCTTTTATTTTATTCTTTGTTTAGAATGAATGAAGGTGAGGGAGGGCTCAGAGCAGGGAGTCGGATTGTCAGAGCGTGCTGAAAGAATGAATCCCCTGTGTCAGAATTACCAGAAAATCTTGAAAATTCTGTAAATTCGGGCCCCACCACAAATGGACTGATTCAAACTTTGGAGTTAGAGAGAGGGAGCAAACATGTGAAGTTAACCAGCCTCCTGGATGAGTCTAGACCTAGTATAATTGGAGATCAACAGATCTAAAGATTTTTACCACCCCTCCAAAAGAAACTAATCAAACCAGGGCCGCTTACAAAAAGCAATTCAATCAGTCTCCTTTTGTCTCCCCCTTCGAAGAATATAAAACAGCCAAGTGACTTGCTTAAAATTAGAATTGGGGGCCATAAAAGTTTATTCAGTAAAGACAATAAATCCTGAAAAATAAATTCCAGTTTTATTTTACATCCAGTTAGGGGGTGTGTGGAAGGGAATGGAAGGGAAATAATGCAGAAGGAAAGAGAAAGAAAGAGAACAGAAAGGAATTTGCTTTTTGTGAGTAATTTCTATAGGATATTTGCTGCTCTAAACTTTCCACACAGATTATTCTGTTTCATCCAAGGAAGAGAGAGAGAGGGTAGGGGGGGAAACGGGGAGGATGTGACAGATTGGGGAAGAGGGGACACAGAAAAAGACACAAACAAAAATCCAGATGAAGTCAGAGAAAGACACACAGGAATATCGAGAGATACGGAGAGAAACCAAGAGCCATAGAGATCCGTTGAGAATGACAGTGCAGGAAAAAGTGGTATCAGTCAGCTCCAGCTGCCGTAACAAATACCCCAGGCTGGTGGCTTAAACCACACAAATTACTGCTCCACCTTCCTGGAGCCTGGAAGTCTGGGATTGAGGTGTGGGCAAGAACTTGTTTGGTTTCTTCCTCTTTCTTAGGTGTGCAGACATCCATCTTCCCCCTGTCTGGTGCCTGCCAACGTCCAAACTTCCTCTCCTTCTCAGGACACCAATCATGCTGGATTAAGAACTGCACCCCCCACCCCATCACCCCGTGTGAACTTACTGACGTCTATAAAGAGGCCATTTGCAAATACAGTCACATTCTGAGCTACCAGGGTTGGAACTTTGTCATATCCATGTGGGGAGACACAATTCATGCCGTAAGCAATGCTAAGAGACTAAGAGGAAAGTGTAGGATACAGTAGGAGATCCTTAAGACCACCCAAAGAGGGAAAGATGGAAAGGAAACATTTTGAAGTCATTTTTCGCTGCGGTCCCTCTCTTTTGTCTGCTTAGGCAACAGATTTCAGAGTCTTATTTAAGACACATAAAATGGTGTTTAGCTGACTAACGATGTGTTCTTTATAGATTTCCAGCAACTCTCCTCTTTGGCTCCTTGGCCCCATCAAGCTCCAACCATCTGCAATTCTATTATTCTAATTCATGCTTCACTATTTAATTTATTAAAGGAAAACTTTGTTTATCTGACCATCAAATTCAATATAAAGAGGACATCCCTATCCCCAAGCGGCAACTCACTTAAATTGTGAGGACAGTATTTTAAGGGAATCATCTGACTGTAACCCCCCAAATTTAATATCCAATTGATTTAGCAGTTTTGCTCCAAGCGAGTCCTAAGGAACTCTCTACTATTTTGAAGTTCCCTCCGACTTGTGATATTCTTGTGATTTATAAGAGATATGCCAGAGCACCGTATACTGAGTATCAGGATATTCTTGGTCACGCTAGGCAATGGAGCCATTGATAGCATATTGTTAATAATCCTCCAGGGTAGAGAAAAAGAAAACCTGTCCTGTGGTTGGAGGAAGATTAACAGTAAGTGGAAATCTAAGGAACTCTGCCAGTTCCCAGACGCCTCAGCACGGGTTGGGAATACTAGCTGGAAGAGATCTTAACAGATAAAGTGTGCAGGGCGGGGACTCTCAAACATTAGTGTGTAGAAGGATCTCCTGGGTGGAGGGGTACTAAAAATGCACATTCCTGGTAGAGATTTTTAATCAGTAAGTACAAAATGGGGTGCAATCATCTTCATTTTTACTGGAAACCCAGGGGATTTGGCTCAAGTGTTTATCGAATTGTTCATTAAGAAACACAAGAATGCTGGGAAGGTAGCCTTGGGCTCAGCCAAGCCTGGTCTCTGACCGTTGCATCCTGTGGCTAAGCACCTCGCAATCAGCGCGGTCTGCATAGTGGGGTGTGGATACAGCTCAAAGGTATATTGCAAGGATTATACAAAACTAGGTAAAACAAAGTGCTTAACACAGAGACCTGCAATAAATACCAAGGACTCCAGAGGTGTGCTTGCCCCAATCCCTGTTCAATTAGACAGTTTATTTATTTAAAATATGTAATTGGGGCACCTGGGCGGCTCAGTCGGTTTAGCACCCGACTTCAACTCAGGTCATGATCTCATGGTTCATGAGTTCAAGTCCCGCACTGGGCTTGCTACCATCAGCAGAGAGCCACAGAGCCTGCTTCAGATCTCTCTGCCCTTCCTCACTGGTTTGTTCTCAATCTCTCTCTCTCTCTCTCTCTCTCTCTCTCTCTCTCTCTCTCTCTCACATACACACATATACACACACATGTGATAAACTTTCAAAATAAAATAAAACATATAATAAAAGCACATGACCTTCATGTTCGACAGACACAAAAAAACTCATGGGGTATTTTCCAAGACTAGAGTCCACCCTGATAGTCTTTAAGGGCACGGCTCTGAGCCATCCCCCACCCCGCAGCCAAACACCTCCCCACAGAACTGTAGGCTGGATGCCCTCTGTTGCTCATTTAGCGCCATTTGTATACTAGTTTCTTAGCATCCTCAGGAAGTCCACAGTCAGTCTTGGAGATGCCCTCCTGATCTCCACGGTGGACTATCAAGCAATATATTCGTTTTGGCCTGGCCCTCAGGGCCTTGCTGATTCTCTCCTGTGAAAGCAGCACTGCCCCGGTGAAATTACATTCAACGGTTCTCCAAACCACAGATTTCAGAGAAATCTCTTGACCCTAGGGGTCTGAGCGGGGGTATCTGACAGAAAATGGTCTTTCAAAAAGCAATGATAGATCGGTGGTGTCTTATGTGGGTCACCAGCGGTTGGGGAAGTTCACATGTGACGCACTGCCACTCCCATCATCTTGAGCAGCTCCCGACACCAACAGGGTCATCACCACTCCCTCTACTATTGCTACTATTACTCCTGCTCCTGTAGTAAAATGATTAATATTCAACATCATCATCACCACAAAAATAATAGCTAACATTAATATGTGCTTCCTGTATGTCAGACACTATGTTAATTGCTTTGTCTATATTCTCCCACTGAATTCTACAACTAAAACTGGAAATTACTTAAAGTTTAAATTTTTTTTATGTTTATTTATTTTTTGAGAAAGAACAGAGCGCAAGGAGGGGGAGGGGCAGAGAGAGAGGGAGACACAGAATCCGAAGCAGGCTCCAGGCTCTGAGATGTCACCACAGAGCCCGAAGCGGGGCTCGAACTCACGGACCGCGAGACAGTGACCTGAGCTGAAGTCGGATGCCCAACCGACTCAGCCACCCAGGTGCCCCTAATGTTTATTTATTTTGGACAGAGACGGAGTATGAGCGGGGGAGGGGAAGAGAGAAAGAGGGAGACACAGAATCCGAAACAGGCTCCAGCCTCCGAGCTGTCAGCACAGATCCCGACGTGGGGCTCGAACTCATGGACCGCAAGATCCTGACCTGAGCCGAAGTCGGATGCTTAACCTACTGAGCCACCCAGGCACCCCAAAGATGGGAGTTTAAAGGGGATGCGCATCTGACCACAGGCCTGAGCCAATGCAGGGCAGAGCTGGAGACCAAGCCCGGCTGCATCTTTTGGCTCCCCACTGAATGGCGGGGTTCCCGACTTCGAGTGTGGGACTCCCTCTTTCACACTAAAGACTGAGCAGACCCTCCCACAGCAGTACCTCCGTGTTTAGTGTCTGCTGAGAAAAGGCGCTGCGGCAGAAAGCTATGATGAATTCCATAAATGTTTCAGTGACTTTGCATATTTTGCTAATCACGGAAGCATATGCAAGCGGATAAACACGCCGCCTATTTTGCCTGAGACGAACCAACACTGACAAGACAGCGCATTGTGGCAGACGAACTCAGGGAAATATTTCAGGAATGCCAGGGTCCCTCTGGAGGCCCGCTGCCCTCAGTCTGAAATGCGCTAACAGGTCCCCTGGCCAGAGATGGACTTTATATATTTTTAATATAATTTTTGCCAAATTGGGTAACATACAGTGTATAAAGTCAGCTCTTCATTTTTAGGGTAGGTTCCCATGGTCCATCATTTACACACAACACCCAGTGCTCATCCCAACAACTGCCCATCACTCATTTTCCCCTCTCCCCCTAATCCAACGTTCATGCAAGTTAATGGCAGGCAGTCCCCGAAGGAAGTCCCAGACTTCCGTCCGCTGTCGGTGTATCAGTTTACCAAATCACTAGTTCATGTCTCAGAGTCCTAACTTCCCACTGTCCCCATCTATGTCTGTCCCATGAAGTTGGAGCATTGCTCTGGAAAAGCATCAGCGAACCATAACCTGCCGGCCAACCCCAGCCCACCCACCTCCTGTTTTGTAAATAAAATTTTACTGGAACACAGGCACGCCCATTCATGTGCAAAATGTCCGTGTTGGCTTTCCCATCACAGCCCAGAGTTGAGTAGTTATAAAAGAGACCACAGGGTCGACAGAGCTGGAAATATCTCATATATGGCCCCGTACAGAAAAAATATGCTGACCAGTGAAGCTAAGGTGGGTGGGAAATTTGGATTTGCATCATCTGATGTCCTACCAAACATGCTGGAACATTCTGGAGTTTTGTTGCTTTCGATACTCACAACAGTTATCCAGACCTTCCAGAAAAGTTAGGTGGGAGGGGGGCAGAAAGAAGGATAAAAGTAAACTTTCCACGAATGGAAAAGAGGCCTCTCGTGCTGTCAGAAGCCTCTATAGGGAACTCTGGGCATATTGTGAAGCCATGAGCCCTTCCGGAAGAAAGCTGTTGTCTCTTCTCTGTGACTTAGAGTAACTGTGCCATGAAAGGACCGTTACATGCTCAATCAGTTGTATGACCTAAGATGACAACCAGAAGTTACATATCATCCTACAATATCAAGGTTTAGCCAGAGACCACAGGGAGGTGAGCACTGGGAGGACAGCATATGAAAAGAGCCAGTGACTTGGGGTCAGAGACATAGTGTAGGATCTCCAGCAGACCCATCACTTAGCTGTGTGACCTGAGTGAGGGCCTCAGCCTCTCTGAGATTTTCCACTTATGTTGTCTCTTGTCTGGGACGCTCTTGCTGGAACAACAGCACTTTCTAGCTGACAGCGGCCAGCCCCTCCTCACCTTCCAAATATCATCTCAAATGTCACCTCCCTCCTCAGGGAAGTCATCACTACCTGCCACCTGCCATCACCTACCATCCACACTGTCCTTTTCGCCACCTGCTCAGAGAACTTAAACACTCGCTTGTTCATGTTTTTATCATCTGCCTTCCCCTACGTAGATTTTTAACCCTGCAAGGACAAGGACCTTTTCTGTCATGTGCACTCCAGTCCCAGAACTGAAAAACATGCCTGGCAGGTAGTCAGGGCTCCAAGAATACCAGTTAAATGAGTGAGTGAATGAATGCACATATGAAGGAATGACCTACCTCTGAGGGCTGGCAAGAACATCTCACAAGATAATGCTTTGTGAGGTGTTATACGGATGTAACTAACAAATGGTGATCTGCCCAGTGTCCATCTGAGAACTGAATACACCTGCCCAAGGGAAAAAAGTTCCGAACCAAAATGTTCACTAGTTCTGGAATATGACGATACAAAGACTGTTCATCTGCTAGATCTGTTCCTTCCAACAATGCAGAAAGTTCTGGAAGCCCAAGTCATGCAGAGATACACCTCATTTTATTGTGCCTCTCAGATACTGTGTGTTGAATAAATTGAACCTTTGTGGCGACCTCGCGACGAGCTAACCTGTCAGCACCATTTTCCCAACACCATTTCCTCACCTCGTGTCTCTGAGTCACATTTTGGGAATTCTCACGATATTTCAAACTTTGCCATTCTTCTATCTCTTATGGTGACCTGTGACCAGTGACTATGACTCACTGAGAGCTCCATTGACAGTTAAAACTTTTAAGCAATAAGGTAATTTTTAAAAATTTTTTCTTTTTCAACATTTTTATTTATTTTTGAGACAGAGAGAGACAGAGCATGAATGGGGGAGGGGCAGAGAGAGAAGGAGACACAGAATCGGAAGCAGGCTCCAGGCTCTGAGCCATCAGCCCAGAGCCCGACGCGGGGCTCGAACTCACAGACCGTGAGATCGTGACCTGAGCTGAAGTCGGATGCTTAACCGACTGAGCCACCCAGGCGCCCCGCAATAAGGTAATTTTTAATGAAGGTACACGCGTTGGGTTTTTTTTTTTTGACATAATGCTGTTGCACGCTTAACAGGCTACAGCAGAGTGCTAGATGTAACTTCTAGGTGCCCCCGGAAAACAAAAACATACATTTGACTCGCTTTACTGCGACATTCACTTTTTTGCAGTGATCTGTAACCAAACCTGCCATATCTCCAAGGTATACATGTATATATTCAGACACTTGTCACCACACACACACACACACACACACACCCTAAATTACACTAAATTACCTGCCGATTATCTGTAAGAATGGAGGAGCTAATTGGGAGCAGAACTCCTCTCCCACCTTGGACACAAATGTCCTCACACCTAACCTGACTTGTAGAATGGGAGAGGAGTGTGGGCTAAAGGCAAGGCTTCCGTTTCTGTGTTTATGTTCCAAGTTCCTAGAATGGACTGTGCCCTTCCTCCCAGCCTGTGGAGCTATACATGTGAGCCTGCTGCTCGTCCCCCCTCCCAGCCCGGCCTTACATCACCCAACTCGTTCTCACGCACTGAGTTTCCTCCAATGGTCCAGTTGTCAGAAAGCCTTTGATGACCTCTACTCATAAAATGGGTCAGAGCCCTCATGGTACACAATTTTCCTGCTTACCAGGGTTCAACATAATAATTCATATAACCTGAATTCATATAAACTGAATGTGTCCCCGCCCCCTCAGAGACTTGTTTAAATTTGGACAGATCCCCAATACTATGAGACACGCTAACCCAAATTTCTCCCCTTTGAGTTCTTTAAGTTCCAGGAACCATGCCCCATGCATCGCTCTGCTTCTCCCATACCAAGTCTTGGACACTCAGAAGCTGTTCTACACTGTATCCACTCTGCACAAGTGAGGGCCTCCCTCTGGTGCACACTAAGCCTCTTACGCCAGCTCCTGGTGTGCATTACAGAAGACATGGGGATGCACGTGGAAGGTGTGTCATCATCTCTGTTAATGGCAACAGGCACAGCCATCTCTTGTCCCCACCTGCCCTTCTCCCTTCTCCCGTCTTGTTTCTGCACAGAAATCCTCCCCTTATAGGAAGGGCAGGTCTTCCTATAAGGAAGGCCTTTCTGTCCCAAACCAGAGTCGCACAGGAAATTTTTTTTTTTTAATGTTTATTTATTTTTGAGAGAGAAAGAGAGAGAGCGTGAACAGGGGAGGGGCAGAGAGACAGGGAGACACAGAATCTGAAGGACGCTCCAGGCTCTGAGCTGTCAGCATGGCTCAAGCTCATGAACCATGAGATCATGACCTGAGCCGAAGTCAGAAGTTTAACCAACTGAGCCATCCATGCGCCCCATGTGGGAAATGTTCTGAGTAAACACAGTGCTCGTTAATTTTTTTTTTTTTAATCAAAAAAACTCCTGTCAGAGTTTGCTTTGCCCGGGGACCTTGATGGTGTTGCCAGAAAATGATGGGCAAGGATGCTCCCATTTGGCAAAGAGGAAGTTAGCTGGGCAGGGTGATTGGGAAGAGCATACAGAACACCCACTTGCCTTCCAAAACCTAACGTCAATGCTAAAGTGCCTGAAGTTATCAACCCCCTGGCCTTGTCAATATCTCCAAGCCACATGGGGCAAATTAACTTCTCTTAGCCTCTAAGATTCTAACTCTGATGTCACGTCTGATCACCAACTGAGAATCTGGGACCAATTACAATGTGCATCAGGAGGTTTCTCCCCACACCACCAACCAGTTCTCAAACGCCAGCTGGGTATCCTACAATTCAACTTAATTCTGACACCATCTACCTGGAGACAGCATTGGATCCCGCAGGTTAAGGGCTCGTCCTACAAGATTGCCACCCTGCCCCCACCTTCAGATGCCGGTCACAAGTCCTGGTTATTTGTCACCTGTGCTTCTGATCGACCATCTGCAGATTAGAGATTCCAACAATCCCCCTCCTTGGGTTTGATTAATTTGCCAGACTGGCTCACTCTAAAGTGAGTGGTTTATTACAAAGCCTATAACTCAGGAACAGCCAGATGGCAAGATGTGTAGGGCAAGGTATAAGGCAAAGTAAGAGCCCAGAGCTTCCGATACTTTCTCAGACCAAGCCACTCTCCCCCAACCCCCATGTGCCCACCAACCCAGAAGTTCTCTGAACCCCATCTCCTTGGCTATTTCTGGAGGTTTCATCACACAGGCATGGCTGATTAAATCACTGGCCACTGGCAGTTGAACTCAACCTCCAGCCCTTCTCCCCTCCCCAGAGGTTGAGGGGTAGGACTGAACTTTCCAACCCCCCAGTGATGTGCTTGGTTCCCTGGCAACCAGCCCCCATCCTTAGGTGCAACCCCAGAGCCGCCTCATTCACATAACAGGAGACACCTTTATTTCTCTCCTCACTTAGGAAATTCCAAAAGAGCTGGCATTTCGGATAAAGACCACATGTATATTTCTGTTCATAAATCACAACATCACAGCCTCTGTTTCCTCATTTGTCAAGTAGGGATAGGGATGCCAACCTTATGAGGATTACGTTCCACTTCCTTTTCCCAGACCCCTCTCCTGCTCTTCACAAAAAACAAAAACAAAACAAACAAACAAACAAACAAAACAAAGGTCAGGTGCCCCTTCGGACCTGATTTTCCTTCTCTTTGTAGATGCTTTGTCTCAGCAGAACATGGGGCACCAACTCAGAGCCCATAAAAAGAGGTCATTGCAGATGGCAAAGTGCCTTGCCCCCGCTTCCCCTACGAATTTAAGAGCTATGCCGGCTGCCGTCGTCTCTACCAGAATCCATTCACCCATCTCTGAGTATGATAAGGGCGTCCTAAACCTTCAGTTCAGGCAACAGCTTGGTGCTTCCCTCTTGCTCCCAGAATACGACTTTCCCTACTTTTTCAAAGAGCTGAGGGAGACCACACTAACTGGGGCTGCCTCTCCCCCAGCCCAGCTGGAGAGCCGGGAAAGAGCGTGAGTTTCCTGTCTGTGCCCCAGTCACCTTCCAAACCCCTGGCATCAATGGGATGTGAGCGCTGTTGCTGTCCCTCAGGAAACAGTCTTCCAGCCTCAAGCATGATTTATTAATTTCACTGCTTTGGCGGGGTCATTTATCAAAATTCCCTCAACAGTTCAATTAGGAACGGCCTGCCTCCCAAATTGGGGTTGGTTTTCTCATCTCCCCTAGCCAGCTTGTGGTCTACATCACTGCCCTGACCACCCTTGGTTTGGGGAGCACCACATGAAATAAATCACACCGCCCACATATCGACTTCACAATTTTTGCTGCACGACAGCACCACCGAGGAGATGGGGCAGATAAATATTTTCCCTGTTGTTCGGTGCCTAATTGTTGCTTCTACAGAACCCAGGGGTGAGACTTTATCCTTCCATCCATCCTACCACCCTAACAGCACCTGTTCCCCACTGCCCTTGGGGAACCAGGGGTGGTGAGACCTTTCTGCTGGCTCAAGCTCCCATCATCCCTCTTTGTTGGTTTCTTGTGACTTTGCCTCTCACGTCCATCTCTCTCCCTCAGACCCGGATTTCCATACGGCAGCAAGAGGCATGATTCCAAAATGTAAATATGATCTCACAGCAATCCTGCTTAAAACCAGCCATGGCTCCCCACTAACTTGATGAGAAAACCCAAACTCATGGGTTTTCTCATGGCGGTCAACCCCTTGGAGTCTAAACCCACCATATCCGCAGTTCCCAGAACAGGGCATATGGCCCAGAGGACATTCATAGACTGAATAGCCTGGCCATTGCTCTTCCCAGCCTCACCTCCTCTCTCTTATTCTCAGCAACACCAACTGTTTATATTTATAGTCTCTCCCACAAACCACACTGGTTCCCACCCACTCCCCCTTTCTCATAAAAGTAACTTCCCTGCCTGAAGCATTCCTACCCCCTCATGAGCCAGCATCTGTTCAACCCTGCATTTCCACCCATCACCTCCTTTTGGGAGCTTTCCCTCAACATCCCTCCCCCCGCAACCACCACCATATTGAACTAGAGACCCCTCCTTCCACAACACCCTGAGCACAACCTGATGAAATAGGATCTCAAGGACTGGAGGGAACCATCGTGCCTTACTCCCTTCTGTTTCCCCAGCATCTAACATGTAACCCAGGTTCCCAGCACTGGCCGCCAAATCCATCCCGAGCTCCCACAGTACTTCTCCATGTTTCTTAGTTGCCACTTCAATGCTCTGCTTCTGAAGAAATGGTCAAAGACAAGAGTTTCCTCTCAAGCTCTTTCTATTTCTATTTTCCTCCAAAGGGCAGCCTGTGGCTTTCTATGTCATAGATTTCTTTCTCAGAAGAAACATGAAGCATTTTCCCCAGAAAACTAAAACCCTTTAAAATGCCCCCACCCCCGCCCCTCCGCTGACCACACATGGTGTCAAACATGTTTCATTACCCTCCTACCTCAGAGAGAATGCCCGTCCATTCCCTCCTACCTGTAGGACAGGTAGCCCCCTAGAAAATCTGGATGTCACCTCCAAAGTTCCCCAAACCCCTTCCCCTGGGGGTCTAGGTAAGAGTCTTACATAAACAGGTCTCTGGCTGATATGTCCCCAAATCCCCACCATGCAAATTAAGCCCCCACTGTGACCCTCATTAGAATAACAACAATACTGAACACTCCCATGGTGTTAGATTTTTAGTTCACTCATGCTTTCAAAAACTATTGAATGTTCCCCAAGCAAGGCATTGGTCTTGGCAATGGAGAATCAGCAATTAAACAAGTCAGCAGGTGTGGGCTCATGGGCTGCTGTGAACTGGTTTTGAATCCTTGGTCTGGAAGTAACTCGTAACCAACCTTACCCTGACCCTTTCAGTCTGTTAGCCAATTCAGATTCTTTGACCTGACCCTGTGTGCCGCCATGTAGACAAAGTTCCTGTGCTTGGACGCTAGTTCCATCCACGGTGGTTAATTTCCCCCATGCCATCTAGACTAGCCCCATAAGCCCTACGTGACAACACTGACCCTGGCAGTAAGTGAGAAGAGAGCAAATCTCCAAGGAATTATTACATGAATTCCCCATAATTAAGTAATCAGTTGTGCATTTTCTTTTTAAATCCCCGTGTTCTCTGCTTGAGGGCAGAGGCCACCCATGTCTGTCCTATCTCCCATCAGAGCCCAGCGCTGCACAACTGGGTCTTCAGCAAACACGTACTGAGTGATGAATAAATAAGCAAAGAAATGCATCCCTACGTTACAGGGTCCTCAGCCCAAGCTAGACTCTGACGCAGCCCTTCTCCACTGTTTTATTCCGTTTTGACCCTAACAGCAAAGATCCCCAGAACTTTATTCATTGCAAAGCAAGCAATCGGGCTGGTGCAAGCAGCAATGGCCTGTGTGTTGGTAATGCCATTGCACGTTGATGGACTTCCACGGTAATTCAACATTATTATGTGTCAAATATAATTTATGGTTTAATACAATGCCAGTTTTATAACTGCATTATTGCTATATATTTACATCTGGAAAAAAATAAATCACACTGAAATTTTCCACTTTGAAGGACTTCATCTGGGATTAACTGCTGTGCCAACCAAGGCTGGGTTTTCTCGAGCTAAAATCTGGGGGTAGCTCCAGGCCTTGAAAAGAACCAAAGTCAGCTCATTGCTTCCAGATTGCGTCCATTTTTTTGGAAACGGTTCAGCATGCTTTTGTCTTAAATTTCCCAAACGTGCACTGGACGCCTACCCCTTGCTTTTAGGAACTCAGGAGCCCCCGGGAAGTCTGGAACTCTACCCAGTGAGAGAAACCGTCCCTCTTAGTGCTATAAAACATTAAAGAAATGCCCCAAACACTACATAAATGGCCTCTTATCACTTACACTTTTCCGTTACCTAGGGTGATATTGTTTTGCTGGTTTTCCAGCCAACAATTTAGCAGAAATTCTTCTATTGCAATAAATATAGATCTATATCATTTTAACACAGGTATTTGATTCACATACATGTTATAATTGATACAAATCCTTACCTCACTCGTAGCCATTTGAGGTTTCTTCTTATCTCTCATCATAAACAACACTGCCAAGAACATCTTCAGACAATCATTTGCACACTCATGCAATTTTTATGTCATTGAGGAAAATCCCTAAATAAATTACAGGATCACAGGATTAAAAATATTTTTTTTAATAATGAAGAAAAATAACAACATTTCCTCCAGCAGCCTTGATGGACACAAATGCTTCCACTCAGCTCCTGACACCCACTCAGACGTCACCTCTGCTGATTTCCCTTCTGCTCCACCATTAGCAGAATCAAGAGAGGAGACTCACTATCACCGCTTGGCTCCCTCATTACCTTATAAACCTTTTCTGTGCCAGTATCACACTACAGTGTAAATTAGGCACGTATGCATCCATTCACACTAGTGGATTATAATTGTGTACGACAGGTGTTCAACCTGCCCTGTCCCATTTCTCTATATAATCCCAATGTCAGACACACGAGAGGTATTGTGCACATATGCACAGAATCAAAATGCAGTTAGGGAATTACTGGAAAGGCTACCAAGTTTTAAGCTTTTAATTCATGGTCTTATGGGCTATAGGAAAACCCTCTGAAAAGTTACAAAAGGTCTTAAATGTAGATTCCCCTCTGGAATAATTTCTGTGTGTGTGTGTGTGTGTGTGTGTGTGTGTGTGTGTGCGCGCGCGCGCGCGTGCGCAAGTAGAGCAGGGGCAGAGAGGGAGAGAGAGAGAGAAAGAGAAAATCCCAAGCAGGCTCCAATGTGGGGCTCGAATTCACAAACCATGAGATCATGACCTGAGCCGAAATCAAGAGTTGGATGCTTAACTGACTGAACCCCCACTCACCTGATATGATGAGCCAGCTTAATGCTCCTTGGGCTGGACTGCACCAATGAAAATTTTCCACGTCCTGTTCTTCACAATATCACAGACTTCCTTCTAGAAAGAAATGCACTGTGTCAGTTGGGGCAAGTTGTTATAACAAAAATGCCATAGACTAGATGGCTTGAACAACAGAAATGTATTTCTCACAAGGTGCTGGCAGACCCAGTGTCTGGTGAGAGCCCACAGCCTGGTCTGCAGTTAGCTGTCCTCTTGCTGTACTCACCCATGGTGGGGAGCCTAGAGAGGAAGCAGGCTTTCCGGTCTTTTCTTATAAGGGCACGAATTGCATCATTACTGTCCTCATGACCTGACCACCCCCAAAGGCCCCACCCCCTAATACCATCACACTGAGGGTTAGGATTTCAGCATACGAATTCTGCAGGAACATAAACCTATGGTTTGCAACATGCACTTCGCCAAATATATAATAAAAACCTTCTAGCTGTCCCTTCATGATCTGAACTAGTTAAAAAAAAAAAAAACACCACATCTTTGGGAAGGTAGTTGATGGCTTCTCTACTTTGCAATAACCATTAAGCCTTTCTTCCCTATCCCAAATGTGCCCTGTTATTATTTCTACCTGTTTTATTGTTGACGATGACCATCAATTAGATGCGATGTAAACAGACCACCTTACTTTGAAACAATATACACAAAAATCTCCCACTGGGAGAAATGCAGAACTTTACTTAGAATCCTGGAACTGGGGAGTCGGAAAAGACAAGAAACCATCTGAAGCAACATCATACTTTTTGCACAAGGAGTCAGGATCAGAGAGGGAAAAGGGTGGGTTTGGGGACACACAGCATCAGCCCAACAGAGGCTGTATCCAAGTCCCCCTTACAAGGCAGCACTTATGATCCTTCTTTGTCTCCTCTTTGATAGACATATAATTGCCATAACTAATTGGAAAAGGCATCAGGCTCGCTTTATGATGACACAGGGTGGAAAGGAAACTCGTTGTCACTGCACAATTTATGAGGTCGTTGTTAGATTCATTACTGGAAGATCACTGTAATTAGTGACCCAAATCCAAGTAGATAAAACAGTTTGGCCCTTGTTTAAAATCTTGTCTTAAAATTGAGTAATTTCCCCTACTCTAGACATAGTGCCTTTGAGGGTCATATTTAATGATCATACATCCCAGTGTGAAGTGACCCCAGGAGAACAAGAGACGACTTTGTAAATTGCACTCTGACTAATTTGCCCATCAGCTGGCATTTTCTCAGCCACCTTCACATTATTTTATGAGACTTTAGTATGATTCTTATATTTATTCAATATTTTTCTCTAACTAAAATGTTTTTTGATATACAACTCATGCCTGGGACATAGCATTTGATCAATAAATGTTTGTTGGAACTCTTTGAACAAAACCATCTGAGTAGTATCTACTCTAACCTTGACAGCAAGGTTGAGTGGTGGTGGATAGAGCAAACTTTAAATTCCCTATTTTGCATGAAAACATGGATTGAGGACTCCCTGGATTCCTGGATGTTTAAATCCTCATTCTCAGACTTTCGCTCTAGCTTCTAGTCTCCTTTCCTTGTTTCCTCCTGGGTAGAGACACTGAGTTCAGGCTACTGAATCTCAGGAAGAAAAAAAAAAAACCACGTGAAATAGTACTTTCTCTAAAGAAAGAACTAAGATCCCTTGCAGCTGACGTCCTTCTGAACAATGGGAAACTTTCTAAAATAATTTCGATGGTCAAGCCATCTGAAATGAAAGATCCTGACATGGTCTCTCCCCAAAACAATCTACAAGAAAGACTGCAAATGGTCTTCTGGAGATGTTGAGGAGACACTGGGGGTAGTCACAAACTTGTAAGGTTTTAGAGATGAGGAGAGTTGAGGATCTAGAAGTAGCTCTCATCTTCTCAGGGGTTAGGTGAGAACCCTGAGGTCCAGAGAAGTTCAGCGACTTAGAAAAGTCGCACAGTGAGTTAGTGTCAGAGCTGGATTAGAACCCAGTTGTGGGACATCCTTCGTTAATACACCCTCTCCTCTTCCTCAGATGTATGTCTGGACCAGCGTTTCTCAACCTCAGCACTATTGACATCTGAGGCTGGACCATTCTTTCTTGAGAGAGGCCACTCTGCACTACAGGATGGTTAGCAGTATCCCTGGCTTGTACCCACTAGATGCCAATGGCACTAGTACCTCAAGTTGTGGCAAGAAAAATGGCCTCCAGACAACACCAAGAGTCCTTTGGCATAGGGGAGAGGGGCAGGTGTTGCAAAACTGCCCCCAGTTGAAAACCACTGGGACAGCTCCAGATAGGGCTGGACTCCCTAGGGCACTCCCCTTGTCTCTGGCCACCACCTTTCCTTAAGGCCATTCTTCTAAGTGGGGTAATCATTGTCTAAGAGTTGCAAAGTAAATCTACTCTGGTTGGTTCCATTGGACTCTTCTAGAAATAACAGAGCTGGTTCACAATAGAGAAATAGCCTGACTACTCACCCAAACAGAGACTGGTATTTTCAGGTCCAAAACTCACCTGGGAGGGGACCCAAAGGCACCTAAGTCTCCCCATGACCAGATTCTTAAACGTTCAATGTAGAAGCCAGATGTCAGTGTATTCTTGCATAAGGACAAATAAAAGCCTTCCATGCCTCACCCCTGAATGCTGATTAATGAGTAAAATACTAAATCAGACATTTATTCAACAAACATGGAATCCAAGAGGGACTGATTTCTTAAAGTAATCTTAGATGTTATTTTAGTTTTTTTTTTTTTTAACATTTATTCATTTATGAGAGACAGAGAACACAAGCAGGATAGGGGCAGAGAGAGAAGGAGACACAGAATTGAAGCAGGCTCCAGGCTCCAAGCTGTCAGCACAGAGCCCAATGAGGGGCTCGAACTCACAAGCTGTGAGATCATGACCTGAGCCGAAGTCATACGCTTAACTGACTGAGCCACCCAGGCGCCCCTCTTAGATGTTATTTTTAAATAACATCTTAGTGATATTGAACTATGACAGCTTGCTATCTCTGTCTTCAGTCTAAAGATCTCCCAATGCATGGCCCCAACATCTGTCCTTTCATTTCTTTACTACATGTGTGTTGAACTCTTATTGGATATAGTAAAGCAATATGGTCATCCACAAGACAGCCATGTTCTTTGACCTCATGATTCAATCAACTTCGGTCAATTTGACCAGCAAAAGTTCTCAGATCCTCTCATCTTCCCCATCCCCACTGTCTTTATCCTTAACAGCATCATCTCTCACCTGGTATAGATGCCTCCACTCTCCTTCTCCAATCTCCCCTCAAGCCAGGCCCTAAAGAACCAGCACAAAGATTTTTCTGCAGTGTGTTCCTGGAAACATCACTGTTTCAAACCAACAGGTGGTTTCTCGTTGCTTCTATAAAGGCCTGACTTCTAAGATTTAGTACACTTTGTTCCACCATCCTCAAACACCTTTCCCTGCTCTCTGACTCACAACCTTCTAGACTTTGAGGCTGTTTGGTGTCACTTGCCCCTCCACTAGTTTCATGAACCCTTCAGGCTTGCTTATGTGTCTTTCCAAATACAGTACCTGGGGCTCACCTCTAATATAACATGCATCACACAGACACATATTCCCCAGGCCGAACGCAATGAGTGGCTCTTCCCAAGAAAGCAGATCTATACAGAATCTTTGGTAAAGAACCATGAGTTGGTCATCTAAAATAAAGTCCAGGAAATAGGAGTTTGTTTTACAAGTGTCCACACCCACCTTTCTATTTCTTCTTTGTTGGGCCCAAGATTTGTCCCTTTCTTAGAAGACCCGACTAGTGAGGCTCTTTGCAGAAGTCAATGTGGAAGGACTTAGCACTCGTTACTACCGCTGTCTCCGTCAGGAATTCGCCACACGTCAGATGTGGGCCATTGCTTGCAAGCCATGGTTCCATTCAGGGAAACCAGAGAGCCTAAAAATAGGAAAAGAGGGACCAACTCAGGTTCGAACAAGAATCTCTTAAGTGTCCATTTAGAGCAACAGAGTAGACAGTGTTCTAGTTACCTACATGGGGAAAACCAAAAGGGGAGTGGGCTTGAGAGCAGGCGTTAGTCTCCATACACTTTAGCTCTGGCTTATATATATTTTAAGTGTGTTGTGTTAAATCGCCGATATATGCCTCTGCTGGCTGCCCAAAAGTCTCTGACCACCTGAAGGGTGGAACTCGCAATCCATTCTCCAACCTCACATCCAGTCGTGATGCATCCGTAGTAGCACCCAGACCCAGTGTGCACCGAGGTTTGGAAATAAATTCATTAGGATGCCATGCTCACACATGTCTAGTCCAGTGTAGTTGGGTCTGGGTTTGCCTGTGGGGACCTCGTATTTATTGTACTCATCGTTCTGTTTCAGTCTGAGAAATGTCACCCCGGAATGCCTCTTACAAGTTCCTCTTCATAGAATGATAGTCTTTACAAGGGCTCACACTGTACCAGGTGATTATTCTTCACAGGAATGCTCATCAATAATATGCTACAGTTCCTTCCCGAACACAGATGTCTGGTAAATATTACATGTTTATCCATACTGAGGGAGGGGAGTAAACAATGAGGGTCCTCATGAGGAGCTCTCCTTGAGAATCACACTCATTTGGGGGCGCTGGGACTAGGGTGCTCAGCAGAGGGGAAGTAGGGAGGAAGAGGTCCATGGCATGGCAGCTCGAGTCCGGTTTGATTCTGACTGCCACTTACTAGCTATGACATGAAATGAATACACTTATGAACCTTCATTTTCTCATCTATAAATTGGGGATAACAATAGTACCTAGCACACAGTAAGTGCTCAAATGCTAGTTGTGCTTTTCATTAGGAGAGAGGACACAGACTGTGATCTAAGACACTGGGTCTCCTCATTGCATTTTCTGAAATAAAAGATTTCTATGTTTCCCAATTCTGACTTATAGCATGAAGAGGAGAGAGAGAAAGCACCAAAAAGAAACGGCTAATGAGGCATTCTCTTTATGGAAAAAGGATGAAGATTGGCAAAACACCCTCCCTTTAAAAAAAAAAAAAAAAGATGGTGAATCCTAGCTACTCTATTTACTGTGTGGCCTTAGTAAGGATACTGGACCTCTCTTATCTCTAGTTTCCTTGCTTTTAAATGGAGGATGAAAATATCTACTTCACAGGAATGAGATGGAGATTCAACAAGGGCACATAATGCAGGCACAGAATAGTGTGCAAATAAATCATAGCGAAATTGTAGGATTCTACAATCCTGACCCACGGTAGCCCTGTCTGCTATGTGATAAAAGAGAAAGCAAATATACATTCTGTAAAAGAGGAAGGAAGGATGGATGGATGGATGGATGGATGGATGGATGGATGGATGGATATATAGATAGACAGATAGATAGATAGATAGATAGACAGACAGACAGATTCTTATCAGGTAGAGATGCTTTCCCTTCCCCTCCCTCTCTCTAAATACACACACATACACACACACACACACACACACACACACACACAGGATGGATGGATGGATGAAGAGATGGATAGACAGAGAGAGAGAGAGAGAGAGATAATAGAAGGGTGAGGAGAGATGTTATCTGTATCCGCATAACAAATTATCCTAAAACGTAGTGGCTTAACACAACAATCATTTGTTTTCTCCGACTTTGTCAGTCAGGAATCCGAGTGCAATTCACCTGGGTGCCTCTGCCTCAAGATCTCTCACGAGGCTTCAATCAATGTGTTGGCTTGGGCTGCAATCTCATCCGAAGGCCCAACCAAGGGAGGATCCACTCCCAAACTCTCTAACATGGTTGCTGCCAGGACTCGGTCTGTTATGGATTGTTGGACTGAGGCCATGAGCTCCTTGTTGGCTGTTAGCTAGGCCCACCGCCAGTTTCTAGCCACCCGGCCCTCTCCACAGAGCAGCTGGGAGCCTGGCAGACTGTCTCCATCCCAGTGGACAAGGGACAGACTATAAAAAAAACATGGGATGGAAGCCAGTCTGTGTGTAAACTGTTCTTAGCAGTAACAGTCCCTCCCTTCTGCCCTATTCCACTGGTGAGTCACAAGGTCCAGTACATACTCAAGGGGAGGGAGATCAGTGGGGAACAACTTAATGGCGGCTCACTACTATCTCAGGGAATATGAAAAAGCCTCCATTACTCTATCAAAGCCCCTGAACCCACCTGTTGACAGGGGGCAGCTCATTCTTCTGTATCTTCCGATTTTAAATGCATATTTGACTTTTTCCCACCCATGCTCATTTCCTGTGCTTTTCGGTGAGGTCTGTGAGGCAGGATCAGGACAGTGTGCTTGGTGGAAAATAAAGGAAGGCGGTGAGCTTTGAATGATTAGCAAGGGAGAGGCAAGCCCTTAGCTGTCCTTACAATACCTGAGCATTTCACATTGCACATTTTCTCCATGCACAGCTGCAAGACGGAGTTACCACTTTGGAAAATTAAATTTCATAGAAAGTTGGCCATGGTTCCACTTCTCTCTCCCTATGGAAGCGAAAGATGGAAAGATCTCTGACTTGTCACAACTGCCAAATCATTTTGGGGCAATATTTTGAAGGAGCCTGAGTCCCTTCTCTGGAGAGATTCCCTAATAGAAGCCCTTAAAAGCAGCTGAAATGAGGTTAAAAGCTTTTGAGAGTAAGTGATAAAATACCCACGTGATCTGTATAAGACGGAAATAAAGACACACACAGAGAGACACAAACAAATAGACAGAAATTAGATGCTTCTCAGAAATTAGGGAGGATGCTTTCTAAAGGGAAGAGTCTCCTGCTGAAGAGAGGATTTAGTATCCTGACCTGCCAGCAGCCGTGTTGGATGGATTCCTCCATTAGTTTATTGGAATGCTCATAAAATAAAGGTTAGCCCCATCCTAAGGATATCTTCCACCTTTTCCAAACCATACTATCAAGTTGTATTAGCTCCTTGGGTTAAGCCACCATAACAAAGAGAATGTGTGCTAATGTGACTTGCCCGGAGTTAAGCTCATTTAAAAATCTAGAATACCATGGAGAAAGTTCCCCAGGCTAAGATAAGTTTAATGAGTCTAAATCTCAGCAATGAACTCACCTCCAAAGTTTCTGAAATACTTAGCCCTGGGAAGGGCATCATTTGTTTACTTGATGCAGAAAGTCCAGTCTCCACCCCCATCTCAGTAATGTGGGTGCTTGAGAATTAAAAGACAGAATGAAGAATTTGTATTAACTTTCTCAGTGCTGTGTGATTGGAAGGTGAGCCTCCATATACACTCAAAGATACTTATACACCCATTCTGCCCAATGCAGAGGGTTGGAGAGCTTCGTCTTTCAGCTTCGTGTACAGCCAGTGTTCTGATCAGCCCATCGTCACTCCCTCCTGTCCATAACAGTGCCCAAATCTTTCAGGAACCACACTTTGGATATCCCACATTGTCCTTGGGAAGCTGTTAATCATGGCGTCCTTTCCTGCCCTTCCCCAACTAAAGGGTGGTCATGTGACTCAGGCTGACCAGTTGGAGGACTCCTTCATCCAGATAGGGTTTGGATCTAGAAAGAGCATAACTCAGATCAATTAGTCTTCTTTAAATTTTGATGTGTGGGTAGTGTGGGCAGAAAGTTCTTTCCTTTTGGATTTTGAGCCAAGAGAATGTAATATTATGGCTATCAGCAGCCCTTTTTACTGCCATGTGAGGAGGGGAGGCCTGAAAAAACAGCCACAGAACACTGAAATGAAAAAATCAGAGCCCTGAGGAATATTGTCTAAGCCCGTGTACAGCCCCAGACTTCCCAAATAATGGTCAGAGATTTGTGTCACTAGCCATGAAAAGCATCCTGACCAAGGCTATGATAAATACTGGAGCCATTATAAAGCGTTAAGCACTGACAATACCAAGAAAAAGGCCATGATATTTTGAGAATCTTTTTTTTTTTTCAACGTTTATTTATTTTTGGGACAGAGAGAGACAGAGCATGAACAGGGGAGGGGCAGAGAGAGAGGGAGACACAGAATCGGAAACAGGCTCCAGGCTCTGAGCCATCAGCCCAGAGCCCAACGCAGGGCTCGAACTCACGGACCGCGAGATCGTGACCTGGCTGAAGTTGGATGCTTAACCGACTGCACCACCCAGGCGCCCCAAGGCCATGATATTTTGTCCTGAACGTGTGTCCTCAGTCAAGGATTTATGGTGAGTGGTGCAAAACACGAACACCAGAATCAAACAGACCTGCATTTGAATTCCAGTTTCACCATTTCCTACTTCTGTGTCAGTGGTAGGCAGAATTCTAAGGTAGCCTGGAGATTTATCCTGCACTCACCCTGGGTACATGCTCTGCATTAGACCCTTCCCCTTTATGTGGGCAGGGCACGTGAATATGAGGAGGTCTCACTCCAATGATTAGGTCACATTATATGGCAGAGGTGAGGGGATTTTGAAGGTTCAGTTGAGATTCTAAGTCAATTGGCTTTGAGCTCATCAAAAGGGAGACTGTCCTGGTGAGCCTGGCCTAATCAGGTGAGGGTGTCTTAAAAAGAGATTGGACCCTTCTGTAGAGAGAGGCATTCTCTTGCCTGCCTTAAACAATCAAGAGCTATGCTTTGAACTGCTTACAAGGAGAGGCTGCCTCTGGGAGGCCTCAGACCCAGACTATAAAGAACAAGATTCTTCCAACCTTTCAGGAGAGTTTGGAAGAGAACCCTGAGACACAGATACAAGAATGCAGCCCTGATCAACACTTCAATGGCAAACTTCTAAAACCCTACTTGGAGAACCCAGCTAAGCCTTTCCCAGATTCTTGACCCACAGAAACTGTAAAATAATAAATGTGTGTTGTGTTAAACCATGAAATTTGTGATGTGTGTTATGCGGCAGTAGAAAAGCAATACAATGTCTGCTCAAAACGAAGCTTTCTGACCCTGAATTTCTTGGTCTAATAAACGATAATCATAGAAACACCTACTTTTATTGGCTCTTGTCAATATTAGTTGGCAATTCCTATGTAATTCACTGCTTGATCTATGGTTCAATACCTATTAATTGCTAGCTTACCTCCTCACATGTTAAGTGTGTGTGCCCATATCGGGTACTTCCATCACCAAGCACCCAAACATCAGGAAGGTCATCAATCTGTAAGGTCATCCTATCTATCTTCTTGCTTTTATAGCAAGGGAAGCAAGGTCCAGAAAGGGACAGTGACTGGCCCCAGACCACAAACCTTGTTAGTAGCTTCAATAAGGACTTCCGGCTCTCAGCCAGGTTCTGCCTGAGTTGCCCCCCTTCCAAAAAAGGAGGCTCTTTTGCCATACTTGATACAAACATTGCTACAAGGTCAAATTGTTTGAAGGACCCAAAGCTTTTATCTCCTGTATTTTGTTATCTATTGCTATGCAACAAGTTATCCTAAAACTGAGAAGTAAAGAATGGAAACATTTAGTTTGACTTATTTAAATTTTAGCTATTTAACATACAAGACAATACTGGATTCAGGAGTAGAATTCAGTGATTCATCACTTGCATTCAACACTCAGTGCTCATCACAACAAGTGCCCTCCTTAATACCCATCACCCACTGAACACATCTCCCACCCACCTCCTTCCATCAGCCCTCATTAAGAGTCCCTTGTGGTTTCTTTCCCCTTCTTCTTTGCCCCCCACCCCATCCCATATGTTCCTCTGCTTTGTGTCTTAAATTCCACATAGGAGTGAAATCGTATGGTAT
The DNA here is from genome assembly GCF_016509475.1 of Prionailurus bengalensis. Taxonomy (NCBI): domain Eukaryota; kingdom Metazoa; phylum Chordata; class Mammalia; order Carnivora; family Felidae; genus Prionailurus; species Prionailurus bengalensis. The sequence goes on along the minus strand of NC_057357.1, from coordinate 34,877,026 downwards.
CTTTCTTTCTCTGGCTGACTTATTTTGCTTAGCATAATACATTCTAGCTCCATCCACATGATGGCAAATGGCAAGATGTCATTCTTTTCGGTGACTGGTAATACTCTATAACATTCCACGGAGTAATATTTGACTGATGAACGGATAAAGAGGATGTGGTGTATGTATAGACAGTAAACACATATTATCTCATTGTTTCTGAGGGTCAAGAAGCTTGGTGTAGCTTACCTGGCTGCCTCTAGTTGAGATGTCACATGGGGTTGCCCCTAACCCAAAGACAGGGGCGACACTCATCCGAAGGCCTGACTGAGGCTGGTGTCCACATCAAGCTCACTCACCTGCTGGAAAGGGGCTCCAGTTCCTTGCCACATGGGTCTCTTCAGGAAGCTGCTTGCAAGCCAGAAGCCAGTTTCTCTCTGAGTGAGGGATCTGAGACAGAGAGCATTACCACGATGAAAGCTGCGACATCTTTTAGAAATTAATGTTGAAGTAATGCATCATCACCTCCGCCCGAGTGCCACTGGCCACAAAGATCAACCGTAGTACAAAGTGAGAGGGTGCTCCACCAGCGTGTCGTTGCAGGAGATGCCATCACTGGGGGCCGTCTCAGGGGCTGGCTTCACGTCTCTCTGTAATGCCTAAATAGCCACACCACTGCCAGGGGAGATGGGATGACTTCGTCCCAGCCCTTGTGGTTAATAGAAATATAAATACCGTGACAGTGGAACCCCTGCCAAATAGCACATGAAAATGGCATTTGAAAAGTGCAATTAGTACTCTTTTTCCCGAGAAGGTCTGCTCTGTTTAATGATCTACATATCAGTGCGTTCCAAGCAGAGGTATTAAATGTCTTAGAATACATTACAACATTACAGCATCTTCAAAAGATATCAGCAAAATGACCATTACTTGAATTGGCTATAAGCAAAGCTTCAGAAGGTCCAGGTGGCCTTGAAATGCAGAGCCGCACTGTGGCAAGAGGGAAGGGCTATGGAAGTCTGGCTTCTAGAAGTCTACATCCCTTGTTATTAACAGGCTCTGCACTCAAGTTGTGACCACAGCCCAGCTCCCAGGCTCCCCCAGCGGACCCCTGTGCCCTGTACAGATGAAACGTTGTTTTGCAAGAACAGAATGACCACGGGTGGGGTATGGGCAGGCTTGCCCCAATATGGTGACCTCGGTGTGGACATTTCATCACATCCCTGACTTTGTCCCCGTCTGTTCTGCAAACTGGCCACGTAAATTGTCCTGAAATCTAAATCTACTCATGTCACCTCCCTGCTTTTTAAAAAGATTTTGGAGGTGTCTCCTGGCTTCTGGGGAGGGGGGGACGTATGAAATACGTAGCTAAAAAAAAAACAAATTCTGGCTCACGCTTCTCTCCATCCTTCTCTGGGTGACAGTTACCCTGAAGTCTCTCAATGTCCACGCTCCTTTTGCCTCTGGACCTTCCCCACTACTCCTGCTTGGTGGCCCACTCCACCCTGCTCCCCCCCCCACCTTCACCTCCCTGAACCCCACACCTCCCCTTACTCAGTCCCATGACAGCTTACACTCTCCCTCAGAGAACTTGCAACAATAGCAGATAAGCATTTAATTGTATTGTTAGTTATTTGTTATCTGTTCCCTGCTTTTATTTTTTTATTTTTATTTTTTTTATTTTTTTTTATTTTTGGGACAGAGAGAGACAGAACATAACAGGCGAGGGGCAGAGAGAGAGGGAGACACAGAATCACAAACAGGCTCCAGGCTCTGAGCCATCAGCCCAGAGCCCGACGCGGGGCTCGAACTCACGGACCGCGAGATCGTGACCTGGCTGAAGTCGGATGCTTAACCGACTGCGCCACCCAGGCGCCCCTGTTCCCTGCTTTTAAACTATAGCCACCCCGAGAGGGGGAATAGTATCTGTCTTGCCCCACTGCTGTATCCCCAGTGCCCAGGACAGTGCCTGGCACATGTGGATGCCCCAAAATATTTGTTAAATGAATAAAGATGGAGAAACATAAGCTAGATCAGTTATTACCAACCACCGCCCATGGACCAAACCCAGTCTACCGCCATTTTGACAAATAAAGTTTTATTAGAACACAGCCATACCCACTTGTGTTTGCCCATCTTCTGTGGCTGCTTGCTTTCTTTTCCTTCCTTCCTTCCTTCCTTCCTTCCTTCCTTCCTTCCTTCCTTCCTTCCTTCCTTCCCTCCCTCCCTCCCTCCTTCCTTCCTTCCTTCCTTTCTTTCTTTCTTTTTTGAGACAGAGAGCTCAAGCAGGGGAGGGGCAGAGAGAGAGGAAGAGAGAGAATCCAAAGTAGGCTCACGCTGTCAGCACAGAGCCCGACATGGGACTCGGACCCATGACTGTGAGAACATGACCTGAGCCGAAAACAAGAGTCAGATGCTTAACAGACTGAGCCACCCATTCTGTGGCTGCTTTCGTGCTACAAAGGCAGAGATGAGGAACTGCCCCAAAATCATCTGGTCCATGAGGCAAAAATATTTACAATCTCACCCTCTGCAGAAAAGTCTGCTAACTGCCAGACTAGATTCCAATCTCTCAAGAGGTAACAGGAAAACCGGAAAGTTTTATGAGGAATAAATGCAATTTCCTCCCAGGCCCATCCTCCATCCAACAAGATGGTGTAGATGGGAATGGCGCTGTGTTTTGGAAACTTCAGGAACTCAAGGTGTGGAGTGCCTGAAAGGAAGCTCTTGGACAGGGCCCGGCAGGCACTACTGATCATGCTGCAGTTAGAACCGAACATAATGAGCCAAGGCATTGATTGAGGCATAAGTGATGGCACATACAAACGTGATGACCAGAGGTGACAGTGTTCATGGTCAAAGTCAGAGGCTGAGCTCTGGCGTTGTCACAAGCACCATGGAGGAGGAAGGGCCTTGGCTTCTTGTCATTCTTGGTCTTAATCGGCTGTAATGGATGTGTCACCTTCCAGGGCCAGGTGGACCCACAGCATGCCGTGATTGATCATCGGTGCCATCTGAGTTTCTCAGCAACCTCGGCCTATTCGTTCTGTACTAAACGGACAAGGGTTCATTGACATCCATGAATGAATTCATCGATGTGTGGAGCAAAGTGGCAACCCAATGGGGCAAGGTAGACCAAGAGGCATTTGAGAGCTCAGGTAAGCAGCTGGGGTCTGGGCAATGGCATGGAGAGTCCAGCCTGGGCTGGAAACTACTGGCAGGGACTATAATGTGCACAAATACATTGTGGAGGGGCAAAGACCATGAGAACAGTACCAGGGAAGAGTTGGCACTTGGGGCAAGGCCTCTAAAAACAAGGTCTGTGGAATGTCAGCCTTAGGCTCACAGAGCTTATAAAAACTGAGACTTCTGGAACCACTGAACCAAAATCTCTTGGGGGAATCTGGAAATCTATATTTTTAACAAAGATCCCAGGTGATTTTTGTGCCCGAGAATTTGAAATCTACTGAACTAAGGCGGTAAGATGCCTGTCTACTTTGGTTCATACTACCTAGACTCAGAGCCAATGGGTGAGGAAGGAGGAAGAGGTAAGTCAACACTTCTCGTTAGAACAAAAGGGGTAACTCTGGGATCTTGCAGTAAAGAACACAAGTTTTCTTATGTACTCCTCTTGAAAAGCCATGATGTGCTTGAATGAGCTGATCTGGCCATCTTTGGTCCACTCAAAAGCATTACCTTACTTAACTATTGCACCAACCCAGAGTCAGTGATAGAGAAGGCTAGACTAAAGCAGGGAAATAATATGCAAGAATCAAAATCTGGTAATGACAGAGCTGGCCTCCCCTCTTCCCTTCCTCCCTCCTTCCCTTCCTCCCTCTTCTCCTTCTTTCGTTCCTTCATCAGAGTGGGTCAACAGAATGTCTTAGGTCTGATCACTAGGAGGCAGACTGTGAACCAAGGATTCGAGTGCAAGTAATTGCTCAAGGAAGGGGTCCAGGAGCAACCAATAAGGAAGTGGAGACGTTAGCACAGGGAAGAGAAAGCAGGTAACCAAGGGCAGTTACAGGTGAAGCTCCAAATGCACCCTGAACCCACGGCCATCTCTGGGCTGAAAATTATCTCCAGGCCTTGATGGAAAGACACCAGACTTTTGTACTTGCCCATCAGTCATTGGCAGCTGCCGTTGGGGTGAGAGGCAAAACTCCCAGACATCTCCAGCTTTCAGAATAAAATCTTAAGAAATACCAGCATCCAAGGGCATTGTTCCAGAAGTCAACCATTTTGGAGCAATTTCACACTTCCCAGCCTGAAGCTCCGTCCCAGCCCTTGTCTGTGTTCATGTTGGTGTCAGGGCCCCCAGAATGACATCTATCATAGGACTTGTGATGATATTAAAGTAGAGAAAACTTATGGGCCAACAAGGGCATCTTTTATCACCCCACATCCTTTCTCTTCCTTTTGCCAAGGCTGTGTTTTTTTTTCCTGTAAGCAGGAAGGTTTGAATGCCCACCAGCTGCATACAAATTCTCCCTGTGTTCCTTGCTTAATCTACCTCCAGCTCAATATTTTTAGGAACTTCCTGCTGACTCCCAATCACCTTCTTGCTTCAAGTTTTTTAGGGCCTTGATGGAAACTCTGGTCTGCAAAAATTATTCACCTTGGGGCTGTCAAATACAAAATGCACCAGACAATTAACGAGAAGATTTCATGCAGGCTACTACAATAGGAAGATAATTCAGTAATAAGGATGTCTCAGTGGAAAGGAAGAGCGTTTGAGGTGGGTTTGGAAGTCATTTGGCGGGAGGGTTGGAAGGCATTTCACAAGTCTTGGGGGAATCATGAAAAGGTATAGAGACCCTCATATCTGGGTCACTGAGGAAAGCGGAGGTGGGTCTTATGTTGGAATATGTAAGAGGGAGGGCGGTACTTTGTGATAAGCCATGTCCCTGGAAAACAAAAACATAAGGTTGGTTTTTTTTTAATTTTTTTTATGTTTATTTATTTTTGAGACAGAGGGAGAGACAGTGCGCGAGCAGGGTAGGGGCAGAGAGAGAGGGAGACACAGAATCCGAAGCGGGCTCCAGGCTCTGAGCTGTCAGCACAGAGCCCGACATGGGGCTTGAACTCACAGACTGCAAGATCATGACCTGAGACGGTCAGACGCTCAGCCGACTGAGCCACCCAGGCGCCCCAAGATAAGGATGTTTCTTAAGCCTCACTGTTTTGGGGCACCTGGGTGGCTCAGTCAGTTAAGCTAACTCAGCTCAGTTAGTTTAGCTAACTCAGTCAGCTAAATCTCCAAGGCATGTTGAAGAGAGGGAGTTTCTGTGATTCACGGACACCTGAGCCAAAGCTCTGTCCTTTGAGAGGAGCTGGGGTCATCACTTGATATTTTCCCCCAGACTCCTGTCTTTGTGAGGATGACCTCCCCAAAGTTCAATAGCTTTGGGCTTGGTTACTACTGGTCTACCTCACAGCTACAGAAGACCGTGGCTAAAGGGAAAGTAACCCAGCGCAGGAAGAGAGAAAGCACATGCACAAAATCGAGCGCAGCCATCGTGCAGAACAGCTGCTGAAATCAGGCGGCCACGAGCTTGGACTCTGACTTCCCTAAGCAGAAACCATGACTTCTCACATATGGCGGGTCCATGCCCTCTGACAACTTCTCAGCAATCTTTGCAAGGAATGCCTCTGTTATCTGTAGGCTAAAATGGTAGGAACAGAATGAAGGCTGGACCCAACTTAGTGTAACAGGCATACAGCCACCCTCCACTTGCCAGGGAATGGGTGCCGTTGACCTGCTCCTGCGGGCCGGTCTTCATCATCCTATTGTTTGTCTCCTGCCCATTCAGGGTCACAAACTCAGCTTCCTAATCCAACAGCATGGACTTGTATAGCAGTCTAGATTTTACCCCACATTTCATCACACTTGATCCTCACAGTGAGGGAGGGAGCATCTATCCCACTGTACCTATTTTTTTGAAGTTTGCTTATCTTGAGAGAGAGCGTGCAAGTGGGGGAGGGGCAGAGAAAAAGAGAGAGGGAAAGAGAGAGAGAGAGAGAGAGAGAGAGAGAGAGAGAGAGAGAGAGAGAATCCCAAGCAGTTCCGCACCATCAGTGCGGAGCCTGACGCAGGGCTCAAACCCACAAACTGTGAGACCGCTACCCCAGCCAAAATCGGACGCTCAACAGACCAAGCCACCCAGAAGCCCCTCCACTACATCTATTTTTAAAGAAGAAGCCAAGAATGGAAAACGACTTGCCCAGTGTCACACTGCTGGTAAGTAGCAGCGTTAGAGAAACCCTAGTCTCCTGGGTGACATTCCCGACATCGTTTCTCATCTCTGCCAAGTTCCTCCCCTGCTTTATTTGCATTAATAAGTGGGACTTGGAGACAGAAACAATCTTTTCCCTAATCGCGGACTTCAGCTACTCCTCGAGAGATGTATTCTATATTTCCCCAATTACTTCACCTCTGGAGACAAAGAATATGCTCCATTGGGGTTTTTCCAACCAGGATGATGCCCTTATCTGGCAAGGATGCTGCCCACGGAGAGATCTTTCCATTTTCCCCTAAAGGTTAGAGAGAGACAGAGAGAGAGAGAGAGAGAGAGAGAGAGAGAGAAGCCTTTTAATTCTGTTTTCATTTAAATAGCCACGGGAATTGGGAACTCAAGATAACCAATCAGTTATTTGCTAGTGGAATTTTCCTGGTAAGGAGAGAGAGCACTTAGACCCAAAATGTATACATTTCTTCCAAAATGTCATTCAACATCTATCTCTTTCCCAGATAGTGACAAACGTTCCGTGTTCCTGTCAAAATGCCAGCTTTCAGCACCAGCCTTAATAATAAAAGCCAGATCCAAAATCCAACAGAGAAATTGCAACTTTGCCAGCAAAGAGTTTATCATCCCATTTTATTTTAAGGTGCCAGGGTTACTTTTTTTTTTTTAAATTTCCTCTCTGTTTTCTCTTAATTAAAAAAAATCATCAGTCTATTCCTTTCATTTGATGTCCTTCCGGAGAACCTTTCACTCATACATGTTTTTTTTTCCCTAAAATATGATTGTGGGATATCTCAAAATAATTTGCTTAAAAAATACCCACACAGACATCACTCATGGTTCTAATTTGGCTAAAGCTGTTTATTATTTAGTGTTTTTAGTGTATTATTTAGTGTATTATTTAGTGTATTTAGTGTTTATTATTACTGTTTATTATTTAGTGTTATATATATATATATATATATATATATATATATATATATTATAAACAGTATGTAAAAAGAGAGAATTGCCCTTATTTATTTTGCAAGACTGATTTTCCCCTGATGTTTCTTTCCTCTCCTTCACCAGCAGCCCCACACCGAACACACACACGTACACACACACATCTATCTGAGGAGACAGGGGGAACTTATAGCCCAGAAGCATGGCCAGGTTATCCTGTAAGTAGGTATCCTGTGAATAAGATAGAGATTTATCCACCTTGTATTTACACATCTCTGCAGACACTCTGGGGATCACAGTAATGAGACGCACTAGCCTGAATCCGAGGGAGGGCCTCAGGATACAGTGAGGACCCAGAAAGGTCAGGAACACTAACCGCAGGGGCTGAGATGTTGGGGGAAAGAGACCTCTACAGAGGACTTACTACGGGATGGTTATGTCCTATGCACCATCCTGAATGCTTTACACAAATTCTCCCATTACAGCCCCCCACAAACCACCATGAGATGGCTGTTAATGTTATCCCCATTCTACAGATAGGGAAACTGAGGCTGATGGAGGGCAAGGGACTTGCCAAAGTCATCCAGCCATAGGTGACAGAGCCAGGAATTCATCTGGGGTAATCTGACTCCACACTGCAAGCTCTGAAGAGTCCAGAAGGCTCCAGAACATTCTGTGCACATTGCACTGTCGTTCAGAGACCTCTGCTCTCTCCCTGTCATCCTGGGGCAGCCCTCCTAGCCCCACCAGGACTCCAGAAATCCAGAAACCGTGCTCTGGAGAGACGTCTGAGCCATGGCCGGGGCTGCCTCACCCCTCCTTCTTCCCCCATCAGACATCAATGACGAAGGGCTGTCTCTGGGACTGTGGCCACAACTCTCTTCCTGTGGCTCCTTTTGGTCACCGAGCCCTGCTGTCCTGTTTCTTGGCAACTTTGCCTCTTTGTAGTGTCCAAGTGTTAATTGCTTAACACCAGAGATTGTGCAGCTGCTGTCATGGTACCTCCTTGGCCCCTTCCCACCATCATCTAAGACACATGCAGCAATTCCGGCCTCCAGAAATCTCCCACCTGGGCCCATCTGTGGTTCCTTTGGCCCAGCCCCAAACTCACTCTTTGGCCATCTTTCCTACCAAACACGGCCCCACCTAGGGTCAGAAACATGTTTATGATGCCTGGGCCAGGAACCACACTCTGCAATTTGTAAGCAGTGCGCTCAGTTGCCCCCAACCACCCTTCGATGTGAGGACTGTCATTATCCCTCCTCTACAGATGGAGAAATGGACCGGAGGTAAGTGACAGAGCAAGGACCTGACCCCAGCAGTAACAGACTAACGAGCCCATGTTCTTACCACTATGCTAAACAAATAGTTACAGCAGTGTTAATAGTAACAGGGACAAAATAAGCTTCTGAAAAAGAGGGAAAAATCCACAAAATTCATTCAACTCTCTGCAAGCAGATGAACTCCAAGAGGGGAGGGGACTTGTCTCAGATACCAGAACAGGATTCAGCGCACGGCAGATGTTTCGTCAAGAGCTTTGAATAAATGCATGAATGAATGGTGTGTGGACTCACCTGGTTCCTCTATTCTTTCAACACACAGACCACGTGTCAGGCTGGAGGCTAGAAGCTGGGGTTACAGAGATGAGCAGAGTATGTTTCCATCCCGCAAAGAGCTCAGGGTCCAATGTCGGGGACAGGCACATCTGGTACAGGTTCCTGGGCAAGAAGGAAGCCCAGAGAGATGTTCACCTTATATATCTACGTCACCACACCAGGCTCTTTGCAATCACAACAGGCCAGGTCTCTCACTCAAGCTGTGGGTAGCAAAGGTCGTCATTCCCCTGAGGAAGTTTATCCTTCCTGTCATCACAGACCGAGGGGCAAAGACGGACTCCAGGAACCCCAAAGCACAGGGTCCCGCATCTGAGGATGCTGTACCGGGTTCACCTGTATGGCGAATAGCTGTATGCGCCAGATGTAATGAATCTGGTAGATTGCTGCTTACAGGCGGCCCAAAATTATTCAATGGCTAGCGCAGGGAGCAGCTGATAAACAGCCAGACTGTGAGAGTATGTCAGGGCTTTGCCACCTTACAAATTACATAAGAATGGGCAAATTAGCATAGATGAGGAATCGATACACACAGTCCCTGGATCTTTCTTTTTCTGCAAGTACCTGCATGGGAAGAACTTAGAATAGGCAACAGGCCATCCTCTTCAGGAATATGCTGGAATACGGAGGAAGGTGGCTGAAAGCGGGCACCTCCAGTTTACAAATTACTGGAAAGGGGAGATGCTGCCTGGGTTGGAGGTGGGGCGGTGGGGGCAAAAGAAGTACTCGGTGCCGTGAGCCCCAACATAGCCCTTATCATTAGCCTTGGACTCAGACATCTCTTCACTGAGATGTCTGTTCACTCACCTGTTCAACACATAGTTATGTTTTCTGAGCACTTCCTGGGTCCCATGCACTGTTCTCCATGTCGGGGGCACAGGAGTAAATGCCTCTGGGGACTTACATTCTGCTGGGGGAGACAGACAATAAAAATAAAAATAAACAGGGGAGCCTGGGTGACTGAGTCGGTTAGGGGTACGACTTTGGCTCGGGTCATGATCTCGAGGTTCATGAGTTTAAGCCCCGGGTCGGGCTCTGTGTTGACAGCTCAGCCTGGAGCCTGCTTCGGATTCTGTGTCTCCCTCGCTCTGCCCCTCCCCGACTTGTGCATGTGATCACTCTCTTGCTCTCTCTCTCAAAAAATGAATAAACATTTAAAAATTTTTTTAAATAATGAAACAAAACAAAAATAAACATATAACAAAAGCAAGACCAGCAGGGGGCGATACACACTGTGTAGAAAGCTAAAAAGGATGCTGGGATAGAAGTCACAGGACGGAGGTGGGATGCCATTCTGATTAGAGGGTTCAGGGAAGTGACTTGTGGGGGTGACGTGTGAGCTGAGAGCTCACCCTCCCGACCTGCACTGTCCGCACGGGTACCCACCGAGCGTTTGAACTATGGCCAGTCCGAAGAGAGCTTGCCATCAGCATACAGTCCACACCAGAAGACCTAGTACAAGAGAAAGAGGTAAAATATGTAATTAATCCTTTTTACAATATTGATCAGATGTTATGATGATAATATTTGGGGCAATGGGGATTAAAGAAAATTAATTTCCTATTTCTTTTTATTTTTTAACATGGCTACCAAAAAATTTGAAATTTCCCACGGGGCATCCATTCATGGATGGCACTGCATTTCCAATGGATGGCTCTGCTCCCGACAGAAAGAAAGGAAAAACAAGAGCAAAGGTTCAAAGCGTTGGGGCAGTGGGACATGTCTTTGTCCTCGATCTACCGCTCGTTGGCTATGTGAACTTGGGAGGTTCAGAGCATCCTTGGTGCTGAAAGGGGTGTTAGTCACACTTTCCTCCTGTGGGCAACGACAGGAATGCATGAGATAACAAGTTTACATTAAGGATTTCTTCTCGACTGCCTGCCATGTGGGAATGGAACAGAGCAGGTATGCTGGTGGCCCATGTGGCCATGGACATAACCCTTCCCTTCTGGAGATTCAGGAGAGCAAGGCTGAAATAATCTACTGGGCTTTCTTGGCTGTCAGCCTTCCTCTGCCTCCACCGTCTGTCTGTCCCGAGACCCCAGCACAGGCCCTGGGCCTCGCCTCCAATCCCAGCACCGCCTTTTTCAGCTGCTGTGGTTCTTTCTAGGTGTGAGCTCATTGGAAAAAACAAGAGCCAATTTTCATCACAGAAACTTGGGAGATTTTACTATCATATCGATGTCTGGCTGGGAGCAGAATGAGCTTGTCCAGCCTCACTTGAAATTGGCTTTTCTGAAGCAGGCTTCTAAGGAAGAAAGGATCATTCCACCAGATGGACTTCAGGATACCTCTCCAGCAGGGGCGGGGGTGGGGGCAGGGGACAGGGGACAGTGGCCTTCCACAGTCACTTCTGCTGTAGACTCAGAACCTCCCCTCCTGGGTCTCTCCCCAGCTCACTCTGTCGGAGGAGGGCTCCTGCTGTGGATGGCAAGTGGCAATGTGGCGACATGGGGCTAAGAACCACTGGTTGAGGTGGACGGGGTCGTTGGGAGCTTTCAGTGAGGTTATTGAAGCTGCTTTAATGAACAGCAGGTACTCAACACATTCTGTTTCTCTGTTCTTTTACCACTCTCTTCTCCATTTCCTGTGGCTTGGGAAGAAGGGGAGGCCCATCCCATGTCTCCGCTTCTGTCCTGAGAGAATCAACGTAATTCTCCTCCAGAGCCTAGTGGGCTCTTGGAATTGAAGACAGCATGGTGGGCTCTTACCCAAACCCACTTCTGGTCTCCAGTGGTCATCTATAGGCAGCACACTCTATCCTGTGCTTTGCAGACATTATCTATTTCTCCATTTGACAGGAGAGGAAAGTAAGTCTCAGACTTCATGAGACTTGACAAGGTCCTGTGAACAGCTAACTGGCAAAACCAGGACTCCAAAGCCAGCATTCCCAATACTCCATTCCTACCTCCTAGGACCATCCCAGAATCACCCCAGAACAGCAGGTGGTCTGTCCTCTGCTTAAAAACTCCAGCGATGGTAAGCTCACTACCTCACAAGACACCTACCAGCTAGCACTTACTGTGCATGAATTGGATGCCACACTCTGTTCCAAGGGCTCCGGTTACTCAACTTATCCTGATTCTACTCCTGTGAGGCAGGTACTGTTGCTTCCTTCTTTCCAAGGGGAAGATACCGAAGTCTCCTCTGTTCACTGACTTGTCCGCAAGATAATAAATGACAGACCAAGAGCTAACAAATACCAAAGCCCAGACCCTCCGTCCTTCTGAGGAATTTCATGACCTATATGCCTAGGGGGACCCAGGAGAGTCCAGTGGGTCCAGTGGGCAGGGCAACTGGGCATCTCCACCACTCACTAGAGACCATCACCAATGCCTACAGATGGGAGGGCATGTTTCCAATGGCCATCACCCTAAAGACGCCTCAGACCCTCTGTACACAAGACAAACCCCTGCCTAGAATGAAAGCTGTCTGTGAATGACCCATCAGCATTCCTTAAGAAGGCCATGCTGCTCTATTCACGATCGCCTCCTACCGTATGTGATAAGCTGTGACGTATGGTGTTCATTTACTCTACTGCTCCCGCAGAAATATGGCGGGCACAATCAATTTCCTTGTTTGTTCTCTGACCCACTGTTCTTGGGTTAAGCAGCCTGCTTTGTCTACATTTGTCAGTTGATACAAGCTTCTCCCTGCCATAGGCACTGCTATTGATGAACATCGTCAGAATACGGAGCCTTGAATAATGTATAAAGGATTCAACATGCAAAGTGTCCCTAGGAAAGGGAGGGGGTTTGGGGGTGGGGAGAGAGAGTGTTATATGTTTTCTCTGTTGGAGCGCCTTCATTTACAAAGCATATTTGTCAAGTCTTTTGCTAAGAGTAATGCCACGGAACAGCCTCCCATCATTCTTGTTAATGGGACTGTCTGTGTGTTACAGTAAACAGCTATAACTCTTCTGCTAGAGCCATTGTACAAAAGGCAGAGTTTTTCAGCATCCAATTAAGGGTGTCTCCAATTTGCCAGCCAGCATCATGAGTGCTGTGGCTCAGCCATCAGGCAACCTGGGAATTGCGAGGCTTCTCAGAGGACAGAGGGAACTGGGAGGGCTGGGCTGCCCTGCCTACACTCAGCCAAGGGGTCTGGAACTCAGCTCTCGTCCTGGACAACCCCTGCTATCCTTCAAAGGCTACCACGTCATACCAGCTGAGTGCTCAAAGATGTCGGCCTGGTATGCCAGGTCTTTCCCAGACTCTTACAAAGACAGGAGAACATACGAGCTCTGGGACACATCCACATGCATTCCAATCTCAGCTCAGTTACATGCTAGCTGTGGGACCTTGGGCAAGTTACTTGACTTCTCTGAGCTTTGGTCTCCAATGTGTAAAAGGGGACAAATCACAACACTTGCTTTAGAGGGTTGTTTTGAGAATCAAGTGAGACTAGGTGATGCACAGTCACATGGCCATTGTCAATCATCATCATCACCCCTAGCCTCAGACATGGCTTTTTCCTCACCTCTCTGTGCCTAGTAGATCAGTATACATTTTTCACGTTTCACCTCCTGACAACTGCACTCAACAGACACTCGTCTCCATTAAGATTCCCAGTAGGGAGGGAACTGCCAAGAACCAGGTCCACACATCTCTCCCATAACTACCTTCTGGGTAGGTTCTACAGCCCCATTTCACAGATGAGAACACTGAAGCTTGGAGAGTTGCAATCGCTCACTGAAGGGTTCATGGCTCTCAGGTGACAGAGTAAGAGCTAGACACCCAGCCTGCCTGGATCCAGAGTCCTGTGCTCCCCACTTCTCTCAGGTCTAGCCATGATCCCAGCCCAGGGTCAGGCCTCCCCACCTGGCCATAATTACAACCTTTTCGGACCATATTCCCACATGCATGGGTCTCAAGGAAGCATCTAAAGTCCTTAGAACCACAGAATGTCTCAGTTTTATTCTTGCATGTATTTATTTTTTAAATGTGTGAGATGCTAAGAACCTAAGCTTGTCATTCATTTCATGTGCCTGCATTTTGTGGTCTGAGAAGCAAGGGTCTGGTTTCAGGAGCTCACCCAAGGCCACCCAAGGCATAGAGTGTGTGGCAAAATCAGGGTTAGAACCCGGATCCCCTGATCTGTAATCCACCCCAACCGGGCAGACACATGATCTTTCCAAGTTGTCTATTCACTGGCTCTGGTTTTCGTGCCTTGCGGGAGGAGGATGGAAGGGTCTTCAGTCACCTGCCTCCTGTCCTGGTCTGCATCCCTCCCCCTACAGTCCTGCCGCCTTCTCGGTGTCACTTTGTCCAGAGAGATGGAGAGTGGCTTAAGCCTTCCTCCAAGAGGAAAGCTTTCATATCCACTCACTCAGTCCCCAGCAAACCATCTGAGCATCAGCTGTGCTCCCCATCTCGTGCTGGGAGCTGGAGAGCTGGTGATGGGCAAGACATGGACTTCATTTGCAAGGTTCTCCTACAACACTGGGGAAGAAGGAACAGTAACCAGGTGCACACAGAGGGGCTGAGGGGCATGTGCTGCAATCATGACTCCTGGTGGCATGTGTCCAGTGCTCGGTTTTGCATGGTGCTCTTCTAAGTGTTATGAAAACATTAACCCATTTACTCCCCCAAACCACAGACAAGTGGTTTACCATTTCTTTGATCACCTAAAGCACAGAAAGGCTCTTAAAGTGTTCCTTAGTTGATGGAAGCACATGCAAAGGGCAATAGGACCATAAAAGAGCGTCCAGGGGCGCCTGGGTGGCGCAGTCGGTTAAGCGTCCGACTTCAGCCAGGTCACGATCTTGTGGTCCGCGAGTTCGAGCCCCGCGTCGGGCTCTGGGCTGATGGCTCGGAGCCTGGAGCCTGTTTCCGATTCTGTGTCTCCCTCTCTCTCTGCCCCTCCCCTGTTCATGCTCTGTCTCTCTCTGTCCCAAAAATAAATAAATGTTGAAAAAAAAAAAAAAATTTAAAAAAAAAAAAAAAAAAAAGAGCGTCCAAATTTGGGAGAGATTTCCAGAAAAACCTGGTCGTGGAGGAGATGATTCTTCTTAAAAGGGAAGTGGTTCCCCCAAAGATGGTTGCACATTGTGAGCAGAAGCCCAGATGAGGACGTGCAGGCACAGGTCTAAGACACTGGGGCACGAGAAAGCGTGACTTGCTTGCAGAACCAAAGTAAGGCTCTTGTGCTCTAGGGGAGGCCTCTTCCAAGGCAGGAACAGACCGAGGACATCTCTCAATGTCCCCTTCCTCAAGGCCATTTGTCCCTTAAGCGATTTCACTGAGCACTCACCGTCCGCCAGGTTGTGAGACGACAGAGGTAAATAAGACCCAGCATGTACCCACAAAGGGCTCCCTGTTCAGAGGGACAGGCAGACTATTTTAAGGATTGCATTGCAAAGACAATGCTTGACACTCACCTGGGGCACTACAGAGTGTGGGTGACAAGCGCTGAACCAGGGACATCCAGAGAACATGGTACCTGTGCTGCATCTCACAGTGTGATGAGGAAGAAGCCAGGTGTTCCCTGCGTTTGAGGTCAAGGGGCAGCAGCAGCAGAAGACGCGTCAAAGGAGCACACAGCGTGCACACAGCGTGAGCAAACGTACGCGGACAGGAAGTTAGCTGTCCTGTGCAACATCCTTGGCTGTTACAACAGCCATCTTTCCCTTAGCGCGTGTCCAGGCATCAGCCCACCAGGTGTTCTGGGAAGATAGTCCCCACCCTCGGAAATGAACCATAATCTGTCTGGACCAATCACGGTCATGTCAGTGATTGGTGTAGGCACGTGGTCCAGTGGTAACCAATGCGGGAGCTTCTGAGGAAGATATTTCACCCACAGTAAGAAACAGACGAGGGGCGCCTGGGTGGCTCCGTTGGTTGAGCGTCAAACTCTTGATTTCAGCTCAGATTATCATCTCATGGTTCATGGGATCGAATCCCTCAGCAGGCTCCACACTGACAGTGCAGAACCTGCTTAGGGTTCTCTCTCTCTCTCTCTCTCTCAACCTCCCCTACTCAAGCATGCTCTCTCTTAAAATTAATAATAAAAATAAACTTAAAAAAAAAAAGAAATAGACAAGGAAAAAAAAAACTCCCCTTCCTTCCTGAGGATGCAGGAAGGCAGGATACCTCTCTCCAGGTTTCTTACAAGGATGAGGACACAGGCTGGAAGGGAAATGATTTATATTCTACGTGCAGAACAAAGAATAAAAAGAAGTTGTATCCTTATTGAGATCATAGTGCCTCCAAACCAACCAGCCTGGGACTGTCCACCTCTGGACGTTTTATTATGTAAGACATTAAAGACCTGTATATTCTAAGCCTCTTATTGGTTTGTTTTTGTTTGTTTGTTTTGTTTTTTTAATGTTTATTTATTTTTTGAGAGAGACAGAGGGCAAGTGGGGGAGGGACAGAGAGAGAAGCAGACATAGAATCTGAAGGCTCCAGGCTCTGAGCTATCAGCACAGAGCCCGACACAGGGCTTGAACTCACGAACCGTGAAATCATGACCTGAGCCGAAGTCAGACGCTTAACTGACTGAGGCGCCCCAAGGCTCTGTCGGTTTGAATTCTCTTTCTTATAACGCAAAGTATCATCATGTCCAAGGAGAAGCTACCAGCAGCAAAGTGTGGCTAATGCAAAAGGCAGCAGTGGTCAGTGGGGATGGGAAGGTAGGTTTGGGATGAGGAACGCCCGCACATTAAAGGAAAGTTTCATTCCAAGGTCAGCAGAGAGAAGGAGAGCCAGGGAGGTGTGGGGCTGCAGGAAATGGAGGTTTAATGTTTGTGTAAATTGAAAGAAGGAATCTACTTGGAAATGAGAAAAAGCAAGATTAAAATGGAAAACACAGCCCCAAAGCTATTAATACCCAACAGATCCAAATTGAAAAATAAAAGCAATGGGTGAAGCATATAGTTCTCAAAATGAATTCGTGTCATAAACCATTAACATCAGCTCTACCTTATTACCTGTAATTCCAGGGAGAGGGGCCGCAAGCCGCACGGGGCACATGTCTGATTGGAGGTGTGCCAGAACCCTGCTCCCAGGCCAACCCTCCTCCCTCCTCTTGAGACCACCCTGCTCTCAGCATCCTCTCTCACTCTTTCAGAGGCCAGGGAAAACCCAAGCTGCCCTTGTCCTGGGGAGGATCTCAAGCATCAGCAAATGTGGTTGCCAAGAGGTTCTGAAGGTGTGCAAGCTCCTGGTGAGGTCACCCCTTCTTTCCTCCGTTAGGCATCCCTCCCTATATAGATCTCCAAGACCAACCTGTCCATGTTAATGCCCATTGGTATTGAGCAGTGTCAGCTGTGACCAGTAAATGTCACCTAAACCTGGGCCTCATTCAGGGGAAAAGGGGGCCTGGTAGGGGGCTGTAATGTCCCTGAGGATCCTCAAGGCCCCCCACTGTAGCACCCACACACATTACCGCTTCAGAACCCTTAGCTCTGGCATATGACAGCACGTTGTCATAACGGCTTGTGCTTTGAACCCAGACTCCGATTCAGATCTTAGCTCTGCCATGTCCCTGCCACATGACCTTAGAATCGTCAAGCATCAGCTTCCTGATCCACAAAATCAGGCTAAGTATGCCAGAGTCTCATGTGGACTGTAAGGATTAAATCAGAAGTGCCGAGACCAGGAGGAGCTCAGGCAATGTTGATTTCCCCCCCACTGGTCTCCCAAGCTCTCATGGCCTCTTCTGAGGTTGTTCTTCCTGCTCTAGAAAGGGTTTGGGGTCTGCCCATTTTTCCATCCTTGAAAGTTTAGGTCCTCTGTAGGCTGAGAGGCTCCGCTGCAGAGAAGCATCTCCTGGGAGGCTGAAGGCCATGTGTCATCTGCACAGGAGACTCAGGGTGACCCACAACACCTGAGTGTCTGGCCACCAAAGGCTGACCCACTCTCAGCACCCACATCAGCCAGTGAATAAGTTCAGAACGGCCTTCAGTCGGGAAGGATCTGCCACAAGCTGTCTGTCTGCAGAATGCATCAGAAACCCCTTCCCTGCAAACAAGCTGGCCCAAGCCATGCTGTGGCTTCGTGTGGAACGCTAAACAGCTCTTTGTTCTCCCTCTCTCTGCTCTGCCCCTCTCCGTGTCATTACCACACAGCAGCCAGAGCTATGCGGAGCCACTCAGCTCTTCCCCGCCGCCTCGAGCAGGAAATGCAAAGCCGTTAATTGGCCCTAAAGTTCTTCTATGATCTCACTCGTCTTCTCTCTCACTACTCCCCGGGAGTCCCTTCCTCAGCCCAAACTTCAGTCTCCTCACCTGTGAAATAAAGACGATGCTGGCTAAGGGTGACGGGGGACTAAGCAGGAGAAAACACAGAAGACGTGTTGCACCAGGCTAGATGGCTCCCGGATGCTTCAGAATTTCCGAAAAGCGGTTCCTCACCCAGCAGACGGGCTTCATCTTGTCTAAGTAAGTACCCTCTCCTCTCTTCACAGGAGACTCTGCTGGCACCCCATTTCTCCTGGTCTCTGCCAACCATGCTGCTCAATACACACACACACACCACACGTGCGCGCACCCCTAATAGACAGCCAGCCATGGAAGATTAGCTCCAGGAGAGCTGAGAGGAGCTGATGCACCATGCCGCTAGCAGCAAATGAGCGTTCCTTTGCACAGAGCTGCAGGGCACAGCAAAAGGCTGCCACAGCCCCCAAAGTGCCCACATGTCTCCCCAAGGCTCCCCACCTTCTTCCACGAGCCCAGCCCCAGTAGCCAGCTCAAGACCACGCTCCCCTCCCCGGCTGGCCCCACCTTCTTCTCCACAATGCACTCTGGCTGTCTGGGCTCCATGGAGTCAGCACCAAGAAGGCCCGTGCACGTCTCTGCCCTCGACCTGAGTCTCACTGTCCGGGGCCCAAGGAGCGCCTCACGTGAGCCACAGTTAATTGATCATTAGTCTCCACGGGGGACAGGCCCTTCAGCTCTTCCTAGGGCCCCCCAGCAAATGTGAGGCGCAGTCTAGTCTTTCAGGGGACTCTTCCTGTCTCATGCATCCACTCCAGCTTTAGGGGTGTCTTTCTGTTAGGCAATTCTTCATAATCACCTAAAATATAGTCCTCACTGGGGCAACAGAACGCATCTAAGACCGAGATGGAATGCCCTCCACCTGGGCATCTGTACGACCTGGGCATCTCCGTACAGCACTCTGTACGACCCTCATGGGTTCGGGTCCCTTGCATGGTCCCACATTATGCTATCTCCTCATCTTATCATGCTTATGTCTTCAAGCAAGCGTGGAGCTCCTTGAGGACAGAGGCCAGGTCTTCATCCGTTGTTCCACTGAATTGTTTTGTTAATTATTTTTTAATGTTTATTTATTCTTGAGAGAGAGAAAGAAAGAGTGCAAGCAGGGGAGGGGCAGAGAGAGAGGGAGACACGGAATGTGAAGCAGGCTCCAGGCTCTGAGCTGTCAGCATGGCTCGAACTCGTGGACCGCAAGTTCATGACCTGAGCCGAAGTCGGATGCTTAACCAACTGAGCCACACAGGTGCCCCCCATTCAATTGTGTTGTTTTTTTTTTTAAGGCAAAGCAAAGCAAACAAACAAAAAAAACAGACTGTGGAGCCTCACAGACATGAATTCAAATTCTAGATCTTCCCTGCACCAGCTAGGCAACCTGATGAGACACTTAACTTTCTTTGAGTCTCCTGCTCTTGCCTATAAAATAAAGATGAGAATCCCTGCTATGTAATGTTATGGTGTTGGATAAAGTGAATATAAAGACAGACACGAATGAGAGAAGGAAGAGAAACCAACCATTGCTGAGTATGTACCATTACTCCAGATGCGGAGCAGATGCTGAATCCGAGTTCATCCTCTGCCATGTTTCTCGCACACGCCCTCCCTCCGCCCTGCATGCCCTCCTTCCGCCCTGCACACACCCTCCGCCCGCTCAGCACCCCATCCACTCTCTGTGCCCCTATCCGATGTCAGCATCGCACTGAGTGCTGGCGGTGTGACCACAAAGCAGGCGCACTCCCCATCATCAAGGATTTTGCGCTTTAGTGCAGGATAAAGCAAAGGAAACAGAGAAGTTACATTGTCATGAGACAAGAGGACGGCTGTGCAAAGACTGGCGGGACCCCACCAGAGGAAACGTCTCAGGAACATAATAGCAAAGTGATCCCTGAAAGCCGAGCTAGACGCGGCAGGATGAAGTAAAGGCCTGAGGCACGTTCAGGGCACTGGAAGGGGGAGGGGATAAGAACGCAATAATGGGCGGAAAGCTAATCATGCCCAGCCTCATCAGCCAGGACTAAGGGCCAGGCATGTTTCGATGGCAAATGACAAAAACTAAGCTCAAACTAGGTTTACCCAAAAAGGAGAAGACAGTCATCCACCTAGCCTGGTAAGGTACCTGCGTAGCCACAAAACTGGAAGATTCAGGAAGCAGGGCCTCAAAAGCCCCATCCATCCTTCCTCCACTTAACATCGCTCTTCAGACAAGGTGCAGTCAAGTGCTTGGAGAGGAGAGTCCATATTCCCCTGGTTTTATCAGTCCCAGCAGAAAAAACAATGATTTTTCAACATCCCTATATGTTGCCCAGGCTGGGGTGCTTCTGGCTCTGCTTGGGTGACACGTCCTCACACTGAGCCACTTATAGTGGCCCTTGGAGGGGCCACTCTGATTGGTCAGCTCCAGCTCATATACTCAGTGCTACACAGACAGTCGCAGGGCCATCACACCACGGTCAGGAGTATGGACAGCACTGGGTGGCCGAGAAAACATTTAAAATCTCTGGCAGCCCAAGAAATCACAGCTGGATAACATAGTCTTAAGAGGAAAGGAGAGATGGGCAGCTCAGGGTCTTTCTGAGGTCTACAAACAAAACATGCCCAAAGAGTTTACTTTCTTTTCAATTTTTCCAAAGACCTTTTCCCCCAGGGCATCCAGGGCTGGCTCTCTGACCTTGGAAAACAGACCTTTCTGGAGATTTCAGCTCCTATCACTCAGAAAATGGAAGGGGTGGGGCGAACAAGCTTTTCTCCAGACCCCAGATATCAGGAAACCAAGACCTGAGTCCAGTGACTGTCAAAGTCGGGGAACGGCTGGTCAGTCACCTTTACTGGTGTCCTACCCTGAGTAGACCGCAGCTCTCCCTCTCTTCCTTTGCCTTTGCCAAGAGAAGAAAAGGCAGCTATGTTCTTCCCTGCCGTGTGGCCGAATTCCAAGGGCCGCTTGTGACTTCTATAAATTTTCCGTTATTTATTTATTTTTTCCTTCAAGCCATCTGGGACTCTGGAAAGCAGTCTCATTCAGTTTCGGGTGTTTTTCCTTAAGGCAAAGGATGAGTACCCTGGGGAAGAAGCTTGCCTGACTCTCAGGGTCGTGGAAGTTTGGGAATCTAGGTTCCTGTGGCCTCATCAGTCAGGGGGGTAGTGGACCATTCCTGGCGCCTGCTGGGGAGTTGGGCAGGCTGCTGTGTAGACCGCAGAATCCCATCCTCCGAGTCCTCAACAACACCCCTAACATCTTCTCTGCACTCTCTCCTACGCAAGATCATTTTGGCCGAAAAGTCCAGAAGCATAAATCCCAGCATAGTGTTGAACCGTATCAGTTCCTTCTCGTGACCTTAGATGAGCCACCTGATGTCTTTGAGCCTATGTCCAGGTCTGGAAAGCGAGGATGTGATCTGATTGTTGTCTTCTGTCATCATGTCTACAAGCAAACACCTCACGCAAACCTCACTCGCCTCTCATTTTGTGGCAGAAATGGCCATAAGAGGGGCAGCCAATTGAGTTGAGTTGTAGGACATTTTGGCCATATGGTGCTAAGGGCTGAATCGTCAAGTCCCCATCGTCAACCCAGTGGTGAACATCTTGGCCCAAGCCTCATTTTACAGACAAGGAAACTGAGCACAGAGTGGCCAAGCCAGCTGCCCGGGATAACACAGCTAGTAAGCGGCAGAGCAGGGATTTAAGCACAGACTGTCTGATTCTACAGCCCATGATCACACACCATTATAAATACCAAAGTGCCTCTCAGCAGGGCTTATGGACAAATAACACAGCTTCTACCCCTGAGCTGCTCTCCATCCAGAAGGCAGGAAGTCTTTCATGATGTTGCTGTTATATTTATTTTTCCACCTGCAATGTTTGCGTTTGAGGTGGCTCTCCGAATTACCTTTTCTCCTGCCATTGCATGGGATCGAATAAATATTGGTTGGAATTATCAACTTTGATCCCGACAACTACACCACGGTGTAGTCGTTATCAGCCCATCTCGCAGATGGCAGAATCGTGGTCTCAAGTCCCAAAGTCGATTAAGAGCTTAGATCCTTGGCCTATCAGACTCCACATGTTGTCGATTAACCCCCAGGCTGCAGAGTCTGTGTGGGGTCCTCTCCCCCACGTGCTCTTGCCTGCCTGCCTGCCTGCCGTGGCTGCTCACCTCTCAACTTTCGGAGATCTGAATCTACATCTGTTATGTGGAGACCTGAGGGCTTTTTTATCCTGGTTCAGATTTCGCAGATGGTGGGGTGACAGGGGAGATCATTTACCAGAGCCTCAGTTTGGAGTAGGGATACCATGGAAACAGGCAAGAACTGCATGATTTGTTCTGTTTTGACCCTATTTTCATTTGGATGGCTGGATATAAATCAGCGCTTCATATCCGACATCAACCACAGCTGTCTGGGACAACCACTAGATATTCAGGGAGGTGAGGCACCTGTTCCAGGCCACCAGCCTGGACACGGGCTGACCAAGGAATTGAACTCAGGTATTCCTGACTGCAAAGCTCCCCTGTTTCCTGCATTTTATATAATATGTTGTCACCAACATTATACTATCACTTATATCAGTAGCTCTCAAGGTGGCAGGTCACAAACCAGCTGCACCAGAATCACATGGGAAGCTTTTAAAAGTTCAGATCCCTTTGACCCATGACCCATCTCTAAGACTGATTCTGTGTGTCCCGATCAATGTGTGGGAATACGAAGGGGGTTTCTGGTATGTGCTTGTTCTGTTTTTGCTTTAAGCTTCCTGGGTGATTACAAAGACCAGCCAGGCTTGGGAAACACAGCCAGGAGTGCAACACACAGCTGCCTGCCCTCCACCTCCGTATCGAACACAGTCCACGGACCTCTTCTCAGAAGGTCCGTGAGGACAGCCCATCCCTGGGACAGATGATGTCAATGACTCACGTGAAGGAGGTATGGAATCCAGAATGGCCATGGTGGCGAGATGTTCTCAACACATTCTCCTTTCCAGAAACTTCTGTAGGAAGAAGTATAAGTAGAAGGTCTTTAGCCAGGGCAGAAACACTCAGTCATATCCCTTAAAATTATACATCCTCAAAACTTAAAAGTTCGACAATACCAAGTATTGGTGAGTCGTTGGAAAGAGGTATTTTTTAAAAATTTTTTTTTAAATTTTTTTTTTCAACGTTTATTTATTTTTGGGACAGAGAGAGACAGAGCATGAACGGGGGAGGGGCAGAGAGAGAGGGAGGCACAGAATCGGAAACAGGCTCCAGGCTCTGAGCCATCAGCCCAGAGCCCGACGCGGGGCTCGAACTCACGGACCGCGAGATCGTGACCTGGCTGAAGTCGGACGCTTAACCGACTGCGCCACCCAGGCGCCCCTTAAAAATGTTTTTAAATAAGTAAATATTTATTTTGAGAGAGAGAGCATGCGAGCTAGAGAGGGGCAGAGAGAGAGGGAGAGAGAAAATCCCAAGCAGGCTCCACGCTGTCAGCACAGAGCCCAACGTAGGGCTCGATCTCACAAACCGTGAGATCATGACCTGAGCCAAAATCAAGTCAGACTGCTTAACCGACTGAGTCACCCAACGTAGGGCTCGATCTCACAAACCGTGAGATCATGACCTGAGCCAAAATCAAGTCAGATGCTTAACTGACTGAGTCACCCCAGTGCCCTGGAAATAGGTATTCTTTAACAGTACTGGGAGGAGGAAGGTAGAAATTGGTCATCCCATTGGAGAGGAAATTTCAGATTCTATATACAGTACATAAAAACCTTAGTATGTCCATATCTAAATTAGTTTCTATATTCCACCTTAGAGAAAAACTCACGTTAAGTGCAAAAATAAAAAGCACATTCGATGAAGGTCAATTCTAAAAATTGCAAACAGCCTAAATATCCATCAAGAGAGGGTGGTTAGATAAAGTCCATCTCTCCGATACTACAGGGCCATGTAACTGAACGTGAGAGGTCTGGACGCACTGACATAAAGAGATGCTCAGACATACCATCAAGGAGAAAGGCAAACTGCAAACTAATTCAAGCAGCAGTACGCTTTGGTCTGTGTGTATAAAGAACACTGTATATACACAAAAAGACATAACTCTACATGTGCATATTGAAGTGAAATGAAAAGACAAATTTTGAAATGGTGCCCTTCAACCCAGTCACAGTCTTTGCCTCTGGGAAGCAGACTCTGGACCCGCAGACAGGGGTGGAACTGTGTCCACAGGGCATGAATTCTCTACTATAATAATATAGTCATGTGCACGGTTGTGACCCGTCAGCTCGTTGTCTTTGGAGCCATTCATCTCTTGGAAGAATCAGAGTCTTGAGTTTATTTTGTCAATAGTCACAGCCTGTGTTAATGGAGGAAAATTTTTGTTATTGACTCAAGGGTACGGAGAATGACAACACTCTTGGGTACCAGGTCCCTACCATACAATGAAGGCTTGACTTCAGGAGATGTGTGGGGCTCCCCGTGGGAGCTGAGAGAGTGAGGATTTGCAACATGGTTGGACAGGGAGAAGGGTGGTCCCATCCCTTGACACATTCTTCCTCCTCCCTCCCCACCATTCTCATTTGGAGCTTGATGGAGGAACCATGGCATGATGAACTGGTTCCGACCACCCAGCCACGGACCAGTTGCATGAAACGGTTTACCCACGGTCATCATCCTCAGGATCCGATGGGATGCTGTGTGTTCAAAGAATGTCATTCTGTGTTCTTTCAAGTCTCAGACTCTGTCCTCTGACTTCCAGAATAGGAACCCAGCCCCGAGACTACCCCCGCTCGGGTCATCTTTCCTACCACCTCCCCATTTGCAATCCGGAAAGCCAAACTTGTTGCGTTTGAGAAGCAGGCATCCCTGAGCCCAGTGCCGTGCAGCCCAGCTATTTCTGTGGGCTGTGTGCCAGCCCGGCCCCCAGCAACCTGCCTCGGCTGTCGGCACAACTCCGACGTGTCAAAACTTTTGGAGAAGAGTCATTAGTCTCAGAGAGATGGGGAAGGAAGGATGTTTTGCCTGGGGCATCTCTTTGAAAAGGTCTAACTTTCTAAAATGGTAAATAAGCCAGACTTCTTTTGCGGGGGTGCACCGAGGGGCAGAAGTGGCTCCGTCAGGGTATGACCTCCGGGAGCCAGCTGGTGTGTGAGACATCATTACTTCCCGAAGTTTTATCCCTTCCTCCGCCGCGTTTCTGCGGCGCAGCCTGGGAAGTCAGCTCCGAGAACAGCCTGCAGAGCTCCGATTACACAGGCAAGCACCGCGCTGAGGATTTTATTAGGTGGAGAGAGTTAAAAAAAAAAAAGCCAGAACACTAGCTGGGGGGAGAAAAGCCCTTCTGCCTTTAGATAAAGGCGAAAATTATTTTATAAGCGTCTGGAGCAGCAAAGCTTGTGAAAGGTGAATATGCCATTCAGCCGGGCTCCTAATCTTCAGCTTGCAGGGCCCACATTTCTGAGTCAGCTCGTGGAGACTCCAATGTGATCAGGGAAAGGAAGATTAGGCCTAACAAGATATGACTGAAAGTCTCAGGTCGCCTGTGACAGCCTCCAAGTTCAGATTCCCTGCCTCTGCTCTGAGGTCTAAATTTTAGGGTCTAGTTACCTCTTACTTAAATCCCATAAACTCATGTTCCCTGGGTATTCATCTTTTATCCTCCTGTTCTCCTGGAATAAACTGCTCCAGAGCTAAACACCTTCACCAGTAGTGGCTTTGGAAGAACCACCAGTAGGCAATCGTCTCTCATTTTAAAGAAGGGAGGGGGGAAGGAGGGCAGGGAGCGGGGAGGAGGGGTGTCTGCCTCGCTGAAACTGTGCAAGCTGCAAGCAGGGGCCTGCTGTGAATTCGGGCCTCGGGGGCAGGCGACGTGCCCCAGCTGCTCATGTACGTGGGCGGAGGTGCAGCGAGCAGGGCAGTTCCGCTGCCCCTACAGTCTCTCTCAAACCCACATTCTTCCCTGGTCCCCACGGCCACTTACCCCATCCATTCCGTTGTCACGTCTCCTCTCTGTAACCATCACCACTGTCTCCCTGCCTCTGTCCCCCTCTCCCAACCTAGCTTAGAGCTGCTGTGGTGGCATCTCTGTCTTCCTCACATACAGTAAAACCTTGGCTCGTGAGCATAATTCGTCCTGGAAACACACTTGTCCTCCAAAGCACTCGTGTTTCAAAGCGAATTTCAAGAAGCATTGGCTCAGCTGTGATCAGGTGATGTTCTGCGTCACGTGCTGCTCGCATGGCAAGACGTCCCTCGTTCATCAAGTTAAAGGTTATGAGAAATGTCTGCTCATCTTGCAGAACACTTGCACAAGTTACTCCCAGTCCAAGGTTTTACTGGGTTTATGGAGCACCTACTATGTGCCAGGCAGCATGCTTACCACTGGGAGAAGAAATTGCAAAGAAAAAAAAAAAAAAAAGACAGACACCATCCGTTATGAGCTAAATTATGTTCCCTGCCCGCCCACATTCCTACGTAGGAGAGCTAGCCAGCCTCCATATTTCAGAATGTGCCTGTGTTTGCAGACAGGGTCTTTAAAGAGGTGATTAGGTTAAGATGAGGTCATGAGGGCAGGAGCTCATCCAACGTGACTGGGGTCCTTATCAGAAGAGGAGATTAGGGGGGTGCCTGAGTGGCTCAGTTAAGCATCTGACTCTTGATTTTGGCTCAGGTCATGATCTCATGGTTTGTGAGATCGAGCCCCTCATCTGGCTCTGTGCTGACAGCTCAGAGCCTGCTTGGGATTCTCTCTCTCTGTCTCTGCCTCTCTCTCTGTCTGGTTCTCTCTCTGTCCAGCTCTCTCTCTCAAAGTAAATAAATAACTTTAAAAAAAGGAGAGGAGATTAGGGTACAGACACATAAGATGATGTGAAGTCACACCCACAGGCCAGGGAGTGGGGAGTCAACCCTGTGACAGCTGGATCTCAGACTCCCATCTTCCATGACTTGGGAAAATAAATTTCTTTTCTTTAAGCCACACAGACTGTGGTATGTCCTTATGGCAACCCCAGTGGCCTAACACCCTCCACGGAGATTAGGGTTTAGTGGGGGAGACAATAATTAGCCAGATGACTATCCACCCACGTGTACAAGTAAGTACAAGAGTGAGTGATAAGTGTCACGGGGACAACGAATGGTGAGATGCGGGTGTGAACGTGGGCACCGAGGCAGATAAGTACTGAAAACGGAGATAAGAATAGAGATTGAGATGTGGACGTACACAGATCCTGGATATGGATACAGATGCAGATACAGATACAGGTGTGATGTGCTTGTAGGTACTGATGTGGATATAAATAGCAACATAAATAGCACTGCTGTGGTCTCAGGTGAGCTCAGGGATCCCCCCACCCCCACCCCCGCCGCCGAAAAAGCAACATTAGAGTCAGGATCTAAAGGAAAATGTGGTCAGGGCGCCTGGATGGCTCAGTCAGTTAAGCATCTGACTTCGGCTCAGGTCATGATCTCGCGGTTCATGGGTTGGAACCCCGCATCAAGCTCTGTGCTGACAGCTCGGAGCCTGGAGCCTGCTTCAGATTCTGCGTCTCCCTCTCTCTCTCTGCCCCTCCCGGCTCATGCTCTGTCTCTCTCTGAAAAATAAACAACTAAAAAAAATTTGAAGGAGACTGTGGTCAACTAAAAAAATGTGTATATTTGGATATATAATTTTTATGATGTATGTGGAGAGAAATTTTCAAGTAGAGAAAAAGCTTATGAGAAGTATCGAGGGCTAGAAGCAATGTGACCATTCACAAAAGCCCATCTGAGGCTGGATGGGAGGGAGCAATGGTGGAGGGCAACATGGGAGAGTCTGAAGGAGTCAGGGGCAGCCCCCACACAGCCTGGACACAGCTGACAAGGACCTTTGGGACCTGGCTCCAGGCCCTCTGTCTTACATGTCTCCCTGTGGCATCCCCTGGAGACAAACCAAGCTACACATGGGTCTTCAAATGCTCTGTGCCCTCTCTTGCAGTCAAGCCTTTAACAAGAATGTTCCCTGGGCCAGAGCACCCGCTCACTCTTGTGTTCCGTCTTACTGATCCCTTAAGACTCGGTTCGGAACTCAACTCTTTAGGGGAAGACTTTCTGAGTCCAGCAAGTGAGGTCCACTCTTTGTTTCTTCAACCAAAGTTTGTAGGGCTTCTGTCCTATGCAGAGAGACCTACAGTTTCTCAGGACAAGAGCCCTCGTGACATCCAAAGTGCAATCCCTTCCCGTGAGGTCTCCCACTCTGGGGCCCCCGTTCCTGCCCTCATGCCAGTAACAGCAGTGGCACATCCTTGCAGACGGTCATACACACTGGCTGCTGCATTGGGCTGTCATGTTTACTTTACAAACTCCTTCAGGAGCTCCTGACATTCAACAGGTGCCCAATGAACGTTTGATAAGTTGATGGGTAAACGTATTTCAATAATCACTCTTCACATGGAAGGTACTATTCCCCTCCTTCTTCAGTTTTGTTTTTTTGTTGTTGTTGTATTTTTTTGGGGGGGGGGGGCTTATTTATTTTTGAGAGACAGAGCATGAGCAGATGAGGGGCAGAGAGAGAGGGAGACACAGAATCCGAAGCAGGTTCCAGGCTCCCAGCTGTCAGCACAGAGCCCGACGTGGGGCTCAAACTCACTAACCGTGAGCTGAAGTCGGACGGTCAACCAACTGAGCCACCCAGGCGACCCAAGAATACCAACTCTTTTTTTTTTTTTTTTGAGAGAAAGACAGACACAGCATGAGCGGGGGAGGGGCAGACAGAGAGGAAGACACAGAATCCGAAGCAGGCTGCAGGCTCCGAGCTGTCAGCACAGAGCCCCACATGGGGCTCGACTTCACGAACCATGAGATCATGACCTGAGCTGAAGTCGGACACTCAACCGACTGAGCCACCCAGAAGCCCCTTCTTCAGAACAAGTGTTGGCAAACTTTTGAAAGAAGTCCCATAGGAAACCAAAAAAAAAGCTGTTAACTAAACCATTTAAAATACAACCACCATTCTTGGCCCCCAGGCCATACTTTATCAACCCTTCTTTGGAGTCCCACAGCCAGTAGGCAATCAATCAACCAATCGATCACCATTTATAGATGGTATGATCAGGTCCCAGAGATGTTAAGTGACCTGAACATACGTGCACCACGTGTTTATACCTTCAGTTTCCCTGGATCCTAGGAATCCCCTGTGAGCCACACAGCCTGGTTTCAGTCACCGGATGTCTCGCCTTTCAGCTGTGTGACTGTGTAATTACCTAACCTCTCTGTGCCTGAATTTGTACTTTAGTAAACTTAGGATGATGATAATTGTATTTGTTTACCTAGGGCCGCCGTAATAAATTTTCACAAATGGGGGAGCTTAAAACAGCAGAAATGTACTCTCTCACAGTTCCAGACACCAGAAATCCGAAATCAAGGCATTTGTAGGGTGATGCTCCCTCGGAAGGCCCTAGGGAAGAATCCCCAATTGCTTCTTGGAGTTTCTCAAGGCCCCTGGCATTCCTTGCTTGGAGCTGCGTCCCTCCAGCCTCTGTCTCTACACGGTGTCTCTTCCGCGTGTCTTCTCCTTTCTGCCTGTGCCTTCACCTCTTGTTGTAAGGACACCTGTCCTTGGATTTAGGGCCCACCCAGAAAATCCAGGACAATGTCATCTGGAGACACTGAACTTCATTGTATCTGCAAGGATTCTTTTTCCGAATGAAGTTGCATCCATAGGTATTGTGTGGACGTATCTTACGGGAGCCAACCATGCAATGTACTATAGTAATTGTATACAGATATAGATACAGATGTACATAAATATCTCAGAGGGCTGATACAAGGATTCAGTTGGTTCAGTGGGCTCAGCACAGTGTCTGACACATTGCAAGCAATTCACGCACTGGGTGTCATTAATCAAAAGCATTCATTCACTGAGCACTGACCAGCATTTACCATCAGCTAGCACTGGGCATTCTCTGCACATTCTCTCATGCATCCTCAGGATAAGCTCGTGGACAGGGATGCCATGAGCTCCAGCTTACAAGAAGCAAACCTGGAACGTTCTGCTATGCCCAGCTTCCTCCTATTGTCTTTGACCCATTCTTCTCTCTCTCCTTGAGCCTGCGAGACACTGCTTCTGGGGTGGGCATTTTATCTCCTGGACACTTTGCAGGACAGGCTGAGGGGAGTTAAAACTCGGCCCATTTCTCTCTCTCTCTCTCTCTCTCTCTCTCTCTCTCTCTCATTTGCATGGTTTCCCGCATGCGGCAAGGGAAGGGGAAGAAAGGAGAAACTCTTAAAAAGGTTTAATTGCACCAAGATGCCATTGCCGCCAGCATTCCCAGTCTGACTTCTGTCATGCATTTTTCATGCAGCCTCGGGAGAGGGAGCGCAGAAAACTTTCCCTTCTACGTGAAAGTCGATGAGCCTTGCGGAGCCCTGCACCCAGCAGCCCTTCGCACAAGAATATTAATTTAATTAAGCTCCTAATGGCAGATTTTACAATGAGTTCTGGGGACCTGCAGATACCTCTCCTGGATCTCGGCACCCAGCCTAGAACAGGTAAAGAGATGTGGCCTCTACCCATGTCCCTGCCCCACGAATTCTAGCGGGTTATTAAAGACAGAGTCTTGAGAGGTAGGGACCCATGGGGGAAAGGTGGGAGATTTATTCTCAAACCCTAAATGAGGTAGAGGAAAAAGCACAGAAGACCCAGGTTCAAGTCCTAGGCATTTGCTGGCTACGAGTCAGTGGCTTAGCTCGTTGGAGCCTCATTCTCTCATCTGTGAAATGGGAATAACAATACTGAACTCGTGGACAGGTTGTGAGGACTTAACGGGATGATGTATAAGAAAATAACGTGCAACACAAGTGTTTACTCCTCTTTGTAGGCTTTTCCTATGTTTTAGTCCCCTCTGTGTTTTCTTGCTTTCTCATCTGAAAGATGAGGGACCTACCTGGACCTGTGCCACTCCGACTCCTTCCAAATGTCATTCCTCTGGGATATGCAACAGGTCCCTTCCTCTTAATCCATAGTTTGCCCAGAAAAGGAAGGTCCAAGGTGTGAATGCAGAAAACCACTCTCCCCCTTTCCCCTCTGGCTTCTGGACACTCCAGAGCTCTCTGCTTCCTATTCCCCACCCAAGCAGAGCAAAGAGGTTGCTTTTAGTCAGACATTTTCAGAAGGACTTCTCCATTTGCACCTGGAGCACAAAGGAATGTGGGGGGGTAAGATCATCTCACACCATTTGAAGGGATAAGAAAGATAATCACATCAAACTGTGGCACACTGTCAACTCTAACAGGAGAAAATCTTGAAATGGGGCAAATTGACAAGTATTAGGACAATCCTGGAAGGCTTCCAAGAGGAAGGAAACTTGAAATTGTGTAAAAAAGGTAATTAATTAATTAAGCAGTCATTTGCTGTGTACCCACTACATGCCAGAAACTGCTCTAGACATGAGGGATGTGGTGATTAAAAAAAAAAAAAAAACCCATAAAGTCCTAGATCTTATGGAGCTTACATTCTGGTGGAAGAGAGAGAAATGTACACATTAATGGGATGAGATCATTTCACAGAGTAAGAAATTGAAATCGGCCGGAGCACTATCTGAGAGCAGCAGCTTGGGGTAAAGGGAGTAACATTAGACTGGGAAGGAACTTTTTTATGAGATCTAAGGATCAAAAGAACCACCCAGGCAAAAACCTGAAGAAGAGTATACCAGAAGCGAGAAAAGCATGCTCAAAGGTCCGGGGGCAAGATGTAACAAGGGATGTTTAACAACACTCTTTGAAAGCATGGTGGGAGCAGGGAGAAAAAGAGAGAGCAGTGCAAGGAAATACAGATTTTGGGATTCAATGGACAAAAAGACAGTAGAAGATCCTTAAGTATGAGCTCCTTACTACTGATAACTCCCCAACCCCTTCAAAGCTCCCTTAGTGTTGTTCACCAAAGGACCAAATCAGTAGACTGGATCAAAGCATTAAAAAACTCAAAGAGTTGGTTCCTGCTTTAAATAATCCTACAACCTAGATAGAAGGCCATTTGTTAATAAAGAGGAGGGAACATAGCAGCAGAATGGTATATAATAGTATATACAATATATATAAAATATGTAATATATAATATATAATAATATAATAGGGCATATAATATAACTCCTTCTATGTGTAACATGTTTTTAAAGACTCTGAATGCTTGCCCATCTGTTAACTCCTCTAAACCTAACCATGCTGGGAGGGGGGTGGTGATGCCTTCACCATTTCACAGGTGGAGAAAGCCAGGACATGATCTGACTGGTGCAAAGTCAGGTAATCCAAATCGGGACTAGAACTCAATCTCTTTACTGCCCTAAGCTAAGCATCGAGCACATGAGACAGAGGGCAGGTAAGTTTGAGAGAAGGAGAAAGCTCAAAGTGAGCCCGAGCAGACAGAGGTGGCTTTTAGAAAGTGGAGATTCAGTTGGACATGTATAGAGCACCTACTGTTTGCCAGGCACCTCGCTAAATGCTTTAATCTCCAGGCCAATGAATTTCATGTTTCTAGGAGATCTGGACACAAGTACCAGGGGCTCTGTCCTAGAGAGAACCTTCACCTAGCGCATGAGAAGCAGAGTGTATGCGAAACCTTAAATCTAGCGTCCTTCCCACAGTCTCTGACTGCTTTTATGAGAATACAAGATGAGCTTCCTCTCATAACGCATGGATGGGCTTCCTTGGGCTGATGAATGTTGGAAACCCACACTATCCTTCCTCCTGGCTCTGGAAAAGGACATATAGTGAGCGGTCCCCCAGTCACGCATCCCGGGGCTCCTGAGAAAGCACGCTGCCCGCTTCCCACCCACCCCCTTCCCTCTGCCCACAGTGGAAAACCGGGGGCTCTCCTCTTGCAAGCCTCAGCCTGAACCATCTCCAAAACAACAATTCAGACTCGTCAAAGGTAGAGACAAAAGACAGGCTGCATATAACCCCTCCGTCTGTTTGCTGGTTTGCTGTAAAGTCAAACAGCTGCTCAGGAATGACAGGGATTTATTGAAATAAATTCCCACATTTATAATCAATTGCATAGCCCTCTCGGAAAACTGCTGCTTGATTTAAGAACGAGCTGAAGAGGCAGGGTTTCATCTCCCTTTTATCCCCTCCAAGAACTTGCTCACGCCCTTCCCGGGCTTCTCGGTAAAAAATGGTTTCTCAGGAAGGGTGTGATTTTTTTTTTCCTTCTTCTTCTTCCTTCTTAAATGTTGCCTCAAATCCAGCAGATCACATCGCTGCTGCTGTTTGACCCTCAGGAATGTAGTCGAGTGGTTGTGTTTGCTCCAAAGGCCTTTCTGGACACAAGGTCTTACAACAAAGCCCTTAGGTTTTCCTCGGCACAGGCTTGCCATCATCTCTGCTGCGAGGCTCAGCGGGCAGGGTGGGGGTGGCTCAGCGGGCAGGGTGGGGGTGGCTCAGCGGGCAGGGTGGGGGTGGCTCAGCAGACAGGGTGGGGGTGCACATCGGAAGGAGAAGCATCCCCCGGCCCGACTCTACAGCTCTGGTTGTCCTGTCTCTCCACTGCAAACATGACACGACCTTTCGTTTTCTTGTTTTGTTTTCATTTCATTTTATTTTATTATTTTAATTTTATTGTCACTTCATTTTATTTTATTTTCACTTCATTTTATTTTATATGTGATTATATTTTACTTTATTTTCACTTCAGTTTTATCTTATTTTACTTTATTTTATTTTATTTTACTTTGTTTTCACTTCACTTCATTTTATTTTATTTTACTTTATTTTCACTTCATTTCACTTTTATTTTACTTTATTTTCATTTCACTTCATTTTATTTTATTTTACCTTATTTTCACTTCACTCTAATTTTATTTTATTTTATTTATTTTACTTTACCGTGGAAAGAACTCTTCACATGAGATGCACCCTCTTCACACACGTCAGCTGCACAATACAGGATTGCTAACTGCAGGCAGGATGCTGTCCAGGGGTCCGGAGTTCCTTCCTCTTGCTCAGCTGAAACTCTACCCCCAACGGCTAGCAACTCCCCCTCTTCCCTTCCGCCAGCCCCCCTCAACCAGCCTTTTCTACTCCTTGAGTCTGTGAGGTGACTGTTTAGATCCCTCATGCAGGTGGAATCATGCACTGCTTGCCCTGCTGTAGACTGGCTTATTTTGCTTAACATAACGCCCCCAAAGCTCATCCCTGTTGCATCGTATTGCAGAATCTCCCTCGTTTTCCAGACTGAATAGTATTCCACTGTATGTATCCACCACATTCTCCCTATCCATTCATCCGTCAGTGGACAATGAGGTTGTTTCCAGACACACACACATCTCAGCACCTGCTCTGCCCGCTCCTCCTGGGACGGACCCAAGGCCTTCCTGGCTAGAATTCTTCCACAGTCCTATAAGCATAAACTCTTTGGAGAGAGGAAAACAACTTAAAAGAAAAACTTAAATTTTTTTCTTCCTTTAAGTCACGTAAAAAAGTCAAAGTCATTGGAACAAGATATGAAATAATCATAGTGATGACAAAAATAAACACTGAGCGCTTACTAAGTTCCAGACACCAGGCACTGTAATATGCAAGTGACATAGATTATCTCATTTTATCCTCCCAAAAATGTGGGGTCTAAGACCCTATGTGATCTGGTCTGGGTCACCATCTCACCTCCACTGTTCCCCTCAACCTGAGTCACTAATCCTAGCCATACAGGTCTTTTCCTTTTAGACCCCTGGATACTCCAAGCTTATTCCCACCTTAGACTCCTTGACCTCCTAATTCCCTCCTTCTGGAATTTTCCATCACACCACCACTAACATCTTCACCAATACCCCATCTAGTTCTTTCTCACCCCTTTGGTTTCAAGATCGCCTCTCTGAAAGGCTTTGAGGATCTTTTTTTTTTTTTTTAATGTTTATTTTTGAGAGAGACACAGAGTATGAGTAGGGGAGGGGCAGAGAGAGAGGGAGACACAGAACCCAAAGCAGACCCCAGGCTCTGAGCTGTCAGCACAGAACCCGACACAGGGCTTAAACTCATGGACTACGAGATCATGACCCGAGCTAAAGTTGTACACTCAACCCAATGAGCCACCCAGGCGCCCCACCCCAGGACCATTTTATACGAAAAATCCCCACTTACTGTCCCCGTCATTATGGCCAACCTCTTTGTTCATTTGCAAGACGCCATAATTTTACAGTCTTTTTTTTCTTTGTGTGTAGGTGTGTGTATTTTTTTTTTATTTGTCTCTGCAGTGGAGAGTCAAAAGCTCTACTTTTTTGGTATGTACATGTGTTTGTTGTCTACCTTCTTCCCCTCAGTAGGGAAGCAATTTCAGAGCAGGGACTGTGTTTGACTTCTTCATCAGATTGCCTGGATTCGCATCCTGCCTGTTTCACATCTCAGTGCATGACCTTGGTCTCCAGTGTCTTCACCTGTCAAAAGGCGTGGGTGGCTCAGTCATTCAAGCGTCTGGCTCTTGATTTTGGCTCAGGTCATGATCTCAAGGTCTGTGGGTTTGAGCCCCGTGTCGGGCTTGAGGCTGATAGTGAGGAGCCTGCTTGGGGTTCTCTCTCTCCCTCCCTGTCTGCCCCTCACCCACACTTGTGCGCTCGCTCGCTCTCTCTCTCTCTCTCTCTCTCTCAGAATAAATAAACTTAAAAACAAAAGGCAATAATGACAGTACCTACCTCCTAGGCCTGTGCCCAGATTCCACAAATTCTTAGATGAGAACTTAGCACAAAGTAAGCGCTTTATACATGTTTTTCGTGGTTCTTGGTACATTTGTGGCTGTTTCTTCTTAATCCCAGCCCCTGGCCTAGTATCTGGCACATAGTAGTCCCTCAGTAAGTGTTTATGGGGTCAGTTCTACTCTTCCATACATACTATCTATACTAGAAATTGCAGTAAAGTGAAACTCTCTTCATTGGCATGAGTGGGGATGGTTGGTAGAACATGGCCAATGCAAACTAATATAAACACAGAATAATTGCCTCTTGGGGAGCCTGCTTCAATGAAGAGATAAAGCCACCCTGTAACTCCCTTGCTTTCCTCCTTTTGTATAGGAAAGAATGAATCCCAGGTGCTTCAGAATAATTTGTTCTCTTAAATAGTGTAAACATCACCGGGACCATCTGTGTGCATTATTGATTTTCCCATTTAGCTCATTCTTTTTAGGCATTGCACATGAGCCTTGAGCTAAAACATCCCCAACATTTAAAAAAAAAGAAATTAAAAAAAATTGGGGTGCCTGAGTGGCTCAGTCAGTTGGGCGTCCAACTTCGGCTCAGGTCATGATCTCACGGTCCGTGAGTTCGAGGCCCGCGTCAGGCTCTGTGCCGACGGCTCAGAGCCTGGATCCTGCTTCGGATTCTGTGTCTCCCTCTCTCGCTGCCCCTCCCCTGCTCATGCTCTGTCTCTGTGTCTGTCTCTCTCTCAAGAACAAACATTGAAAAAATTTTTTTTCAAATACCCAACTCCCAGAATAAAGGAATCTGAGGGACCACTGCCTTATTATACCCTTTCTGGGACTCCCTTAACCAGACATGCTGCCCACCTTCAGATGGCAGCTTTGTGGACTGCAAGAAGAAGGCTGTTTTCCCACCCGAGCCTCAAATCTGACAAGAGGGTGACTGTCTCCTAAGAGCATGGTTCTGGCATTTCATGCTGGGCATAAATCCAGTCTCTACTGTTTACTAGCTGTACTATCTCGGGACAAGTTACTGAATCCCTCTGCACCTCTGCCTTCTTATCTATAAAACCTTACAGGGTGGGTCTAAGTTAATGCACGGAAAGTACCTGTCAAAATGCCTACCTTGTGGTAAGTATTCAAGCTACGTCAGTTGTTACTACACCTAAATGAATATTAGCAGTACCTGACCTTGTGGATAAAAGTAGACTTTGGAGAAAAGGTCCAACCCCAGCACTGACACACACTTGCTGGATAGGAGACTTTGTGCAAATTATTCAACACTCCTGGAACTCAGGACCCTTTGTTTGCACAGTGATCGGAGTGGCACCGACCAGGAAGGGTGGTCAGAAGAATCAAGGCCCGTGGCCACGATACACCCACTGGGAATCACCAGGAGTAGCAAAACACGGAGTTCGCAGATTGCATTAAGGTGGATATTTCTGACATTTCACAAAGGAACCGCCCCACCCGCCAAATAAGTGGTAGAAACATTCAACAGAAGACAACGTGTGACTAGGTAAGCACCATGTGCACGCACGACCAAGCTTTTGCCTCTATTCTTTCCCACCAGTGAGTCGGGGAAGCCAGCCTTTCTGAGGTGGGTGAGCAGGACCCAGGATGGCACAGAGGCTGGAAAGTGTGAGGAGCCCATGGGGGAAAGTGAGCGATGGAGTTCAGCTGGAGCACTGAGCAGGAAAGGGTAGGAGAAAAGACTGCCAAGGAAGGTCAAGACTAGTCCTTATGGGAACTTGCGAGGAAGACCACCACAATGTTTATACAAGCCTTAACAGATCTTATCCTGATTTTTCAGGCAGGGCAACAGAGGTGCATACATGCAAAGGACCCCCATAGCCACGCACAGAGCAAAAGCCTGAATCCGGATCAATCTGCTTTCGTGTGGATTTCCATCCATACTGCCTTCTTTCTGTCTCTTCTGAACATCACCTTTATTCCTACCTCAGGGCCTTTGCACATGTTGTCTCCACCACCTTCAACACTTCTCCTTATCTCCCCATGCTCGTTGCTTAAACTTTTTCAGCTCTGGCACCGCCTTCACAAGGATCTGAGCCCCCAAGCAAGCCAAACACCCTCTAACATACACTCAAAGCCACGGTCCTTTTATTATAGCTTTTCTCCCAGCTGCAATTTTCCATGCATCCATATGCTTCTCTGATTAATGTGTCTTCCCCACCAGGTGGCAAGCTCGTGAAGGCTAGAACACTGCCAACTCTCAGCACAGTGCCTGGCCCATAAAATGCATTAAATAAATTGAGTATGGAATGAAGAAGTGAATAAAGAGAGAAATGAATGAATGAATGACTATGGACATATATACTACACCTGTGCACGGGATGAGGAGAAAGAAACCAGAAACCAAGACACTGGACCCACCCCAGAGATCTCCCCTCTTTGACAATGCTCAGTATATGTGTGGGGCTACCGTTGACTGTTTCCTGGAACTTGGGGGTTCATGCTGGGCCACGCCAGGGGCAGGAAAGAAATGCATCTGACAGCTCCCTCCTCTGGGAAAAGAGGGCTGGTGGGGTGGAGGGTAGGGGGGAGAGGGGAGTCACAAACAATTTCTGCTTTAATTAGAGCTCTGTCGGCTTCAGTTAGCCTGGGTGTTTGTTCCCTTGTGTGCGTCAGGGAATTTGGAACTGACCCCAAGCTTGTGAAATAATTAGTACAATAGTGCCGATCTAGCCATTTCTGAAAAGAGTAATTTACTCCCAGCGTAGCCTCCCGGCAGAGCCGCTCATTAATCAAACCAGGCTGCGAACATCAAAGCAGGTCCCCCTTTCCATCACGGCATCCATCATCTGGCCGTTAGGAGCTATAGAAGCCGGAACCGATATACTGCCTTTGTTGAGCTGAGCCCACCTCCCGTTGTCGCCCGCTGCCTGGAGGAGAAGTGTGCAGCCGCCACCACTGGGGTAGGAGGGCAGGGCCCCCCCCGGGTTCGTGGAAATCTCACTTGTTTGGGTTGCGAGCCAAAGATGGCTTCCAGCATTCACGGCCTCCTCAGTGAGATGTCCTCCTTGACCACCAGAAACAAAGAGCCCACCTGGTGTTACTGAGCCCCCT
Organism: Prionailurus bengalensis; assembly: GCF_016509475.1. Classification (NCBI taxonomy): domain Eukaryota; kingdom Metazoa; phylum Chordata; class Mammalia; order Carnivora; family Felidae; genus Prionailurus; species Prionailurus bengalensis. The sequence continues at coordinate 34,838,325 of NC_057357.1, read as the reverse complement.
TTATCTCTTTCCCGCCTACTACCTGTGTCTACCAAAAACTGCCTTCTTTGTGTGCTTATTTACTCTTCATTTGCTGTCTCTGTTCCTAGAGGGCAAGCATCAAGAGGAAAAAAAAGAAATAGAATGTTGGCATCTTCATCACATTAGACCCCCAAGCCCAGCATGGTGCCCAGCACACAGGAAAAGTTTAATCGTTCCTGAATAAGCAGGTGTGTGCCTGCTCAGATTTCTGAACACCTTTAGCTGGAAGTGCCTTTCCAGCCCAAGAATCCCATAGCCCTTTCCCTCAAACTGGTCGTCCTAATAACAGCCTGCCTTGTGGTAGACTTATTGGTTTATGTTTCTCAGTCAACAGTCCTGTTGAACTGTTAGTTGCTTGTATTAGTTATCTGTTGCTAAGTAACAAGTTATGCCTACACAGAGGGGCATTCAATCATAAACAGTTATTACCTAGCAGTTTCTGTGGCTCTGGAATCTGGATTCTGTGCTACATGGTTGTGCATAGGTGCCTGGGTGACTCAGTGGGTTGAGGGTCTGACTTTTGATTTCGGCCCAGGTCATGGGCATGAGTTTGAGCCCCAAGTTGGGCTCTGCGCTGATAGCTTGGAGCCTGCTGAGGATTCTCTCTCTCCTTTTCTCTCTGACCCTCCCCGTGCACACATAGGCTCTCTCTCAAAAATAAATAAGCAAACAAACAAACACAAAATTTTTTAAGCAGCAAAGTGTTGGCCAGGGCAAGGGTCTCATCTGAAAGCTTGACTGGGGAGAGATCCATTCCAAAGTCACTCAGCAGTTGTCAGTGTTCATTTCCTCGAGAGCTATCAGTTCCCTGCCATGTGGTCCTTTGCAGTGGCACCATGCTTCAACAAAGCATGCAAACTGAGAAGGCAATGGAAAGAGCTTTCTAGAAAGAAAGAAGTCATTATCTTTTGTAATGCACTAACAGAAGCGACAATCCTCCGCATTGCCACGTTCTAGGGTTAAAGGCAGGTTACTCAAGAGAAGAATACACAAAGCCTTGACTACCAAGTGCGAGGATCATTGGGGGTCATCTAGAGTTTTGCCTCTCATAAAATAATAAAGATATATATACATGAAGGTTCAGTACTTGCTGCCTGTATTAACCCCAGACTAGAAATAATCCAAGGGCCTCTCAATAAGGGCATAATTGAAAGTAAATTATGGAACTAGCATCATAGGAGAATGTCATGCATGGACTGTCCCTTAATGCACATTAACCCAAACTATGTAAGCATTTAAACATAAAAAATAAAATTGGGGTGCCTGGTTGGCTCAGTCGGTTAAAGTCTGACTCTGGATTTCAGCTCAAGTCATGATCTAACAGTTTGTGAGATTCAGCCCTGCACCAGGCTCTGTGTTGACACTACAGAGACTGCTTGGGATTCTCTCCCTCCCCCGCTCTCTGCCCCTCCCCTGCTCATATGCATGTGCGCGCTCTCTCTCTCTCTCTCTCTCTCTCAAAATAAATAAATATTTAAAAAATAAAAATAAAATAAAATAAAAAATAAACTGAATGGTGAGATGTTTCCAATCCAGGCATAAACATTAAAAAAAAAAAAAGATTTCTTAGAATATTACAAATGTCCTACCCTTGGGGGGTTGGGGGGAGGCACTCAGCAAGGAGAGACTTGAGCCCCTTGCCCAAATTGGAAACATCCCACCATTAAGTTTATTAATCCCCTTACTTTCATTCATACTCTCAGCCCAGCTGGGATTTAAAACACATTCTGTATTTTTCTGTTTATGTTGTTTAACCAGGAAGAATAAAAAGGGAGATTCATAAATTATACAGAATCACTTTTCCCTGTGAAATAATTCTGTTTGGTTTCTGAACGGATGGCTGTTTTTTCTCCCTGGTTGGATTCTAGCTTATTCCAAGAATCAATTTAACTTTGTCCTCCTGCGTCCTCTCCTTCGGCTTTCACCGTCCTTCCGTACGGATGTCTGATGACCATAATGGTGACTTATTTCTTCCTCTTATCTCCCCGCAGTATATATAGTACAGACTCTGTCACAACGTGGTGAGCTGGAGCGCGCACAGCCTCAGTCAGCCGTAACGTCACCCCCCGAGTTTTTAACTCCACTGTCCATAGCCAAGTTGGAACTAAAGTTTACAGTGGTATTTGATTCGAATACTTAATGGGGGCCTACCATGTATTTTTTTTTTTACCTTTTTAAATTAAATGAGTATGTGATAGTATCGGTCTTAAAGGGAGGAAAGAGAAGGTACAGAAATTATTAATCACTTACTGCATACTGCGCCTTGCATGATGTATGTAGGCACCTCCTCTCATTAATGCTCACACAGGCCCACTGAGACAAGTATTGACATACCCCACTGTACAGATGAGAAAAAGTGAAGTTCAGAGAGATTAAGCAACTTGTCCAAAGAGGCTCAGCCGGTGAGGGCAGAGCAAGAACTTTCTTTTCTGACTCCAAGGCCCAAGTCATTGTGTGCCTATCATTCGGTATTTTAATGGTAAGAAAACTGATTCCATGTTATGAAAAGAAAATGCTGTATGAAGACTAAGATGCTATGTTCAGTACTGAGACTGCCATAGATGCCCTGACACCAGGGTTTCTTACCGAATGGCATCAGTGACATTTGAGGCTAAGTGGATGGGAAGCTGCCCCGTGGACTGCAGGAGGCCTACCAGCATCCCTGGCCTGCCCCCACTCGATAACATCCCCAGTTGTGACAACCAAAAACGTCTCCACACATTGTCAAATGTCCCTTGTTTGGGGAGGTGGGGGAGAAACAAAATCACCCCCAGTTGAGAACCACTAGATGAAGGAGAAAAATACTTTTTTTCAGTAATACTGAGCATGAGCTTTAAAAAAACAAACAAACAAAACAAAAAAAAGGTGCCTGGGTGGCTCAGTCGGTTAAGCATGCAACTTGAGTTCAGGTCATGATCTCACGGTTCGTGAGTTCAAGCCCCACGTCAGGCTCTGTGCTAACAGCTCAGAGCCTAGAGCCTGCTTCGGATTCGGTGTCTCCCTCTAACTCTGCCCCTACCCAGCTCATGCTCTGTCTCTCTCTCAAAAGTAAATATACATTTAAAAATTTTTTAAAACACTGAAGATACCAGAATGTTCATATATTGCTGCATTCACCAGTCTACAAAATAGTAAGATAAAGCTTTCATCTATACTTAATGATTGATCTAGGTTAGTTCATTCAAGGAAAACTCTACCTTGAACCAAAATTATCCGGTGTTGATAACTATTCCTAACTGCCCGGAATAACATAGACAGAGTCAGCTTTAAATTTTATTCCAGTCACTCGAGTGGCTATCTGAACTTGAGCAAACCATATCAACTCTCTTGAGCCTGAGCTGTCTCACCTAAAATGGGAATCATGGCACCTGTCACAGACCGTGGTGTTGTGTGAATTCCACAAGATCTTGTGGGGAAAGTGCTTCACTGAGTCCTCAATAAATGAGCTATCTTGCTCTCCATTCCTTTCCCTTCCACTCCCTCCTTGGACTATGCAATAGATTTTTGACTGCCACTGGGTAGCAGTGTACTTATCCTCAAAGAACGGTTACCAAATAGAATAACTTAACTATGCTGGCAGCCATGGGATGGCGACCAGTAACCTTTAGTGGGTGCCCTAGCCAATGGGTTGACCAATTTGCCAGGAGTCTCAAGCTTGTCTACTAGCCTGTTTGATAGTACATTGTGGGGCCAGTTTAGTTTTGAAGGGATGAAGTGCAGCATGAAAATAAATGAAGACCATTTAAATAAGAATGAGAAAAAAACACTCTTTAGTTAGAGCCTACTATATAACAAAGGAGCCAGCCAGCATCCCTTATATCTGGCAGAGACTCAAAGGCAGGCAGAGGAGCCGGAAAAGCTTTATTGTGGAGAATAGGGAAGCCTTTGGGTATGGAGACTGTTGGCATGGAGAATCTAGAGACAAGCTAACCAGAAGGAGGACATCCTGTATGATTGGTTAGGGGGCAGATTTGACTTTTCCAGTTTGTCCTATGTTGGAAATAAGAACAAAAATTAGGGAAACCATCAGTAATTGATAAAATCCTGGCCATTGTGAGCCAAAGGCTGAAGAAGCTTATCATTTGGCTTCCCAGGCTGGTTGCTACAGGCTGTGGGTCCGAGTTCTAATCTTACATATGGTCCGGTCATCATACCTTTGTTCATCAAAGAGACATCCGGGGCCTTGTTCAGTTCCCTTCTTTCCTTTATAAATTCCCCAAGTTTCATGGGGTTCCTTCCTATTGGAAGGAGGTTCGATACTCTGGACAGAAACGAGAAATCTGGCCTTGGAATCAGGAGACTCTGGTCAGTATTAAGAATCTGATTTGTGAGGTGACTTTGAGCAAGTTTCTTTACCTCTGGGGGTGCCAGTTGTTACTTTGGGGTCTCATCGGAAAATTGGGGCTTAGAGTAATTGCCCCAATTATCTCAAAGGGCCAGCATCAGGCAGGGTCCCAAGCAGACATCACAAACTAGATAATGTTTAATGAATATATAGTTACAGAAGAAGGAGTAGGATTTATGGAAACCAGTAAAGCAGAGTCCGGTAGCCTGGGGTAGCTACAGAAGTAGACAATACTAGCCTTAATTCTAAAGAAGCAAGTGAGGGAGGGTCTAACAGAGTTGCCTCATAGGACCTGTGGCCTTCATTAGGGGAACAATGCCAACTCACAGTGTCCCGGCAGGCGGAGAACTTGGCAGGGAATAAATACCCCAAGCCTACTCCCTTCCAGCTCTCAGCTCTCCTTCCATTGCCTCCCATTGGTCAAGCCCAATTAGAAGCTAGAGGCCAAGGGAGCCAGCCAGTTAATATAACCCCTGCAGTCAGCCTCCAGGTCTCAGAGTTGGGTGCAGAGTAGAATGGGAGTGGAGGTGGGAGGGGGAAGACACAGGGGCCCATCTTTAGTAAAATTATTTGAAATACTTTGTTCAGAAAAAGGCAGCTTGCAAGTGCTTTCTCCATCATTTTTTCATTCCTAAACCATTATATAATGAGACATTATGCTCCATTACAGAGATGACAAAACTGAGGTCAAAGCAGTTAAATGAGCTGCCCAAGGTTACAGTGAGGAAGTGGCAGAATCTGCATTCAATGCATTTTCAATTCTTTGTATTACCAGTGACCTCGTCCAAGCAAAAGTTCCATCTGGGTTTACTACACAGAACCTCCCCAGGAGAGGCTGTGTGGTGCAAGGGACTGACAATCCAGAGACATCACTTGGATTCACCAACTTGCTCAATGACAGTGGCAAGGTCATTTAACTGTTTTAGACTTTCAAGTTTCCCCAGCATACAACGAGCTTATAACACCTATGTATTGAATGTCAAAAGACTGCCATGGTGCCCAAACGAGGGAAAGCAAGGAATCACCTGGTTTTTGATGGCCAGGGAATCCCTCCCACTCCATGGAAACCTTCATCAGATGCTATGACACAGCCACCCTTCCTCCTGTGTGGATGCATTCTGGAGTTTACTCTGTCCCATGATAATATTTTATATGTGAAAGTGGCCTCCCCAGGAAAAGGTGGCTCTCCCTGGTGCCAGGATCCCTGCAAATGTATGCGAGGATGTTCGCCTTCAGAAATTTAACCTCTTTCAGGAGGCAATTCATAGCTGGGGATGGGGGCAGGGGGTGAATGTTCTCCATCCTTCCTCTGGGCTTGCTCCACTTCTAGATCTCTAGATAACTGGAACTTGAGCCCTTGGTAGTGGGAGACAACTGCAACTAAACTTCAATCTCCTCACCTATGAAATGAAAATATGGGGGCGCCTGGGTGGCACAGTCGGTTAAGCGTCCGACTTCAGCCAGGTCACGATCTCGCGGTCCGTGAGTTCGAGCCCCGCGTCAGGCTCTGGGCTGATGGCTCAGAGCCTGGAGCCTGCTTCCGATTCTGTGTCTCCCTCTCTCTCTGCCCCTCCCCCGTTCATGCTCTGTCTCTCTCTGTCCCAAAAATAAATAAACGTTGAAGAAAAAAAAAAAAAGAAATGAAAATATGAACAGCACCTAAATTACAGTGTTGTGAAAGTTAAATGAGATAGAAAGCAAAGCTATTAACACAGTATGTAGTAACCAGTCAATAAATGGTAGCTATGGTGATTGCTGCCTCTGTAACTGTCATCATCATCCCAATGATTATCATTGGCATCACCACCATTATTATCAGCACCAACACCATCATGATCACCACCATCATCAACACCACCATCATCATCATCATCATCATCATCACCATCATCATCACCATTTGTGCCACATCAGAGGTCATCTAGGAGCTACAATTTGTAAAACGTAACGAGAGTTTAAACCACATCTCAAAATCTAGGTTTTCTGGTGTCATTGCTGTTGTTATATTGTTGTTGTTATCTACTTATTTCTGTCTTGGCATTGCACAGTCTTTTGTAGAACCTCATTGGATATTCTGACCTGGCCCCAGTCGTATGAGAGGTCATAAAAGAAAGGTGTTCTTTTGTCACTGCTGAGCCACTGTTCTCTTTTAAAAGAGAATAACTGAGCCCCTCCTTCTTTCCCAAACCGAACACTGTGATAAGAGCAGTATTAAACGCAATGGTGAACATTTACTATTTACAGTGCTATAAATGCTTTGCATACATTCATCCATTTAACCATCACAATAAGCCATTGTGGAAGGTTGAACTGCAATTCCTACTTGACAAATTAGGAAACTGGGGTTTAGAAAGGCTAACTAACTTACTCAAGGTCATAGCACCATCAAGGATGGTGCCTGTCGCACAAGGCACTCAAAAACACCGACGAAGCCAGGCAGAGAACGGAACCCAGGTGTTCAGAGTCAACTCCAGAGCCAAGCTCATAACCATTTTGCTACACTGTCCCCTACTTAGTGAAAACCCCCAAGGGAGATGTTATATTGTCATCCTTTGAGGGGCTGAGTGTTATTTTCATTAAGGCAGCTATTTTTTTATGGCCAGAGAAGTCTTCCCTTGCTGCACCCTGCGCCCTGTGTTCATCAAACGTTGAGCATCAACGGTCATCTCCTCCTCAATGACAAACCCTTCATGGTTATCCAGGACATAATGATAATGGTCCAGGTGTTCCCTGAGCTTTATTGTCTTGCCTCCTTGCTTTCCACCTCCCTCCCTGCACAATCTAATTGTCTGTTTCCCAAAACAAGCTCATCTTTCTCAAAAGCACTATCAGGACACTGTCAGTCAACAGGAAACACAAGAGATTTCGTAAGATTTTGTAAAAGACCTCCAGGACAGCCAGGGAGGTGTGCAGTCAGGGCCGAGTCAGTTGAAGGAGAAGACACACCTGTGTGGTCTATTTCCTCTCCTTTGTAATTCCTCTCTATTTCAAAGCTGGCCAACTAACATCTGCATATTACCAGGTAAATAAAATTTTGAGGGGAGCAGAGCTACCCAATTAAGGGCTCCAGGTGAAAAGGAGGTGATAAAACGCTCCATTTCAGCAGGAGTGTCTTTATGGAAATGGCAGAATTTGTTCACTAGTTGCATGTAAATTAGATGTGCAGGCACCATAATTACATCACCTGACCGTCTTGCTTCAGTGCAAAAGCTGATGGGTCTTTGGTCTGTGGACATTTTGAGGAAGGGGCCCCCTTCAGAACCCAAAACCAAGAGGGTGTGATCCCAACAGGGTAAGCTCAGATGAACCTCTGAGGCTGCAAATCATTCATTATAAACCCCAAACTGTCACACGGCTCCCCTAATGAGGGTGTGCATCTTTGGCAGCCTCGGGACAGCAGTAACTTATTCCATGACACATTCTGGGAGTTTTATGTGCCTGCTCCATAAAGAAAGAAATGCGCCGTTTCCATAGCAATGCGGGGTCTTTCGGGCAGCCCCGTTGTGACAAAGAGAGCCCCCGCGTTCTTCTGGGAACTGTTCTTTTTGTTTTTCTGGAAGCTCTAAAATTGTCCCCTCAGCACTGTCCTCTGCCCCCATTTCGGAGGCGACCAAATGGCATACGTTTGCCAGCCTGACGATTCAGCTTAGTAATTCTCAAAGGTGCCCAGAGCAGCCATTACAAACCCTGGAAAACCTGAACAAGATGAGGTTCGTCTTTCCCTTGAATCCGAAAAGACACAAAGCTTTGCAAGGAGGGACTCATTACTATGGCTGGCAGCACTGATCGTGTCAATCCATGGCTTGCAGGGCCATGGTGGAGATGGGCTGGGGCACAGAAAATCCAGTTCTGGTCCCAGCTCAGCCACCAACGCTCAGCTACCAGTCAACGCTTCCAAGCCTTGTTTTGGTCGTCACACTGACTTTGGGTTTGACAGGCCCTACTACTTCTCTCACTGGCTCATTGACATAATCAGAAGGAATAGTATATATACATAAAGAACAGTTCCAGACACTTTATAAACTACCCATAAATGTTAGCTAATTGTTATCCCATCACCTTAATAACTGCACTCCCTCCAACCATCACTGGATACCATTAACCACTCTCCAACCTTTATCAGTGGTTTATATGTAGCCACAGATAAATGCAGGCCCAGGCATGAGCAGGTGCAGGGAGCATCCGTAAGCTGCCCGTGCACGGAGAGCCACAGTGCTTTATTCGCTTCACTCCATTCATCTGCATGCTACCAGAGCTCCAACCCCATCTTGGGCTACTGCAGACTATTGTGAGAATGTTGCTATGCCCAAGCAGTGATATTTCAGTCATATATATATATATATATGCATAAGTGTATATATACATATATATATGTACATACATATATATATATATGCATGCGTGTATATATACATATATATGTACATACGTATATATACATATATATACATATATACATATATGTACATACATATATATACATATATACATATATATGTACATATACACACACACACATACATATAGCATGGTGGACACAAACCAATGATATGCCGTCAGACTATAGAGCCACAAACAAAAGGAGACACAACTATATACATATAAACATATAGTATATAGTATACATATATATACATATAAACATATAGTATATGTATATACTATATACATATATACATATATATATATAGTTGTGCCTCCTTTCGTTTGTGGCTCTATAGTCTGACGGCGTATCATTGGTTTGTGTCCACCATGCTAAATTGTCTATGTGGTAGAGGGCTATGGATTTCATTCTGTGCCTTTTCTTTTCATACCTAGCACTACGTTTTTAAGAGCACTCTATGTTGCCATATATGTGTATATACGTATACATATATTCATCCTAGTGTGAAGTGGTATCTCATTGAGGTTTGGATTTGCATTTTCATAATGACCAATGACATTAAACATTTTTCTTGTGCTTTTTGGCCATTTGTAGATCTTCTTCAGAGACACAGCTATTCAAGTCCTGAGAAAGATACTACTATTAATTAACCTCATTTCAAAAATTAAGGAATGGAGGCCAAACTGAGAGCAAATAGAGTGGAGGGGAATGCCTCATTTCGCATTAGTTTTGCGGGCAGGGTGCTCACTGACCACCCTCCACCCCAGATTCCAGAGAAGGCAGCCACTCAGCCTCAGAATTCTGCAGCGGACAAGGAATCTGGCACAAGACGAGGCCTGTCAATTCTCAGTATATAGTTGGATCATTAAATAAAGTGACTATAAATCCCTTCAGAGCTTCCTTTACATCAAAACATACTACTTTCTCCCACAATGAGCCCAGGACTCCTACTTCAGCCTCAATGTTATGTGCACCCCAAGACTGCTCCAGAGGGTCCCCCCCGCCCCACCCCCCAGCAAATAAGATCACCTGTGCAGGGTCTCACGGACACCGAGCGCAAGCCTGTACTGGAAGCCTGGATTCTACTCTGGGGTGTTATTACATCTGGATCAGTTCTGAATCATCCAGGTTAGCTTTGAGCTGCTTGGTGACCTCCAGCAGATCAGGTATCAATCATTCCACCTTGCCCAGGTAAGAAGTGTCTTGTGAAACGCGGCCACGTGATGTCTGAGACTTTCTTAAAGACCGGGTCTCCTCTAAAGGCAGCAGGTGCTTCTGAGCTGTGACCCATTTGAAAGCAAAAAGATTCGGGGGCTTTAGTGAAAGGCGAAATAAACAACGGTGTGTCGACTCTGCCCTTGCTCTTCATAGAAGAGGCCATGGGTGTCATCCACCTACACATCACCTCAGTGCAGGGCGTGACCCTCCAGAACACCATGAGGCTGACTGACATTGTTGAACTAGGGCAGTATGGACTCATGGATATTTCATTTACTCTTTGGGTTATAACCCAATAGTATCATTATTTCTCTTGTTGCTTAAATTTTTCCAACTTAGCGACTACGAGCTCTATTAGGTTGGCTCTTAGGTCCCTTTGACCTTCCCTCTTCCTTTCATTTGCTTTTTTTTTTTTTTTTTTTAAGCACTTGTTACTTTCCAGCACTCCAAGATGTTCCAGTGTCAATCCCTGTTGTCTCTACCCCAGCCTTAGAATCAGGCATTTAGGACGGTATTTAGAAACTAAGGTCTGGGCATTTTGTTATAGTTTAATGAACGTGTTTCTTTTTTTTTTTTTTTAAAGATTTTTTTAAATGTTTATTTATTTTTGACAGAGAGAGACAGAGCATGAGCGGGGGAGGGGCAGAGAGAGAGGGAGACATAGAATCGGTAACAGGCTCCAGGCTCTGAGCTGTCAGCACACAGCCCGATGCAGGGCTCAGACTCATGGACCGCGAGATCATGACCTGAGCCGAAGTTAGACGCTCAACCGACTGAGCCACCCAGGCACCCCTGAACCTGTTTCTAATAACAGTTCCTGATATATTTCCCTCTTCCAAGAAAATTAATGCCTAACACACTACCCAGCATCAGGCATTTTTGTATAAATGCATTCATTGTCTCCTCCAATCTTCACAAACCCTAAAAGGTAGATCTTAGTACTTAACCACCATTTGACCAGTGGAAAAAGGTCTGGAGAAATTCATTAGCTTTTCCACTGTCCCACAACTCATTAGTGGTGGAGTTGGGTCTGAACCCAGGTCTAAGGCAGAAATGCTGTATCAGCATGTCCAGCGGCTGGGTGTCTCTGTTTTCTCTTCTAAGCACACAGCTATTCTATAAGCAGGAATTTAGGGAGGTACTCAATGCAGCACCATGTCTGAAACACTTACCACAGTGTCTAATGTATAGGAAAGGTTCAAGTAACATTGATTGCTATCAGCATTATGACTGGAATCCTCAACATCTAGGAGAGTACATGACTTGATATTTGAATGAATCCATTGGAACCACCACTAGGCTCAGCCAGGATAGCCCGTAGAACACTCTTCTCCCCTGTAGGATTAATATATGCATTCTTCCCATCTCTCTGGCACCCCACCCTGGGGTTACATTCACCTGGCCACTCAGTCCCCCACAGCTCCCCATTTCCCCGGGACAGTGTCTCCGTGGAGTGCCCCCACAAAGAGGACGCTGTTGTGATAAATGGTTCTGTGAAAACTGCAGGGCATTGACAAACGCCAGCCTCATACATCACAGGGCCATCAGGACTGGCACTTTGATAATGTATTATGTGAGTACATCATCAGAACGCTGTCACTCTGGTGACGGATTCATCAACAGATGGGGCTGTCGTAAAACGGAAGGAGGAGAGTGTGTAGGAGGAGGGGGAACCCTCCGTCTGATGAGGAGGAGGTCCTAACAGTGAAATACAAAGTGTCCCAGCCATCTCGCTGATAAATGCTAAGAGTGTCACAGGGGTAGGAAAGATAAAAGATGGCAGGGCCCTGAGGTAGATGGATTATGAGCCTACAGACTGGGAGTCTTGAGGTCTAGTCACGACTCGCCTCATGGCTCCTACTGAGCTCTCTTGACCTTTTCCCTCTTCTACAAAGTGAGTACGCAAGCCCTGATTGGTGTATCTCAAAGAACATTCCATAGGATGCTAGTCCTAGGAGATACTCACTGGAAATTCTGAGGGTACCATATTTACAAAGGTTGATTTACTCTGAAACCTCATAAAGATAGAAGTACACTAATGGTAATTGTGTCTCCTCAGTAGGACTTATAGTGAGTCCTCTTTCTCAAAATAATTTGAGGTAATACTTATTTTTGAGGTGATCCATATAAACCCATTATTCTGCAGTAATGCTGGATTTAGCAGCCTCCAAGCTGTCTCTCTGTTCCAGAAATGTAGTGACAGGAGCCTAGGCTTTGGGTCCTGACAAACTTGGATTCAAGACGTGGAACTTCCAGATATGAACTTGGTAAGCCTGAGTGAACAGATTCACCTCTCTGCATCATTGTGTATCTACCTGTAGGGCAATGGAGATAATCCTCAGCTCAGGGCTGCCCCAAGGACTACATGAACATTGCCCACTGCTCTGCCTGAAGGCAACCTACAGTCATTAATCGAAGGCTCTCATTATTGACGAAAGGAGCCAACACTTAGCGAGCGCTGCTGAAAAGTGAGGCACTGTCCTCAGGTGCTTTACATCAATGACCTCATTTAATCTGCAAAACGATTACATGACATGGGCATCGCTGAAAAACTATCCTCTGTATACACATAAGGAACTGACGCTTGAAGAGGTGTAATGAGTTGCCCCCGGTCTCACCAACACCAGGTATCAAAGCCTCCGGGCTAACCCGCTGTGTTACCGTATGCCCCCAGCAGAAATTAGGAAACTCTACTGAGGCCTGATCTCATCATGACCAGAACACAAGTCCGCCCTAAATCCTAACTACTCATCTGCAAGGTCCATTGGCCATGCCTCACAGCCTTTTAAAGTTGGAAAGACTTTGAAAACCTCAAATGGTGCAGAGGAACATTTTGCAAGGATGAGGGATTCATATGTTACCATGCTACTGTGGTATTATTACAGCGTCTTAGAACAACATCTTCAGCAAATTCTCCACGGCTTTCGTGTCTGACATTAAATACTGACGGCAAGTACTTGGCAGAAATGTTTTCACACTGCTCCAGCTCCTTACCTCCCTTAGGACTTAAAGAGTCAACCAGTGTGCTCCTCTGTGGAATAAGGTATGGTTTGCCCAGGCACAACAGGAGCTAGACAACAAATGAATCCGAGCAACCCTCATGGTGTAGCTACTCCCCCACAAAGGACAAGCACAGCAATGATGGGCAGAATGTTCATGGAACTCAGAGTCAGAATACCTGGCTTAATGACTCACTAACCAGCCTTGTGACCATCAGGAAAGCATATTTGTTTCCCAGGGTATCTGTCTTTAAATTTCCTCTAAAAAGAAAGTATCTAAGCTGCACTATCTCTGAGGTCTCCTCCAATTCTGCATTCTGCGATTCTCTGAACGTTAAGCTGCTACACTCCCATCATTTCATCATTTGCGAAGTTCCAGATGAGAACAAAGGATGCCCAACACCAGTGGGATGAAGTATCACATCAGGTCTCAGGCACTGACATGCACCAAGTAAAAATGCTAACACCACAGATTTGGATACTCTCCCTGTAATGGTGAGATTTAATTTCAGCAGACAGATCTTCCATAGCACATAATGGTGTATCATTGCACTATGTTTTACTTCCCCTAGCAAATAAAGTATACAGGAAAAAAATACTGAAAAGAACATACATTGTTTTATTGTCTTGTGAAATTGCTGAGTTTCAAGCCAATAGAATGCCTTAACGCTCAAGTTCTCAAGGGTGATACAAAGTGCAGAGCATCTCTGTTTGTGAAGCTAAATTTAATAAACAGAGTAATCCCCTGGCAGGCCCTGGGATTTTTCTAATATCCTGATGGTGTCAAGGGACAGGGGCTTGATCTGTGAAAAATGGCATAAGACCTTACAACCAAGACTTACTCGAAACAATTGCCCTTTAATTGAGGCATGAGCTCTCCACAGGTTGTGGTGCTGAATTGGAAATCACTTTAATTGCACGTGCAATTGTCCACAGGCCTTGGGGAGGGGGTGCAGTCCACAGTCATGATGCTGATCCAGAATCTCTAGATCCAGGATTGTCCAGCCCAGTATTAGGACCAAAGACCGCTGACCTTTCTCAGCTATGAAGAGATCCACATCCTATACCCCTTCAGGGTATTTTAAATACAATGATAACATGCCTGCTAAGTCATCTTCTCAGACTATGCAGCAACATCAACTACATACAAAATATACAATTTTTGTTACAGGTTAGTCCTATAATAATGACTCTATAGAAAGTACTGTCATCGGTCCTAGGTCAAGTCTCCTGAGTTGGGAGATTCTTGTACAAGTGATTTATTCACAGAACACTCCCAGGAAGAGAGGAACAAGAGAAGAAAGGCAAGCCAGGGGCCAAGAACCCAAGCAATAGTGAGGAACCCAGATTCTGTGTGATCCTGAGGGGAGCTTAGAAGCACAGATGCTCCAAGGAGTTGGTTCCACCTTGAGATAAAGGGATATCCCATGGTGGTCAAGCCGTCGGCTATGGACTTCCCGGAGAAAAGGGTACTTCCCAGCCGAGGTGGAACCCATGAGGTCCAGGGCCATTCTCCAAAAGAGGGCAATCACCACCACACTCATGGACTCTGGGAGATGGGCATGCTACAAAGGATCTGAACATGACCCCAACAGCTCTCTTATGCTGTTAGTGCTTTACCCAGGTTCTCAGATTTGTTTCACCATTTTCTTGTACCCTGCCCCAGTTACTACTGCAAAAACAAGTCACTCGCAAAGCTTAGCAGTTTAAAGAAACAAGAACAATCATTTACTTTGCTCATGATTGTGCAACTTGGGCAGAGGACAGCAAGGGAGGCCCGTCTTGGCTCCTGGAAGCAGCCGGCCAGGGGCTCAACTGGAAGACCTACTTCCAAGAAGGCTCACTCGCAAGGTTGGCAAACTAGCACCATCTCTCACAAGTCAGGACTGAGGGCTGGGGTTCTTGATTCTTCTTTCCGTGGGTCTCCATGTGATTTGAGCTTCTTCAAAGCCTTGTGGCTGGGTTCTAAGGGCAAGTACTCCACGAAAAGACTGTATAACCTTTCACGGCCCAGCCTCACAAGCTACAAAGCATTCCTTCCAGTGGTAACTATTCAGCACGGCTGTCACCAGGGCCTCAAGTCAACAGATTATTTATACCTCCTTAGGGAGAGCAGCAAAGTCCTCAAAGAGCTTACGGGATGGGAAATATTGCTGTTGGAAGCTACCAACTTTGGAACATACATCCCCTCACCAACTTCTGTATTTTTTGCTTTTTTTAAATGGCTGATGCTTGAGACTCTTTGGAGACCTGCAGATAGACCCAGAAGGGCCCAGGAGCGTACACAGCCTAGCCAATGACTGACGAGCAGGAATATCAAGCTCCTTGGGGCAAACTGAGGCAAACCTAGAGATGTGATGTGCATCCCAGGGCATCTCAGCAGGATTAGGCTGAGGCTAGGACTTCCCTGAAAGCACATCCTCATTTGGCTTCTTCCCCCACCTACCCTGCTGTCCCCACTCGATTACCCGTCTCTACCGGGAACATTTCCTTCGCCCCCACGAATGCCCCTCTCAGACTCCGCTTCTGGGGACCCTCACCTAAGACAACTTCCCTGTTAGGAACTCATAATACTCATCGACTATGTCACTTTCCTAATATTTAGACAAGCCCCACTTTGTAATCTGTTTTATATTGTTTCACAAAGTGTGATATCATCATTTATCTTTATGCTTGGTTTCCCCAGCACCAGACTGTGCTCCATTTCCTCCAGTTCCTGGGAAATAACGTGGGGAGAGAATGAAGGCTGCTGAGCTCTTAGGCTGGTGCCAGCCACCGTTAACCTCTGTGCGGTCATTATCCCATCTGATTCTGAAAACAACCCTTATGAAGAAGATATTACTTTATCATCCTTATTCTATAAATGAAGATAGGATGCTGAGACACAAGGAGATTACGCTCCACAACTCCCGCAGGAGACACGAACAGAATATTCTATGTGAAAGCGCTCCCAGGAATTTGGGGTGAGTGGTGCCACCAACTATCATGTGTTATGTTAGTCCTTCTCAGAGGGAGAAAGGAACCACCCTCAGATGACCCAGCTGGGGAGTAGTAGACAGTGGTGGGGACTCTCTGCTTGGTTCCTCGGTCCTTGTCCTTGGCACTAAGCCAAGAAGCCTTCTGACACTTAAGACTTATAGATGTTGGGGGCACCTGGGTGGCTCAGTTGGTTCAGTGTTCTATTTCAGCTCAGATCATGATCTCAAGGTTCGTGGGTTCGAGTCTGGAGCCTGGAGCCTGCTTCAGATTCTGTGTCTCCCTCTCTCTCTCTCTCTCTCTCTCTCTGCCTCTCCCCTGCTTGTGCTCACTTGCTCGCTCTCTCTCTCTCTCTCTCTCTCTCTCTCTTTCTCTCAAAAATAAACATTTAAAAAAATTTTAATAAATAAAATAAACTTGTAAAAAAGACCTACAGATTTTCAATCTCTTTCTTTAACGCCAAGCAGGTTTTTTCGGGTGGTGCAAGAATGAAAATATTTGTAATAACAGCAAAAGGAACTTGAGGCCAAGTGAATCTAGCCCGCCCTATTCTGGGGTCAGAGCCTGTGGCATGAAGGGAGGGGTCTTTGCAAGGTCAAGAAGAGGTTCCTTCCAGTGGGCGTTGAGTGGGAAGCTGCTGGGAAAGGGCTCGCGCCCTGCTGAACCGAAGAAAATACAAATTGTCTGCCAAGCGAAGGCACGTTTTTCGTTTCCGATTTTCCAGCTGGCTGCCTCACTCACCGCTTTCTGTGCGACAGGCACGTCCACCACTGTGATGGGGGGGTGACATGTTCCAGCGTGGTGCCTCGGCTCGAGTGCCAGCCTCCCAATCTGAAAAATTGAAGTTTCAGTTCCAGAAATTGCTGTTTTCAGAAGGGACGTGGTTGGAGCACTGTGCCCTTGACAGAGAAAAGAACCCCAAATGAATCTCCCCAGGGAACTGACCGCCTTTCCGAGGTGCCAGCAGCCTTGGGCATGGAGGCCAGACAGACATGGGTTTGATTCCCGGTTCCGACAACCTGGCCGCTGTGCCGCGTCAACCTTGGAAGCCCTAGTTTCCTCGTCTGGAAGATAGGGATTCATGGTAGTGGAACAGATGCTAATTGATGAAGTATCTGGAACGTGCTGCTGTTGTTACTGGGGTTTTTGCTAATCATGGTGAATGTTAGTCACGAGATCACTCTGGATTTGTAGACATCAGTTATATTTTTCCTTAAATGAGAAGTCCAAATTACCCTAATTGTCCCTCAAGCACTTGGATTTGGCCATAATTTCTCTTATCCCTCATAACCTCTGCCCCCACAGTGATGCCTTCTCCAATAAACACACACACACACACACACACACACACACACACACACACATACATGCCAACCTGTGGACACCATTAAGTTAGAGCATCCAAGCAGTTTAGTTAGAATCCACAATACTTCCCAGGAACGCATTAGAGCACCCTGTTAGCAGCAGGACTGAAAGTAAGATTGCAAAGAAACAGGTGCCTGAAAGACAACACGTGATAATTGTTTAAATGATGCCAAGGCCTTACATCTCTGTGACGTGTTACCATTTATCATATTCCTTGGCAGTGGTTACATCACGTGACCCTCTCAACCACCCTACATAGTAGGTATAATGGCTAGGGCGACATGACTTGCCCAAGGTCCCATGGCAGGCCACTAGGTGGAGAGCTCAGGTTTAGGCCCGGTCAAACCTGGTGCCCTTGTCGCTTTACCTTTCTCCCCCCACCCACCAGCGCTGCTGGAGCATTTAACAGCAGACTCTCCTCCTGGAGCTGGCTGATTCTAGGGCAGACAAGTAATAACCCAGCAGGTCCCACCAGACATTGCTGAGTTTAGGATGTTGAAGCAGAAAAGAGTTTGAGAGTGAGGCAACTCCTCTCCCACCACTGCTCCGGGAGCCTGACACATCCCTGTGCCCACAGATGTCACCATTAATGTCCTTTCCCCCAGAAGATTCAAGCAGGGGATCTGGGTAAATCCATCATGGGCCTGAATGTAATATTGATGAATGATCTCATTAACCTAGCAGCCTGTATCCTGTCAACATCAGCGCTGATCCTTTGTGTGAGGCCTGGCTCAGGGTTCTCCCTCTTCCCCCACCCTCCCTGACCATACTCCCCGTCCGCAGCCCAGCCCCCCAACCCTACAGGCACCAGGCTCTGGTCGCTGCACCCGCCCCACCCAACAAGCCTGGGAGCTGGTTAATTGCAACTTCAATCGTGTAGATAGAGACAGGGAGGATCAGAGGAATCAGATAACTTATCCAAATTCCAAGAAACTTCAACATACATGTTTGACCCAAAAGCCCTGCCCTGTCTCAACACTCTACTGACTTTTCTAGACTTTTTAAAGCAGTTTGCAAAGCCCTTTTTCTCCATTACCTCATTCATTCGCCCAGCCAACCTGGCGAGGTAGACTTTCTCACAGCAGGACTTTATAAGAAACTTGACAAACTGGTTAAAAATGTGTGTGTAAGGATAAAATTCCAAAAATAGCAACGGAAATTTAGGAGCTTCAAAAGGAGAGGGGAGAGGGTTGAGAGGGTACCTCACCCAACCTGTTACAGTGACGTCTTTAAAAATCACCATGTAAAAACATCACGGTACTGATGCCAAAGCAAATAGGCCAATGGAACAGAATAGACAGTAGGAGACGGAGAGAGAAGAAAAGAAAGATGGGGGTCCCGAGACAGAGAAATCTGATGTGTATTAGAGGTAGAATCGCAAATCTATGGGGGGGAGGGGACGGGTGGGGAGAATGGATTATTGGATACATAGTTAGTATATCTGGCAATTATTACATGTATAATAAACTTATTCACAGATAAGGTTGAATCTCTGCCTCAACACCGCATACGAAAGCAAGCTCCAGAAACATTCAAGTTATGCCTTTCATATTCAAACCAAAGAACATTTTAAATAGGTGACCTCAGGGTGTGGAGAAATGCCTTAGATGGAACTTCAACAGTACAAACTTTGAGGGGGAATTAATAAAAAAAATTTTTTTTTTTTTTACTTTATGATAAATTTAAGAAGGGTTTCTGTTGAAGGATATCACCAGAAGACTGACAGCTGGCAGAATGGAGGAAGATATTTGCCATTTCACAGGAAGGGAAAACAAACTGATGAGAGAGTACATGACAGGAGGCTCCAATCTCCAGTATTTAGAGAAATTAAAGTGGAAGCAACAATGAGATGCCATGGGGCAAAGATTTTATCTGGGGAGGATATTCTACATGGGGGAAAATGCAACTCTCGTGGTATCGCCAGGGACAGTATAAACTCTCCAAACCTGACTAATTAGACAGGCTTGAATATCTGTGACCCAGCACACTAAGTGCTGTATATATATTCTGGAGAAATCCTCACCAATCCCACCAGGAAACACGTACAAGGAAAATCAGCCAGACTTGCATGAGCGGGAAAGCCTAGATGCCCATCACCAGGAGAACAGACACACGTGGTAAGAAAGACTGTGACAACCACAAAGCATTCAGAAGTATGAAGAGTATTTACACAGGATAATGAAGACAGAGCCCAAATTACAACACTGACTGAGACCAGAAACGAGGAAGTCAAACACAAAAGCTTTTATGCAGAATTTCAAGTACACCCGGCTAAAGCGATGCCCGATGGTGCACACATCTAAAAGACAAACTATGGGGCACCTGGGTGGCTCAGTCAGTTGAGCATCTGACTTCAGTTCAGGTCATGATCTCACGGTTTGTGAGCTCAAGCCCGGTACCGGGCTGTGTGCTAACAGCTCAGAGCCTGAAGCCTACTTCAGATTCTGTGTCTCCCTTGCTCTCTACTCCTCCCCAGCTCATGCTCTGTCTCTGTCTCTCTCTCAAAAATAAACATTTAAAAAACTAAGAGGAGCCAAGATGGCAGAACAGCATGGAAGTTTTTTGTGTGTCTCTGAAACACAGCCAGATCAACACTAAACCATCCTGCACACCTAGAAAACTGATCTGAGGATTAACACAACAATCTGCACAACCTGAACCACAGAACTCAGCAGCTACGTGGAGAGTGGAGAGGTAAACTTGGGGAGCAAGAAGCCACGACAGGCAGGGAGGTGATTTGTGGGCGGAGAGAGAATGGGGGGTGGGGGAGGGGGAATACGGGAAAAGCACCCCTCCCCAAAAGAGGCTGGAGAGAAAGTGGAAAATTGGAAACAGCCGCAGGGACTAAACGGAAAAGGGAGAAAGGAGAGGGTTTAAATTCCATTAAGACTCTATAAACAGGGGATCGCAGAGTCTGAAACTCCGCAGCTCGTTACCTGGTGCTGCTCTGGTGGGAAGGGCGATTCCCCAGGAGCAGAGTGGGGTCCGGGAGGTTCTCGGGCCACGTGGGGAAAAGCGGTTCCACTGCTGGAAGGACATTTGGTAGAGACTGTTGAAGCCACCTGGTCCCAGCAGACCCTGGAAGGAGGCCACATTCGCTGGTGCTGGAACAAGGTTGTTAAGGGTGAAGCCTGGTGCCAGATGTGTGTTGATTTTCCATAATCCCTGAAATGCTGCTGCTACACTATTTCGAGAACTTTCTCTGGGATGGGCTGGCACCTGGCCGCAGTCTCGGGGCACAGGCAGCAGCAGGGTCCAGCAGGCGTTCCTGGGTGCAGCCGGCATTCGGCCATTGCTTGATGAGACCCTCCCGCAGAGGGGCGGAGTGAGTCAAAGCCGCAGTCCTTCAGAAGTAAGAGCCGGGTAAACAGCCGCACCTGAGACAAAACTCGGGAGAGGGGTACCGCCTGGGGCTTGGTCACGGACAGTGAAGAAGCAGGGAGCGGACGAGAGCTGAAGACAGAGGACTGGTGCGCGATTGCTGATCTGGGAGTACAGACTGGAGAGCTGGGAGGCGCCATTTTCACCATTCCAGCGCAGGCGCATAGGCACCTAGGGGCCCGGAAACAATCCACCCCAGTAGGCTAAGCAGCGCCATCTAGTGGAGAACGGAGCCATTGCACTGAGCCCCGCCCAACTGGGCCAACTTTGCTCTTCAGGAACACAAGTCTTACCGCCTGCTTACTTTATGGACTATAAAGCACTACATAGTTTGACCTGTAGGAAAACGAAGTAATTTCAGTCCTATTTCAATCTGTTAACAGGTCCATCTATTCAATTTTCTTTTTTTTCTTTCTCACTTCTTTTTCTTGAATACAAAAAGAAAAAATTCATTTTTATTTTCAGTTCTTATTAAAATATGTTTCTTTAATTTTTTTACTATATTTTTTACTTGTGTGTAATGTTTTTTTCAAATTCTATTTTACTTCTTCCATCATTTTATTTTAGTCTCCTTCAATGTATTCACTTTTTCAAATTTTCAAACGATTTCTTTTTTTTTCTTTTTTCTCTTTTTTGTTTCTTTTCTTTTTCTTGAATACAGAAAGAAAAATTCATTTTTATTTTTAATTTTTATTAAAAATATTTTTCTTTAATTTTTTCTACTATATTCTTTACTTTTGTGTAATTTTTTAAATTCTATTTTACTCCCATCATCTCATTTTACTCTACTTCAGTGTATTCATTTTTTCAAATTCTCAAACAATTTCCTTCCCCCCGTCCTTTTTTTCTCTAACCTGTCAAACCACTTTCAACACTCAGACCAAAACACACCTAGGATATAGCATCATTTATTCAATTTTGTGTGTGTGTGTTTTTAATTTTTTAATTTTAATTTTTTTTAAGTTTATTTTTTTTTCTACCTCCTTAATTCCTTTTCTCCCTTCAAAATGACAAAATGAAGGAATTCACCCTGAAAGAAAGAGAAGGAAGAAATGACAGCCAGGGATTTAGCCAACACGGATACAAGCAAGATGTCTGAACCAGAATGTAGAATCATGATAATAAGAATACTAGCTGGAGTCGAAAATAGATTAGAATCCCTTTCTGCAGAGATAAAAGAAGTAAAAACTAGTCAGAATGAAATAAAAAAACGCTATAACTGAGCTGCAATCACAGATGGATGCCGCAGCGGCAAGGATGGATGAGGCAGAACAGAGAATCAGCGATATAGAGGACAAACTTATAGAGAATAATGAAGCAGAAGAAAAGAGGGAGATGAAGGAAAAAGAGCACGACTTAAGAATTAAACAAATCAGTGACTCATTAAAAACGAACAACATCAGAATCATAGGAGTCCCAGAAGAGGAAGGGAGAGGAAGGGGTAGAAGGGTTATGTGAGCAAATCATAGCAGAAAAGTTTCCTAACCTGGGGCAAGACACAGACATCACAATCCAGGAAGCACAGAGGACCCCCATTAGATTCAACAAAAACCGATCATCAACAAGACATATCATAGTCAAATTCACAAAATACTCAGGCAAGGAGAGAATCATGAAAGCAGCAAGGGAAAGAAAGTCCCTAACCTACAAGGGAAGACAGATCAGGTTTGCAACAAACCTATCCACAGAAACTTGGCAGGCCAGAAAGGAGTGGCAGGATATATTCAATGTGCTGAATCGGAAAAATATGCAGCCAAGAATTCTTTATCCAGCAAGGCTGTCATTGAAAATAGAAGGAGAAATAAAAAGTTTTCCAGACAAACAAAAATTAAAGGAATTTGTGACCACTAAACCAGCCCTGCAAGAAATTTGAAGGGGGATTCGCTGAGGGGTGAAAAGGTGAAAAAATAAATAAATACATGCATACATACATACCAAAAGCAACAAAGACTAGAAAGGACCAGAGAACACCACCAGAAACTCCAACTCTACAAGCAACATAATGTCAAGAAATTCATATCTTTGAGTACTCACTCTAAACGTCAATGGACTCAATATTCCAATCAAAAGACATATGGTAATAGAATGGATAAGAAAACAAGATCCATCTATATGACGTTTACAAGAGACCCACTTTGGACCTAACAACACCTTCAGATTGAAAGTAAGGGGATGGAGAACCATCTATCATGCTAATGGTTGACGAAAGAAAGAGTAGCCATACTTGTATCAGACAATCTAGACTTTAAAATAGACTGTAACAAGATGAAGAAGGACATTATATCATAATCAAGGAGACCAAGAAGACCTAACAATTGTAAACATTTATGCGCCAAATGTGAGAGCACCCAAACATATAAATCAATTAATCACAAACATAAAGAAACTCATTGATAGTGATACCATAATAGTAGGGGACTTCAACACCCCACTCACAGCAATGGACAGATCATCTAATCACAAAATCAACAAGGAAACAATGGCTTTGAATGACACACTGGACCAGATGGACTTAACAGATATATTCAAAACATTTCATCCTAAAGCAGCAGAATATACATTCTTCTCCAGTGCACATGGAACGTTCTCCAGAATAGACCATATACTGGGACACAAGTCAGCCCTAAGTAAGTACAAAAAGATCAAGATCATACCGTGCATATTTTCAGACCATAACACTATGAAACTCGAAATCAACTACAGGAAAAAATTTGGAAAGGTAACAAATACTTGGAGACTAAAAACATCTTACTAAAGAATGAATGGGCTAACCAAGAAGTTAAAGAGTAAATTAAAAAGTACATGGAAACCAATGAAAATTATAACACCACAACCCAAAACCTCTGGGATGCAACAAAGGCGGTCATAAGCGGAAAGTATATGGCAATCCAGGCCTTCCTAAAGAAGGAAGAAATATCTCAGATACACAACCTAACCTTATGCCTTAAGGAGCTGGGGGAAAAAAAATAGCAAATAAAACCCAAAAACAGCAGAAGACAGGAAGTAATAAAGATTAGAGCAAAAATTAATGCTATCAAAACCAAAAAAAAAAAACCAGTAGAACAGATCAATGAAACCAGAAGCTGGTTCTTTGAAAGAATTAACAAAATTTATAAACCACTAGCCAGTTTGATCAAAAAGAAAAAGGACCCAAATAAATAAAATCAAGAATGAAAGACGAGAGATCACAACCAACACAGCAGAAATAAAAACAATAATAAGAGAAGATTATGAGCCATTATACGCCAAGACAATGGGCAATCTGGAAGAAACGGACAAATTCCTAGAAACATATACACTACCAAACTTGAAACAGGAAGAAATAGAAAATTTGAACAGACCCATAACCAGTAAGGAAATCGAATTAGTAATCAAAAATTTGCAAAAAAAACAAGAGTCCAGGGCCAGATGGCTTTCCCGGGGAATTCTACCAAACATTTAAGGAAGAGTTAATACCTATTCTCTTGAAGCTGTTCCAAAAAATAGAAATGGAAGGAAAACTTCCAAAGTCTTTCTGTGAAGCCAGCATTACCTTGATTCCAAAGCCAGACAGAGACCCCACGAAAAAGAAGAACTATAGACCAATTTCCCTGATGAACATGGATGCAAAAATCCTCAACAAGATATTAGCCAACCGGATCCAACAATATATTAAAAATATTATTCACCATGACCAACCGTGATTTATACCTAGGATGCAGGGCTGGTTCAATATCTGCAAAACAATCAATGTGATTCATCACATCAATAGAAGAAAGGACAAGAACCACATGATCCTCTCAATAGATGCAGAGAAAGCATTATGACAAAATACAGCATTCTTTCTTGATACAAACCATTAAGAAAGTAGGGATAGAAGGGTGATACCTCGAGATCATAAAAGCCATGTGTAAAAGACCCAATGCTAATATCATCCTCAATGGGAAAAAACTGAGAGCTTTCCCCCTAAGGTCAGGAACAAGACAGGGATGTCCATTCTCACCATTGTTACTCAACATAGTATTGCAAGTCTTAGCCTCTACAATCAGACAACACAAAGAAATAAAAGGCATCCAAACTGACCAGGAGGAGGTCAAACTTTCAGTCCTCACAGTTGACATGATACTCTGTACGGAAAACCCTAAAGATTCCACCAAAAAACTGCTAGAAGTGATTCATGAATTTAGCAAAGTGGCAGGATATAAAATCAATGCATAGAAATCAGTTGCATTCATACACACCAACAATGAAGCAACAGAAAGAGAAATCAAGGAATCAATCCCATCTACAATTACACCAAAACCCATAAAATACCTAGGAAAAAATCTAACCAAAGAAGTGAGAAATCTATACACTGAAAACTATAGAAATCTTAGGAAAGAAATTTAAGAAGACACAAAAAAATGGAAAAAGATTCCATGCTCCTGGATAGGAAGAACAAATATTGTTAAAATGTCAACACTACCCAAAGCGATCTACATATTCAAGGCAATCCCTATCAAAATAACACCAGCATTCTTCACAGAGCTAGAACAAATAATCCTAAAATTTGTATGGAACCAGAAAAGACCCCAAATAGCCAAAGCAATCTTGAAAAAGAAAACCAAACCAGGAGGCATCACAATCCTAGACTTCGTGTATTACAAAGCTGTAATCATCAAGACAATATGGTACAGGCACAAGAACAGACACTCAGACCAATGGAACAGAATAGAGAACCCAGAAATGAACCCACAAATGTATGGCCAACTCATCTTTGACCAAACAGGAAAGAATATCCAATGGAATAAAGACAGTCTCTTTAGCAAGTGGTGCTGGGAAAACTGGACAGCGACATGCAGAAGAATGAACCTGGACCACTTTCTTACACCATACCCAAAAATAAACTCAAAATGGATGAAAGGCCTAAATTAAGACAGGGAGCCATCAAAATCCTCAAGGAGAAAGCAAGCAAAAACCTCTTTGATCTTGAGTGCCGCAACTTCTTACTCAACACGTGTCCGGAGGCAAGGGAAACAAAAGCAAAAATGAACTACTGGGACCTCATCAAAATAAAAAGATTCGGCACGGAGAAGGGAACAATCAGCAAAACTAAAAGGCAACCGACAGAATGGGAGAAGATACTTGCAAACGTCACATCAGATAAATGGTTAGTATCCAAAATCTATGGAGAACTTCTCAAACTCAACACCCAAAAAACAAATAATCCAGTGAAGAAATGGGCAAAAGACATGAATACACACTTCTCCAAAGAAGACATCCCGATGGCCAACTGACACATGAAAAGATGCTCAATGTCACTCATCATCAGGGGAATACAAATCAAAACCACCATGAGATACCACCTCACACCTCAGAATGGCTAACATTAACAACTCAGGCAACAACAGATGTTGGGGAGGATGCAGAGAAAGAGGATCTCTTGCATTGCTGGTGGGAATGCAAGCTGGTGCAGCCACTCTGGAAAACACTATGGAGGTTCCTCAAAAAGCTAAAAATAGAACTACCCTACGACCAGCAGTTGCACTAGTAGGTATTTATCCAAGGGATACAGGTGTGCTGTTTCGAAGGGACACATGCACCCCCATGTTTATAGCTGCACTATTAACAATAGCCAAAGTATGGAAAGAGCCCGAATGTCCACTGACGGATGAATGGGTAAAGAAGATGTGGTATATCTATACAATGGAGTATTACTCGGCAATCAAAAAGAATGAAATCTTGCCATTTGCAACTACGTCGAAGGAACTGGAGGGTCTTATGATAAGTGAAACTAGTCAGTCAGAGAAAGACAAAAATCATATGACTTCACTCATATGAGGACTTTAAGAGACAAAACAGATGAACACAAAGGAAGGGAAACGAAAATAATATAAAAACAGGGAGGGAGACAAAACAGAAGAGACTCATAAATATGGAGAACAAACTGAGGGTTGCTGGAAGGGTTGTGGGAGGGGGGGTGGGCTAAATGGGTAAGGAGAACTAAGGAATCTATTCCTGAAATCATTGTTGCACTATATGCTAACTAATTTGGATGTAAATTTGAAAAAATAAAAAATAAAATTAAAAATAATAATAATAAAATAAAATAAAATAAAATAAAAAACAAACTATGTAGACAGTAGAGTGTAAGTCCTGCATTTAGTCAGTACAGAGGATGCACATGAATCCAAAGAAGGAGAAGAGGGGGTGAGCTGATAAAGAGGGGAACAGTAAAATAAAATTTTTAAAAGAGAAATATAAATAGGAGCTGTGCACCATCTGACGGTAACAGTACGTCACAGACCGAGGAGTACGATCAAGTACATCGTGTGCACAGGAAGTGCAAGAATGAGATGCACACAGGGCAGCAGAGGGCGGCTGGGGAGACAAGGGAGTAGGAAATATTAAATCCTCTCCACCACCCCTCCCCCTGCACCAAACAACAGAGAGCAAAAGTTGGGGGGCTCGAATTTTGAGAGCTGAGGCAGAGAAGGAGAGCTATTTTCAGGGCAGTGTTAGAAGAGCAGCAGAGGTCAGGACCCCTGGGTGGTTCAGTCAGTTGAGCGACCGACTTCAGCTCAGGTCATGATCTCACTGTTTGTGAGTTCAAGCCCCGCGTCAGACTCTGTGCTGACAGCTCAGAGCCTGGAGCCTGCTTCGGATTCTGTGTCTCCCTCTCTCTCTGTCCCTCCCCCACTCCTCTCTGTCTCTCTGTCTCTCTCAAAAATAAACATTAAAAATTTTTTTAAAAAGAGAAAAAGAAGAGTGTCAGAGGGAGAACCATGCAGAGGCTCGGGGTCTGTGGCTCCGGCTGTCCATGGCAGCAGCAGAAGTACGGTGACTGGGAGGCAGCTCAGCACAGAAGGATCTGCTGGTCTGGCTAGAATTATCCCCAGCAAAGCTACTGATAGACCAGGGTACGGGGAGATTAAAGAATCCCTCTGGGGGCGCCTGGGTGGCGCAGTCGGTTAAGCGTCCGACTTCAGCCAGGTCACGATCTCGCGGTCCGTGAGTTCGAGCCCCGTGTCGGGCTCTGGGCTGATGGCTCAGAGCCTGGAGCCTGTTTCCGATTCTGTGTCTCCCTCTCTCTCTGCTCCTCCCCCGTTCATGCTCTGTCTCTCTCTGTCCCAAAAATAAAAATAAACGTTGAAAAAAAAAATTAAAAAAAAAAAAAAAAAAAGAATCCCTCTGGCATCCATGGAACTTTCTCCTTGCGTTAATTCGGGTCCATCCATACCCTGAAGCTAAGTGGCCCAAAGTTTTTCCTGTAACATGGCCTTAAGACCTAAATGACTTTGGTTCGCCTCCCTCTCCGTCACTTGCTAGCCATGTAAACTTGGACCGGGTCTTAGCCTGTCTGAGCTGGGCCTGCCTTCCTCATCGGCAGTGTGGCGGTGAATGGGGTGTCCACTCCTGAGAGCTGGGACATTAAAGGAGAGAGTGCGTGCAAATGTTATTAGCACAGGGCTTGACAGGTAGAACACGTTTGTCCAAGGACAGGGGGGTGGGCCCCAAATGTAAGTGTTATTTGTGGTTGTATCCTCACACACAGCCCAGTTGTTTGATGCTCCTGGACACTCCCCGCCCCAACCCTGCATGATGAGTGAGGTAGGAAGAGTTCTGGATCTGGACCCCCCAGCTTTCCCGCCAGTCTTGTGGGGGGTCGCAGGCAATCCCCCTTCAACTCATGGGCCCCAGTGGGCTCACCGCCAAGTGCGCGGCTCAGTCTCTCCTGCAGGCTTGTTGGGCAGTAGCGGCTTCCCAGGCCTACCGGTCTGAAGGGAGACCCTCGAACAGCCACCTTTTCAAGGGAAAGACCTGTCTAGAACATTTCCTCCACAAAGTCAGGTGAAATGACAGGCTGACTGCCTACGATGACCATTTCATGCTCAACCCTATAGCATCTAAGCATTGCTATTCTATACTGCTATTATTATTTTTTTGTTTGTCGTGATCATTCCCTCTTACAGACTAAATACTAAGGATCGAAAGAGTTGAGGGGGACTTGTCCAAAGTCATTGCCGGCTGGCTATGAGAACTGAGATTGAAAACCTGGTCTTCCAGACTTCTAAAGTTCTGTTCTCGTCCACTGAGCTCTGTTCCTGGTGAAAGATGCAGAGAAGGCTAGAAGCTGGATCTGGAAACACAGGAAAGCCAGGACAGGTATTTGCAAGGCCAGGAAGGAAAGGGGCCCAACCCAATGTCTACCAGCTGACATCTTGGAGAGGTTCCGCCATTAGCACTTTCCCCTTGTGTTCTGGAAGAGAGCTGGGTCTAATGGAAGGGGTCTGTGTCCTTCTCCAAGAGGAGAAAGGCAGAGTGGTAAGGAGATCTGTAACAGATCACACTGGCCAGAAGTCCACCCACAGATGAGAGGCGAAGGTGGCCCAGTAATAAGGGAAAAGGGTAAGCAGACCCAACCCCCCACATCTAGCAACCAAAGTCACAGCCATGTGCATCTGGCCACCAACCCTCTGCCCCTCATCCATCCATCAGCCCCTTCAGCACAGACTCCATCAGCACCATGGCTCCAGATAAACCACTTTGCCACTTACTCATGTCCCCACAGCGAGAGCCTTCTCTGCCTCCCAGAGTGGCCATGAGGACGTGCCGAGCATGAGTGTAACACAATCTCCAGAACACAGTCAAACTCGGGAAATGGAGGGAGCTCTTATCATCACCCATGAAGAAAAGCAAGCAGGTTTGATCATGAAAGACCCCAAAAGTCAACTTGCCTTGCACTGGAATGACCAAACTATTTCCTGTCCCAGGAAGAGACATACTGAGACCAGATATCCCCAGGACCAGGGAACCCCCAGCAAAGAAAAACCCACTTGGGACCCCCAGTAAAGAACTTCCCGCAGACTTCATTCAGGGGGACCATTGCAGGAGGTGTGAGGCAGCCCGCAACACAACGGGCTTCGCAATGGGGTGGAGACGGCCAGACTCCCGGCACAACAGGGACACGTGGGAATTTGTAGCCAAGGTGAGGGTGGGGTCAATGAATGGAAAATTGCTAAGAAGAGACAGCAGGGGTTGTTGGTGGGGGCGGCGGGGCGGGGGGTAGATTCTGGCTACACCAGCCTCACAGGATTCTTGCTGAAGGCAGCCCAAGGTGTCAAACCCCAGCTGGGGGTGGTGCAGGGTGAGGAATTTGGCCAGATATCAAGAGAGATCAGACAGCGATGTGAGGATTCTGGTTAAACTGGACAATGCCGAGAGGGACACAGAAGCCCGTAAGTCAGGGTCTGGTTGAGAAGCCAGCTCAGAGGAGTCTGAGTAGAGTTTGGTCAAGGACACAGTCTCTGTCACCCCTCCCCCACTCCATAGCCCCCTCTTCCCCCCAAACTGATTTTCCCAGAACCTCCAACTCAGCTTCTCTTCGGGTGTATTTGGGTACAAATGCATACTAGGTGCCTTTGCCAAAAACTCCCCACCGTCTAGCCTTCACGTTCAAATGATCTAGCACCAACTTCTGGCTTTGTTTGACCCCATGCTCAAAAAATGGGAGTTCTACAAATTCCCCCCAAGCCATAATTTGTCGCTGTAGAGGCTCACTTCAACCCAGCCTCTGGGATACCTCCAAGTCCGGCTCCTAGGGACCCACAACACAGAAACTGCTTAAATGGAAAACATAGGGCCTTCTCGTTCCACAAACCCAGAGCTGTTACAGAGCTTGAAGTTCTCTTCGAAATCTGATTTAAGGTGCTGGCATCACTTGGGGTACCTGGATGGCTCAGTCAGTTAAGCATCCAACTCTTGATTTTGGCTCAGTTCATGATCTCATGGTTCGTGATTTCCAGCCCTGAGTTGGGCTCTGTACTGATAGTACGGAGCTTGCTTAGGATTCTCTCTCTCTCCTTCTCTCTCTCACTCTCAAAATAAATAAACAAACTTTAAAAAAGAAAGGAAAGAAGGGGGGAGGGAGGGAAGAATGGAGGGAAGGAGGGAGGAAAAGAATGAAAGGAAGGAAGGAAGGAAGGAAGGAAGGAAGGAAGGAAGGAAGGAAGGATAATATCAGGGGCTACCTTTTCTCACATTCCTGGATATTTACGTTATTCTAGTCATTTGATCTTCTGTACTAAGAGGCAGACATTTCGGTCTCTCCATTTCACTGATCAGCAAACTGAATGTAGAGAGGGGAACTACATCAAGGAGAGGCAGCCTCTGACAGAGGAGGAGGTGGGGGGGTGGTGGTCCCCACCGGCCGAGCCTGCTGTTTTCCACGGACACGCTCTACTGTGCAGTCAAGATACCCCACAAAGCATGTGCAGAAGTACCCAAAACGGTCATCAGGCATACCTCTGAGCTACAGAGAGTGTCCAGGAGTGAGAAGAAACGAATTTAGGGGAGCCAGGGGAGCAATTCTCTCACCGTGAACTTCTTAGTGAGGTTAAGAGTCCATGCACTCATCCTTCTGGGACTGCATGTGTTGGGAGGGTGGAGAGGGTGTGGAGAAAGTGTGGGGGGCGGGGGGCAGGGGTTGCAGGTGCATGAGAGACAGGGAGCGGGAGGGTGGGGGATAGGGAGACAGTGAAGGAGAAACAAAGGGCAGGAGGAGACATCTAGAGCAGCGAGTGGGCAAGGTGAATGTGGCGGGTGCTGAGCGAATGGTGAGGGCTCGGGGCACGAGTGGATGTGGGTGAGTCCGCAAACAGCCGTGTTCAGTGTGTGATGAGTGTGTCAGGGGTGAAGGTGTGTGAGGAAGGCTGGCCAGCGTGTGAATGATGTAGGTACGTGGTGAGGATGTAATGCTCACAACGGAGACGGGTGTGAGACCGGATGGGTGTCTACAACTGCATGGGCTGTGTGTGTGTGTGTGTGTGTGTGTGTGTGTGTGTGTGTGCATATGTGTGTGCGGCAGGGAGAGGGGTGTGCAAAGCAGCCAGCATCCCAGCCTCTTTGGCCCATCTTGTGCCACCAATGATCCTTGAAACAACCAAACAGGCACCAGACATCTGCCCCAAGTTCACAGTTACGTTCTCTACCTCGACAGGGTACCGCCGAAGGATGGGGGTTGCAGCTTTCTGGAGCTCTCATCGGTCCCGGGTGTGGAACACACGCGTGGCTTGAAAGAAGGCTTTGTTCGACTACCAATTGCTCTGGCTTTTGAATATGCTTTTGCTTGCATTTGATTAGGCCTTTAAAAGTACAGCTGAACGCTTCCTGTCTTGCCTGGAGCTGTGGTTTCCCTGCCCTTCCAAATGCTTCCCTGTAAATTCAAGCATCCTTCCCTTGCCTTGTCCTCACCTTTCAGGGGATTAGGGCCGGCATCCCAGGTGAATAAGCCTGCCCTCTACAGGGTGGTCCTCATAAATGAGGACTCTCTTCATTCAGTCCTCAGGAAAGCTGGGCTCACAGAGCGTCAGCCACATTTGCTAGAAGCAAAATGCGTGTTTTCACCTACTGCAGGAGTTTCAAACCTTTTCTGGGTCATAAATTCCTTGGAAAATCTGATGAGAGCCATTGACCTTCTCCAAGACATATGCACACCTATAAGGATTGCAAACGAGATTTTCCAGGCAGTTCCTGGGGTTATGGCTGTGGTTGGGCTCCCTAAAAGCAGAGTCTGAGGTGAGAGTCATTGCATAAGTGATTTCCTGACAGAGAACTCTTGGGACAAACTCAAAAGGAAGTGGAGGGAGCAAGTTGGGGCAGGGAAAGAACCCAAGCAAAGAAACAGGTTCCACTGAAGTGTAGACTCAGCCTGATCCCACTAAGACCTCTAGAGTGGGTTTATGACTAAAGAATGGTCCCCCTGAAAAGCGATCTACATCCCCCTATATTCGGTCATTGGCTGTCCCCAGGGAGACATCCCTTTGTCCCAGGCATTTTAGGCAAGGCAGCCACGGGTGGCCAAGGGCAATTCTCCCCAGAAGGACGGATCCAGGGCTGGGACGAAACCAGCTCTCACTAGCTCACAGAAGCCAACATCCCCATGGCTGCATTTGGTGTTATCACCTTAGTAGTTTGGGATTGGCCAAGGTGGGAGTATTTATATCACAGAAATCTGTGATATAAAAATCAGAGATTTTTTTTTCTTCCCTAGGAGAAATTGTTGTTATCAGTTAAGAGCACAGCACTGGGTGCAGCTTTGAACACCCCAACGTCACAGCACCTGGATGGGGTGGGTGGGTACGCTGTCCCAGTGAAGCATCTGAATGGGTCACCAACAGGGTGGCTGTGATATCACCAACCCCCTTGACATAAGGGGTTGAAAGTGGTTCCTGCATAGAAACAGAATCTGAGATCCCTGCACGGCATCCAAGACCTTTGGCAATCTACACTCAGCCCCCTTCATTTCTTTTATTTTTATTTGTCTTTTTAATGTTTTATTTATTTTTGAGACAGACAGAGAGAGAGAGAGACAGAGCATGAGCAGGGCAGGGGAAGAGAGAGGGAGACACAGAATCAGAAGCAGCCCCCAGGCTCTGAGCTGTCGGCACAGATCTCGATGTGAGACTTGAACTCATGGACCACGAGATCGTGACCTGAGCCGAAGTCAGGTGCTTAAAAAACTGAGCCACCCAGGTGCCCCCAGCCACCTTCACTTCTAATGAAACTGTGCCCTAATCAACACGCCTCCATCACTGCCCTAAACAACAACCCCAGCGTGATCTCTCTAACACACAGTTCTGATGCTATGAGTTAAGACTTTGCTGCCCGAAGACCGGAGGACCGGTGCTGCTCAGGTTCCAACCCTAATAAGCTCTTGAGGCGGATCTCCTGTTTGTGACTGTCCTCCACGCGTCCTCCCTCCAGACACACCTTTTGACTGGTTGTACCCTCATGTGGCCTTAAAGCCGTGTCTCTGCCTCAGCCCGGGTCCACAGCACCCCTCCTCCTCCTCCGAGAATCCCTCCCCGGATGCTCAATGCCACCTCAACGGTGCAACTTCCCTGACAGCCAGGGCGAATCCCACACCGCCTCATCTGGGTCCCTGGAGCACATCCGCATGCATACCCCACACATATGCTCCTCAACCATGTTTAGCTGTAACGTCTACGAGTCAATGTCCCCCCATCCACGCAGGATCTCCATAAAGTCTGCACACAGTGTTTTACTCATTTCTTTTTTTTTTAATTTTTTTTAATGTTTATTTATTGTTGACAGAGAGAGTGAGACAGAGCGTGAGTATGTGAGGGAGAAAAAGAATCAGAAGCAGCCTCTAGGCTCTGAGCTGTCAGCATGGAGCCCCACGCAGGGCTTGAACCACGAAGCGTGAGAACATGACCAGAGCCAAAGTTGGACGCCCAAATGACGGAGCCACCCAGGTGCCCCTTACTCATTTCTGCATCTACAAAACCTAGCACGGGGCCTGGCACACAGCACATCCTCAAAGCGCTGGTTTCGGGCATGGAACACTGTTACTCTTCCTGGTACTTTCGCTTCTAGATTCATCGTTGTGAGTCAAGGAGTCGGGACGTTATCCTGGGCTGTGTGATGGAACAGGATGGTTGAAAGACAGGAGGCAATGGGGGAGGGGGTGTCAGGGAAATTCGGAGGTTTCTGCTTCCCAAATCCTCTGCGCTGGTGGGAAGGAGCTTCCCAAAGCCACCCGACCAGCAATACAGCTGACCCAAGACAGCAAGACAATTCTCCTTTCAAAAGGAAGAACAGTATTTATTTTCCCTTCTGAAGACCTACTTGTAAAGTAGACAGAGTTTATAGAACATCTCCCCCTGCCTGCCCCAGGGTATTGTGAAGATATATTAAATAACGCAGGCGGTGAGTCTTAATGACTACCCAGCAGTCAGCCTCTGCTGGGCGGGTATCTTTATGAATATAACATGTTACTTCGGATGGGTCCTATATTATAGGTTCTAGGTCATGGCCAAAACTTCAGTAACGTGGTTTGAGATTATTTCCACTGCATGTAAGGAGAGATGCTTTGATATTTATCAGCTCTCTTTAGAGGAATGGTTTCATTTTTTTTTTTTTTTTTTTTTTTGCTGGTACAGCTTGACGGCCATTGCCTTCCGGAAAAAAGCATTCGGGGGTATCTGCCAGAACAGAAGAACAATGCAACAACCTGTGAGACCGTTGTGCACCCTGCCCTCTGCCCTGGGAGGCCGACCGGAATGGACCGCATCAGTGGGATCGCTGGCTTCTGGTTGGGTCAGCCATCCGGGCTCCCTCCCTGATGCTTCCCGTGCAGAATCACAATGGACTGGCCCTGTCCTCTGACCTGTTCCTCTAAAACAGCCTCCTTTGCAAGATGCTTGCCTGGGGTTCCGGAAATGGCTCCCTTCCCCTGCCCTGCAGGCTTAGGGGTGTTGACTAATCTGATACTCCCAGCCCGTAAACCTCACTCTCACTTATGAATGTGGCCCCTTAGTAAGTCACCTGGGATGCCCCGAATTTAATGGGTCACGTTTTGTCTCAGGACCTTGACCAATCCCGTGTGGTTGCAAATCACCCAGCCCAGCCAGACAGGCATCCTGGGTCTACCGTTGCCACACAATATGAGGCAAGACCATCCGTGCCTTTATAAGCTCAGTGTCCTCAACTGCGAAATGGGAATAAAACAGTGCCAGCATGAAGGACTCTGGGCAGCACACAAGTCAATGTAAATCATTCAGGTCCTATGGCAGGAATTCCAGAAACACAAATTCTCTCTCTCTCACTCACTCTTTCTCCCTCTCACCCTCGCTGTCTCTCCCTCCCTCTCTCATCCCATTTCCCTGCGCCAACATTTCCTCCTGTCTTGCAACAATGGCAGGCTTTGGATGATTTAAATGCTCTTGTCTGTTGCATGAGTCAGAAACAAGTAACAAAACCAAGTGATACATTTACCTGGGCCACACACAGCAGCCCTTCCGCTTGTCAATAAAAATGTTTCAAATAGGACTTGATTTGCTCTTTCTCTAAAGAAGGTTATTAACTTGCCGAGATCTACTGGAGGAATATAGGAGCATGCAGTCCCCCACTGCTCCCCAGGTTTTTAATCAGCATCCAGGGCGCGGCGGGCTGGTGTGGGGCAGACTGTAATGGCTCAGGGAGCTGTGTGGGTGACTGGGAGACACAAGGGCTCCTTGGTGAAGACGCTGATAGATGGGGGGATTCTAGTCCAGGCCCCGTGTTCGCTTTAATTGTTACTGGCCCCTAATCTTCATCAAATTCCAATATTCCAGGTCTCTGCCTGAAAAGGCAGGGGGGGGGGGGAGGGAGGGGATAAAGACCCCAGATGACGGGCTTTGCCGGTGTAGCAACGGGAGGAAAGAGCTTCCCTTCACCAGTAAAACCAGCAGAAACGGTTTCTTACACCAAAACTGTGGGTCCACCACTTAAGGCATTCATTCTCCTTATTGCATTTCCCAGAAAGTGTTTTGAAATGAAAATGCCAAGATCCCCTTCCCCTTAAAATCCAAATAAACAATAAAGGGAGAAGGAAGAGAGAACGAGGGTCAGATCTTTTCAAAGCAACAGGAGAGATGAATTGGACAGAGCCTGGGGTGCCTTTGAATCGGTTGCTTCAAAAGACCAGCATCGTGCCGGCTCTCGTCAAACACGTCCCTCCCCCTTCCCGTTCTCTTCACCCCCGAAGAAGGGCCGGCTGTGCTCCCAGCCCTTCAGACATGTTGTCATAGAGGAATGGCTTGCCCTCAGGTCTTTCTGAGTTTAAGATATATTCTGATTAAATAGAATAGGGGCACCTGGGTGGCTCAGTCGCTTGAGCGTTCGTCTTTATTTCAGTTCAGGTCATGATCTCACGGTGTAGCAGGATTCTCACACAGAGTCGTGACATTGAGGCTTTTCTTTCCAGGAAGCGGCTTGATTCATGCTGGCACCGCTCAGTTGGGTTCGTACCCAAAGAACCGAGCCCCGAATGCCACGTGGCATCGTTTTGTATACATTTTTTACTTCTCTGTGTCCCATATATGGTAACACACAAACATGCAGTTTTATTAAACGGTCTCATGTTACCAGGTCGTGGGGGATGTTGTCACGTACACATATAGCCAGGTTGCCTTGAGGGGGTTTTTTCTTTCGTTAGGGAGGGGACCCTACCACAACAGTTCATGGGATCGAGCCCTGCATCTGGCTCTGCATTAACAGCACAGAGCCTGCTTGGGATTCTCTCTCCCTCTTTCAGCCCCTCCACTGTTCCAACAGAGCATTCATTCTACTGAGTGATCCTGTTTGGCGATGAGCACCACACTGGTATTCACGGAATTTGCGGTGAAGAGGCTAACAGAGCAGTGACGATGCTTTATAAACAAAGATGAAATCTCTGAAGCCATAGCCCAAAGACAACTTGGCACACAAGTCCATGCAGCCCCTTCCCCAGCGGCTCACTCTGCAGGATCCCTTCCAGCCCCTTCTCTCTCTGGCTCCCTCCTCTGTGCCTGAATGCTCCACAAGCCAGAATGCTATCAAGAAAAAGCCTGCTCCTGCTCCTGAACATTTCAGGAGCCCCTGTACCCATGAGCCTCGAGACGCTGCCGAAGCAACACATTTAGCCTCTTTAACTATCAGCTTCCTCATCTGCACAAAGAAGGCAGTGTGATCTACCTCGGAGGTTGAACAGTCACGACAGGTGCAACCACTCGGGACAGAGCCAGGTGGGCGGCACGATTTTGAGGTCACCACTGTCACCATCGTCATCGTCGTCACTGCCATTTTTGTGGCTTCTGCACAAGTTATAATTCACAGAACCAACAGATTAACACGAAAAGCTGCACAAATGCTCCAGACGCCTGATCAACGTGCACTGGAGACCAAATTGCAAAAACCCTAAGAATGTTATGTTCCTCCCTCCTAATCACACCCGAGGAGAGGCCAAGAAATGCTATTAGAGAAAATGAACGCAGCGTCTCCCCGGACAGCAGCAAATCAATGGCCACCGGGACACTGGAGAGGAGAAAGCAGACAGACCAAGGCAGGTGCAAGCATCCTCCCCAGGTCCTCAGCCCCGTTAGGGATTGGGAACGTCCACCCTTGTCCCCACGTCTCAGACCCTCTCTGCTTATGCCACTAGCTGTGCACCCCCTCCGTCCCCCGCCCCCAGAGAGGAAGAGCTACCAGTCTGACTGTGCCCAGCCCTCACCTCCACTGAGTCTGGATCGCTGCGGGATAGAGTTATTGTGCCTCAAGGTCTGCATCCTTGAGTAGACCCCCTTCTGGCTTTCCACCCCCATGGTGTCAGCACATCTAAGTGGGATACAGCAAGCAGGGGACCTCAGTGAGCCCTTTTTCCAGACATCAGCCACATTCCCCTGCTAGAGTTTTACTGCCATGCACAGGGGAGTATTGGGTGCTTACCCAGCTATTAAAAAAGCAGTACTTTCGTTCCCGTGGGGCTGTGGCAACCTGCACACACTGTCTTTTCCTTACTCAGGAATCCTTGGGAGAGAAAGAGCGTTGGGGCAGAATTGGAGCATGTCTTTGTTTGGGTTCCCCCAGAAGCAGACCCCTGAGACGCTAATCTGAGTGCAACTTGAATTTCTGAAAGTTCATGAAACACTAGAAGAAATGCTTCCCCAGCGCCGTGCAAGGGGCTGTGAGCTTCCTGAAGCATCCGTGTGGCTTCCAGGTGGTTAAGGGCATGAACTCAAGAGCCAGGTTCAAACCTCAGCTCTGCTGCCTCCTAGTGAGCATCAATTACTTAACGGCTTTGTCCCTCACTGTCCTCATTCATAAAACAAAGGCAATTACAACGCCTACCGCCAAGGGCTGAGTGTCGAGGGGGTGAATACCTGCAATGTGTCTAACACTTAGCACACATTATAACGGTGTTCAATACAACAAATACATCTGTAGAGAAGCCCGGTACATTTGAGAACCATCAGGAACCATTTACTGCTCTGGGTAATGACACCCATTACCTCACATAATCCCGGCGACAGTCCTTCGAGCTAAGGATGGCTTCTAGGATTTTTCAGACATGGAGGCTGAGTCTGCAAAGCCACCTACGCTGCCTTATTCCAGCAAGCGTATCCTCAGTGTACCAAACAGACAGCACTTACACAAACAATCAGTTTTAGAAGAGACGAATCTAGTATTACCTCCCTGATCATTATTCTGGCCCCGTGTAACGTTAGTGACAATTACCCAGCCAACCAGAATAATTGTATAGAGATGTTTCCCCGGGTGACGAACTGGTTTGATAATAATTTCTGAAAGAGTCATTCTGAAGCCCTTCGGGGAATTGGGTCCTTCTCCCGGAACTGGCGCAGGGCAAATCCACTCTTGTGTCTCCTAGGATGATAGAATAAAATGGAAAAAACTCTGAGAACAGGAATATCGCGGAGGAATGGGAGAGCCATCTCACCTTGGAGAGGCTTTCAGAGACACAGGTGTTTGGTTGTGATTCTCATTCCATCCACTAAGGGGAAGCTTCCGATGGAGCCTAGACGTGACTATGAGCACAGTCTTCCTGTACAGCCCCTGGTATTTTTTCTCACCCTCCTTCCTTCCACTGCTATAGGACTGATCCTTTGCAGAACGCTCTCTCTCTCTCTCGTCTGAGTGTTTTGCCTTCGTTGGAATCAAGCTTGCATTTTCAGACTTGCTGCAGACAGCTGAGCAAACCCAGTGTGTATCTCTTTTGCCCTTAGGTATGTGTGCTTTTCACTCCCCAAGCCTCGGCACCAAGGTGCCACTGACTGGAGCTAACTAAGCTCAACAAGACCAGATCCCTATCGGCATTTCCTTCTCTGTGCTCAGTGTTCAGACACCTGGAGGCCCCATGCTTCTTACAGCAACTTTAGTGGACGATAAATTACTTTGTGTGTGTGTGTGTGTGTGTGTGTGTGTGTGTGTGTCCTACAAGACACTCATTCTGGATCAGAGACATTTGATGGACTAATAAAAAAGAAGGTACACATTCAGAGGGCACCTCGGCTCAGGTCATGATCTCATGGCTCATGAGTTGGAGCGCCGCATCAGGCTCAGCGCTGACAGCCCAAGCTTGGAGCCTGTTTCAGATTCTGTGTCTCCCTCTCTCTGCCCCTCCCCAACTCACACTCTGTCTCTTTCTGTCTCTCAAAAATAATAAATAAACGTTAAAAAAAAAAAAAGTCCAGGGTACACATTCAGATAAACCTAGATTTAAATCCCAGAAGCACTAATCCCGATCTGGTCAAGTTGCTAAACATCTCTGAACTTCCAAATCCTTATCGCTAAAGTGGGAAGAAAATACTAAGTAGGATGCATAAAGCCCTTGGACAGAAGTTAAGTGAAAACATGGCTGGTATTAGAGCCTGAAATGTAACAAGGCCCCACAAACACATTCCTACTCATCTAACACACACGTGCTACAGTCCAGGCTTGGGGGCGGATGCCATCCCTGCCATGGGCCATCAAAGACTTCACCTCCCAGGGGCTCCGTAAGCATCACCGTTGGAAACTTCATGCATCACCTGTACCCGTGGGGTGAGAAACTAACTTTAAAGATGGTCCCCACACCTCCCAGTCTCTCAGTGGACCTTGGTGCGTTCTGAAGGGCCTCCT
This sequence comes from Prionailurus bengalensis, assembly GCF_016509475.1. Taxonomy (NCBI): domain Eukaryota; kingdom Metazoa; phylum Chordata; class Mammalia; order Carnivora; family Felidae; genus Prionailurus; species Prionailurus bengalensis. Next base: position 34,798,220 of record NC_057357.1, on the reverse strand, counting down.
CTTTTGAGCATGGTATTCCCAAAGGTTCGTTGACACGTTTCTATTGCACAGAGAGGCTGATGTGAGCAAACCACTTTCTTACCCTGTTCAGACAGCCTGAGTCCGATCTACTTTGAAAAGGGAGCAGCAGACTTGGGTATTCATATTAAAACATGTTTCCCACCTGTCTGATTACCGCCCCCCCCCCATTGGGAGCAAGATTCCTGGCAGCTGTGTTTGTACTGGACATTAACGCCCTCACATGACTGGTAACAGAACCAGTGACACATATCTCAACTGATCCAAGGAAACCGGACTTTCCCTCCTGGGAATTTGGACTTGGGACATGAAGCAGGACAGGAAAACTCTGGAGGTCATCCTTTGCCCATGAAGTGGGCAAAGAAAAAGAAACAAAACTGTCCCCTGCAGAGGGAGAAAAATGGATCAGATACACAGAGAAAATCATAGATGAGAGACCAGAGAATTTTGCTGGCTTTCCAGTCCCTGGTGTGGCAGTCTGGGCGTCCCTGAGAGGCTCTGACACTTCTCCGAATCATCCAACCCCTTCCCTTTTATTTTCTTACTCCACTGGGATGGTACCAACACCTGACATGACTCTCCAAAAGCCCTGGACCCTATGAATAACTCAGGTATTCAACCAGGAGTCCCCATTCAGTCACAACACTGTTGGTCATGCACATGCATCTATTCATTCAACAAACACTTGTCCAATGCTTTCTGTCCACCTGGCCCTGAATGAGACTCACAGAATGCAAAGACACATACACCCATTACCAGCTAGAATCCCCCCCCCTTCCTGGGGGACGTGAGATGAGAACAGGTTTGAGTCCCTGGACTGGAGGCAGCACGCAAAGCAGAAAACAATTCTGACCTTTGTGTCTCCAAAACTTCCTAGCCTTAGCATGTGACTTTTCCTCTCTAGGCCTCAGCTTCCTCGTCTTTAAAATGGGCATGGAAAATGGATCCAGTAGGAGAATCCACAGAATACCACTAGAACAGCATCTCACACACAGTAAGCATTTACTAAATGTCAGCTTGGGAAAAAAAAACAAAACACCTATAATCTTGTCGGTCCTATCTGTTGAAAGAAAGGTGGCTCTGTACCCTTGTAACAGATAAATAGGATGACTGGCTTTCTTCTGACCAACATTTATCACATCTCAGACGCTGTCGCCGCAGGAAGGAAATTGAAGATGGTAACCCCAAAATCTCCAAGCACAAACACATAGGAGACAGACAGCGCGGTGTGTCACAGGATTGAAAGCTGGTGATGGGGAAGGTTTCCAGGGCCCAGCCTGAAGAGCTCCATGCTGAGACTCATTCTTAAGCCTGCACTCGGTTTTGGGGAGAAGTACTGAGCCAGCCCCAGTCTGACGATAATCACAGCCATCCCTGTCTGAGAAAAGAGCAGGTGATGCAAGTTCATGAAGGGCCATGAGTGGCAGGAACGGCCGAAACCTCTACCGCGAAGCGATGCCAAGAAACACAGCCTGATGCAAACCTGGAAGGTTCTGAGCTGTCCAACGAGGCCTCCCAGCACTGCTGGACATCCCAACAGACAGCTGGCCAGTGTGGGCAAAAGAAAAACCCTGAACTCCACTGCTGAGGCCAAGAAGGGTCAGGAGAATGCACCAAAGGCCAAGAAGCCCGTGGAGGGAGGGAGGGAAGGAGGGTGACTATGTGGTGGCAACCATTAGCCCCCAAGGAGTTTCCCCTGCCAGGAAGAAACAGACCCACCCCCTGGAGGGCAGGTTAGAGGGGACTTAGAGACAGGAAACCCCATCCATCGTGGCTATCACTCAGGATTGCCTGGTTTGGAAATGAATCAGATTGCCTCCTAGGAAAGCTTCTGAAGTCATAGCAAATACTCTGGCTTGGCTGGCCTTGGGCATTTGCGGAGGCCACGTTATCACCCAGGAGGTGGAAGCAAGGGACCGAAAGCCTCTGACAGCCAGCGTTGCTCCTTTGCCCCGTGGCTGCAGCCCCCTCTCGGTTACACACACCAGCTCCCTGCAGTTCCCCGTTTCTGAACTCCCATCCTTCAAAGGCCTGGAAATCATCTCCCCACAGGACAGATGGCAACAATACTAGCATTAATAGTAACACTGTCATTAACATCTGCTCAGCACTTAGGGGCGCCTGGGTGGCTCAGTGGGTTCAGCATCCAACTGCTGCTCAGGTCATGATCTCGCGGTTCATGGGTTCGAGCCCCGCGTCGGGCTCTGTGCTGACAGCTCAGCGCCTGGAGCCTGCTTTGGATTCTGGGTCTCCCTCTCTCTCTGCCCCTCCTCTCTCTCTCTCTCTCTCTCTCTCTCTCTCTCTCTCTCTCTCTCTCTCAAAAATAACCATAAAAAAAAAAAAGATTTCCATGAACATATGTGTTATTTCAAACTTCCCACAAAGCACGAAGGGGCCAAATGGTCAACAACTCTCTGGAATGAGGCAGATGAACACCAGAGGCTGCTGTTTGTAAAGGACCTAACTTCAGGTATGTGTTCTTACAAACTCCATCTGACAGATGAAGGACTTGGGTTCAGAGAGGTTAAGGGGCTAATTCAAGGTCACACAGCCTGTCACTGTATTTGGAAAATCCAGTCTCTGCTTTCAAAACTCCCTTTCCAGTTTGGGCATTGATTTGCTATTGAGCAATTTTCTTGTGAATTTCAGTAACATGCCCCGTCTTCTGTCTCTTCTTTGTATGTTTGTCTCTATTCTGGTTGAACAACCATATGACAAATTGCATATCTAATTAAGGCCGGTGAGATAGAAAGGTACATGGTGATCTTCACAAGCAGTGTGGAGGTTAGGCCTCGAGGACGAGACGCAACACCATCACTAATCAAGTTGACGAGGTCAGCGACCCTTGTTCTCTTATTCCTTTCCTTCTTATTAGGATAATTTTACACTTCCTGTGCTTGGCAATTGAACAATGATTACTTTGCTAAATACTACATGAGTTTTGACAAAACAAACCCCCGAGGAATCAAAATAAGTAATTTCTATTCAGCAGAAATCATTCTTAGATTAGTCTGTGTGCCATATTACACAACCCAATTATCTCAATATGCAGACTGATATAATAAATAACGAGCATACGGTCTCACTTGAGCTGGGGTTAGGTAAGGGGTACAGGCGAAAACACTTCAAACTACAAGCTGTCCGTCTGTCGCCTGATATGTCCAGGAAATGGGGTGTAAGGAGGGGGCAAACCTCCGTCTTAGCAATGCTGAAATTCTTTTGTGGATGACTCTCCAGCTTCATACACGTCATGGAGACATGTTCACTCATTCATCTAATGTCCAAACCCGGACAACATGCACTGGGCCTCACGTCTGTGCTCCCACTGCCTCGTGGGATTGTGTTGAGTCGTAAACATGCTGGCCTTGGTGAAGCCCACAGCATCACGGCTGGTTTACAGCAGGTCGATGCTGAAATCCACACCCTCCTCTCTTCCCTGTGCAGATCCTGAATGACACTGTGAAGCCACCTTCTTCATTCATTCATTGACTGCTCATTCTTAAATGTTTATTTATTTTTGAGAGAGAGAGAGAGAGAGAGAGAGAGAGAGAGAGAGAGAATATGTGAGCAGGGGAGGGACAGAGAGAGAGGGGAGAGAGAATCCCAGGGAGGCTCCGTACCATCAAGTGCACAGCCCAACACGGGACTCGAACTCATACACCGCGAGATCATGACCTGAGCCAAAATTGAGAGTCAGACGCTCAGTCGACTGAGCCACCCAGGGGCCCCATCTGCCCTTCATTCTTTCCCGAGTCCTTCCTATATGCTCATCCCAGAGGCTAGCACTGGGGATGCAGTGACGAACAGAAGCCCAGTGCCTGTCCGCACACAGCTTGCAGTCTGCTGGAATAATCCTATGAGCAAATGTAATAAAAATGCTGCTGTGACAGGTAATGGGGGGAAGGGGTAGGGAAGATACTCCGTATGATGGAAACTTGTAAAAAGGGGCATGCCCCAGCCAGAAAGATCAGGGAAGCCTTCCCACGAGGGCGCATCTCCTAAACCAAAATCTCAAGAGGAAGCAGAGTTAACTAGGTCAATGGGGGCAGAAGGAGGACAGATATTAGCTCACTTAATTTCCCCACACTGTGAGGGAGGTACTTTATCAATGAAGTAACTGAAACTTGGAGCCTTAAGGGAATTCATCGAAACTCTCACAGCGCACAGCAGTGAAGCTAGGATTTGAACACAGGTCTGTACTGGCCAGGGGCCGTTTTCAGGTCATGGCCTCTTTGCTCCGGGGGCCTTGGATTGCTGACATCTAGTGTTGAGAGTTGAAAAACCAGGAGGATGAAAGTAACGGGGACTTCACACATGGTTCCTTGGACGGAGCCCAGCCCTGCACATGGCCGGCATTAACGCCAGAGTCCACACCCAGGTGTAGAAATGAGTCGCCGAGCAACCCCTACACCAGGGGATTTGTCCAGGGTTGTCCGTGCCAAGATAGGAGCAAGTTCTGAGAGCTCAATGAAAACAAAAAAGAGAAAGTCCAATCAACGTGTGGGGAAACGGAGCAGTATACAACCTTCCTGAAATGCCTGAGAGATGTCTGACCTTCCAACGGCCTTGGCTTTGAATATGCTTCAGAGCTGCACCGGTTCCATTTTCTCAATAAAGGCTAAGGCCAAGTTTGAGCCCCTGGGTTATTTATTAGGCAAAGCGAGGCATTCAAGGTTCCAGTCAGTGAACAAAGAGACTGCAGTGAGAAGCTGCTCCTGATTAGATGTGCTCAAAGGAAGCCTTGTAAAACAGGAGCCTGGCGCTGTAATTGAGCAAGCGGCTCCAAGCAGAGCCAAGACGTTAGCGGTGAAGGAGAAAAGGGTATCAGCACCGCCAACATTATCTTTGCAGAAAAAGGCCCCTGAGATCCCACCTGCTTTTTATTTGTGTATTTATTTATTGAGCCCCACCTCAGGCCCACAAAGATCTGAGCCCCTCAGAAAAAGAAAACAAGGTAAATATCAGTAATTGTTAAGATCGGAATAAAAGGAATATAAGGAGTAGAAAAAGAAGAGACCATCAGGGATAAGAGCCACACACAAAATGCATGACATAAGTTCTGCGCACGCACTCCAAGTGGGGCTTACATTTGACTCTGAGCTCCCTGGCAGCCAAAGCAACAAGGGAAATGGTCTCCAGAAAATCAAAATGGATATGCTTGGATGAGGTGCACACTTCTCTGACACTGAAGGCTGAGAGCAGTTTGTCTGGATGCAAACACTGTTGTATGACCACAACCACATCTCACAATCATGCATTAACTGTTTTTAATTCTGGGTTTCACATGATCTCACAGAGAAACTTGTCAAAGAGAAATTCTGTACAAATGGTTAAAAGGGATCCAAACAAGACAAGCCAGATACAAATGCTCCCTGGTCTGCCTTTAGTTACAATTTAGACTTCCTAATATTAGAAAGCGTGCTTCCAAAACTGGGTCATGTGAGACATTATTATCCTAAAAGGACCTACCAACAGAAAGCATCCAGATTAAAAGTGGTTTGATAATTGGTTGGGGATGTTTGCGCCAAAGACTCCGAGTAGCCCTCTAGTAAGGAAACCTGCTTATTTTGCACACGTATATGAGCAACGGGCCTTTCTATTCACAACCCATACCGCATGCTCGGGGGATGACTAACTCGGTAAGAAAGTGCCTGTTAAGTGCCTAGTATCTACTACTAGCAGCTCCCTAATAACTGGTCATTATATGTATTATTATTTCATTTCGCCCTTAATAATCCCTGTGAGATGAATGATATGCCACTCCTTCCACGGTTGGAGAAACTAAAAAGCAGGGCCATGAAGGGCACTGCCCAGTCACACCACCAGGAAGCAACAGACGGCAATTTCTCCTCTCCCTGTGGTCCTGGCAACGCTGTCAATCTCCCTCCCTCGGTGTGGGACACTGACGGCTGATCCCTGATCCCTCCCACAGCTGTTGTCATTGGCTCAGGGATGGGCACATGACCTGGGCTGTCAATCACACTCCCATGACGTGTGACACAGGCCAGCCAATTCGCCAATCCCTCCCACAGCCGTTGTGATTGGCTCAGGGCCGGGCACGTGATCCCCGGCAGGACCAATCACCCTCCCCCTGACGTTAATCCACGAGAGATGGGCGTTTTCTACGACACGGCTCCTGGCAGCCATCTTGCTGACCATGGGGTGGTTCCCTTGTGAAGAATGCTGCGTGGCTGAGACAAGCCGGGGTGAGAAACGCAGGGTCAGAAAAGACAAAGTCCTAACAAAGCACTGGAGTCCCAGGATGACACAGACGCCGAGCTATACATTTCCTTTGGCCCGTTTGATCTGACTTTGTGTCACAACTGAAACCATCTTGAATGTATACAGTGGTCCGTGCGCATTTGCTGTTTTGTGAGTGTGTGTGCGCACGTGTGCGTGTAAAATACATCTGCGCCTGAGCCACCCGTAAGGGTGGTGATCGCGTCCATTTGTCTAAAAATCAGAACCTGTAATGGAACTAGATTAGGAAGCGGGATGAACAGTAGTGAAAAAAGACATTTAAAGCAGATTTTGAAATCCCCAAAGAAGGCAGTTTAACCTGGAAATGCTGACATAAGGTAAACCACAGAAGCACAAACGGCCCCACTATAATTAGTTTACCTTTCAATTTTATCCGAATTCAACTCCTGAGGACTCTGGCTGAGCATTCCAAGAGGCACGAAGTCTCAGCCACCGGTGTCACGGCCAGGAGTCCCCGCAGAGGCGCTGTTGACTCAGCTCAGTGCACACTCCGCAGCCTCCGAGCGGCCTAGAGGCTTGCTAACAGCCTTGTGCGCGTCCCTCATGGGCCCCAGACCCTAGATCCCAGTCCCGGGGAGACCAGTCAGCAGGCTGTTTAATGAAGGCAGAGCACAGGGCTGGTGGGGCATTTGTAAGTGGAGCGAGGGAGAAGATCTGCGTGCAAAGCAAGCCTGAACACAGTACACGGCTGCTGTTTAATTACATCCAGCTCCGGAGTCCTTTGCTGGTGGAAAGGCACCAAAGTGGTGTGCACATGCACATGCGTGCGGGCGCACACAGCCCGCACAAAGGATGAAAAGAAAAAAGAAAATCCATGCCAGGCATTCACAATGCAGCTCCTGATTGATTAGCCAGCAACCTCCAAAGTCAGCGATGCCAGCAACCCAAGTCTCTGCAAGCTCCTGGCTTCTCTTTTAGGAAAAAGGAAAAGGAAAAGAAAGAGGGATGCAAGCTCTCCTCTGTCTTAGAAATAGCTGTGAAATAAAATCATAGGAAGATAAGAAAATGTGCTGGTCATATATGACAGCAGAGGGGAACTGAAAAAAAAAAAAAAGAGGGACAGTGTATCGCCACACGGTCCGTACAAATGGCACCCAGTAGAGTTGTGCAGTGCACAACATTCTTAACTGGGTGTGGGGGATCTGGATAAGAGGAGAAAAGTCAACATTTTCTGCCTGTCCGTTGCCCAGTTGCTTCCAATGCCCTTCCCAATGCCCTCTCCTCATATGTGTTTATAAAAAATTCCCATCTAATTGCCCCCGTTTCCTTACCTGTAACATAGGGTGTTGGGCCAGAAGCTCTGAAAAGAATCGTCAACTCTAGGAACTTATTAGTTATATCTTTGAAATGGAAAAGATCTATGAAGTACATCTGGTCCAGGCCCATATACCTCAAACTCATGAGATTAGCATAGTTGATTGGCTAAGGATGTAGACTTCGGAGAGAGAATGAACTGAGACCGAGTCGCATCTTTTCCAATTCCTTGTGTGATTAAATAAATCTTCCCCATCCCCCCAACCAAATCTCCACTTTCTTATCTGTAAGAGGGGGTGAACACATAATCCCAGATGATAGAGCTCTCCTGAGCATTCAATAAAATAAAGCATATAGAAGATGAGCTCATGCTGGCCTGTGGTTAGCATCTAATCAATGTGGCTCTTGTTACCATTAATATCATTAAGCTTATGCTGCATATGAAGTGAAATGGGCCGCTTAGCTGGTAAGGAGATGGAGGGGGAAATGTCCCCCCTCCCCACTTTAGTACTACTTAACGCTCATCACTGATGCTGTGAAATGGCCACAAGGAGGGCAGGTAAAATTTCCTCCAGGGAAGAGGGGAGGGGGGATGGCCCCATCCCCACCTCCACCCCCACCCCTACAGCTCCACCATACTAGCCACGGGATCTAAGGAATAAATTCCTGCACTCATAGCTGCATTTACGGCATCCTGAGAAGCCCCTGAGTCCTCAAAAGCTCTTCCCACCTAATGAAGAGATCTGAAATGTCACCATTAAGGGTATCGTCACTTAGATGAAGACTAATCTCCATTAAGAGCCAAATATCCATGGGAAAAGAGTTGAGTTACTACAAATGAAAAATAATCTAAGAGCAGCTTTGACTGAAGGAGGAAAACTGAAGTATTAGAGAAGGGAAATAAGCAAAGCATCCACAATAGGTGAGAATTAAGGGGTGAGAACTCCACTTTTGCACAGTTTCCCCCTAGCCAAGGGATGGTGTGAGTCTGCACAGAATACACACCAGTATTTGTGTCTTGTGGCCCTGAGCTTAAATTCAGTAAACTTTCAGAAAATTCAAAGAAACCCGATCCTATCCCCCTGAATAAATCAAGTCCCAGAAGGAGTTAAAAACTGTCTAAGGTCACACAGCAAGCTGTATAGACGAGCTCACACTTCCAAATGCTTGACCTGTGTTCTTTGCATGAAATCATGCCGCCTCCTGGCACCGTTCTTCTCATAAAGGAGAAGTCAAGGCACAAGCGAGATTAATTCAAGGCTTACGGTGCTGGCAGAGAGCTAGGACTTCAGAGCTATTCCCGAGGACCCCCATCCACCACCACCCGCCCCCCAAAAGAGCAGCTCCAAAAACAAAGGCAATACTTCCATTGGTGAATCCTAAGACGAAGGCATGGAGTTTTAAGATCCAAGTCCTGATGGCTGTGTGACCATGGCCACATTACCAAACTTCAGCTCCCTCAACGGACAAACCACAGTAATGGTCCTCCCTGTTTTACAGAGCTGCTGGAAGATTAATGAGCTGAAACATGAGGAAGATGCTGTCAGCCTCTAAGATGCTGGGTCGATGTTTCTGCTTTTTGTGTTTCTGAAATCCCCTTTCTCTCTCTCTGATTCTTGACCTTATATTTAGAGTAAGCCCACTTGCAACCATCTTCCCCCGCCCCCAACTTCCTACCCCTTTTCAGTTTCCCCGCATATCCAGTACTCCAAAGTTCTGACTGAGGAGACCCACCCCTACGTGTATTTGACAAATGAATCTATTTATTTTCATTTCTATTCTGCACGATGCGTGCCAGTCTGCAATATCTTCACAATCCTATCTTGTGAAGAATACCTTAAGGTACCTTTCTGATTGACTTCCTCAATCTATATGCAGATTTGTGCTAAGCCAGTAAATAATTTGTAACAATTTGCATTGAGTTTATGGTTTCTCTAATCCAACCCTGATCATTTGTAAATTGTTTTCATTCATGTGCGGATCAACTGTAATAAGACTGCTAATAAAAGAGTGGTTAATAAAATTTATAATGGGAAGACAAAGCATAATTTAGAGGCAGGTATTTTTGACACAAGGGCTTTTCCGGGCTGTAGGCAAAAGCAGATTAATAAAATTCTATTTGTTTTTACTTTACATTCTAAAGAATACTTCATGGTGAAATGTGGTCTTGAATCCTTTTTCTGCCTCCTGGCCTTGACTGCTGGTCGTGAATGATAGCATTTTCCCCTGTCTTGAGAAACTTTTCCAGTAATGACTCAGTCTCTCAGCAACTCAAGGTGAGTGGTTGGGAAGGGGACGAGTTGGTATGCATTTACTCAAGAAACATCGAGGAATCGTTGCATTCCAGATACCACAGCAGGTCATGGAAATACCAACGTGGAGGGAAACGGGGATACTTCCCTCCATGAACTGACAAAGTGCTAACTATCAAGAATCTAGATGTGCCTAGAAAAGCACATAATACGTAGTATGTGATTAATAAATGTTTCTGGAACAAATGAGTCTACTATCCACCTGCTCCACTCACCCACAACACTCTGGAACCCTAGTACTGAAGACAAAGTCTGTTTGGCTGAAAGAATCCTGAAATAGTTAATAGTCTCCTGCCACGCATCATATCATGGGACTCAGGTAAAGCCCGGACCTCTCTCAAAAATAAACATTAAAAATTTTTTTTTAAATATCACGCTATACCGAGTCCCCAAAAGGAAGGGTACATTCCCCCATGGAGGAGAAGTCAGAGGGTATATTCTTGGAACAGAAAGCCCGTCGCCGCCATGGGCCTGACATGTCAAGTTTTTCATGGGATCAGAGCATGACCAAACGCGGTCCCGAGCGGCGGCTGCCAAAGTCCTGTTGTAGGATGATGACCTCAATTTCCCCTTCTGTCAGTCAGGCCATCTTCCCAGGCCCCATGTCTAATTCAGAAGCCTTCTGTACACTTCAAATTCACCCCGTTTTGCCCCTGGGGCTCAGGGACCTGAGCCAATAGCTCCCAGAGCTGCCTTTCTCTTTCAGCGCTTTTTATAGAATAAGGAGTGATTGAGAGGAGGAAGAGCAGATCAGAAGGAGACAGTGAAATGTCATCGGCATTACATAATTTGTACTATCACTTGTCAACACTGATCCCCTTACCACTATCCCTTTGACAGATGGACGAGGCAGGATTGTGGAATACTAACAAGTAAAAGAGGGGATAAAAAGACAACCATGTTTGATTACCCTCTGCAGTCGAAGGATTTGAAAGTCATGACACTGGTTATTACTACGGTCTTTGGAGAGATGAACAGAAACTTAATCTATCTAATAAAATTGCCTCGAGAGATAAACTTAATCTAAACTTTCTTTCAGCTATCTCTCAGTATAATCTAATGGATTTTTCTTGCTCTCCATTGCAGCACACGACAGCTGGGTAGAAGATAGACCCACCACGTTAATTAATCACTTCACTCTTGTCAAATGGACATGGCGTGCGAAACAGAAGCTGGTGCTTCTGAATGTATTGGGGTCCCATATTTAACAGAAGCCGTCTGATGGGACAGTCACAGCCTTTCAGCCTGGGAGGATACGAGAGTGCCAGTAGGTGTACCGTGTAGAACTTTGAGAAAAGTATGATGGGGTCGTAAGGGTTAAAAGGGGGCTCCAGAGATAGCCAAATACAGCCTGTTAAGACTTCCTGAGCTATCACCATAGGAAAAGGCGTGGGAGTGGGGAGAATGAAGTGGTCACCATATGCCTGGGCTATGCTGGGCCCTGGGGAAACAATGGTATGTGACAGAGAGCCTGCCCTCGCACCGATTATAGTCTAGCCCAGAGATCATCAATTTAAAAAGCACATTTCCTGGTATGCATATATGCTGGTTGACTTCAGGCGGGAAGAAAAACAGCTTGGGGAAGAGTGTTGTGCTGGGTCAGTCACCTGCATCCAGACCTTCTCCAGGAAAAGTTTGGTCATCCTCAGCTCTCCAAGCTATGTCAAATGCTGCCTTCCCTTTCTTGGGTATCGGGCCAGAGATCAAACCAACCAGCGTGCCCTTGGGCCAAGGATATGCCATTAGAGTACTAACCAGTCTCAGAAGTTATGTGGCAGGGTCTCTGCCCTCCAGTGGGGCTATTTCCATCAGCCTTTCTTCCCCAGGTCCTTCCTCCCCACCAAGTGCTTTCTGATCCCTTCTCTAGTATGTATTAATAATTTTGCTCTTTCTAGTATATGCCTTTGTATGTGGGATAAAGGAATTGATATTTATGCACACTTAATATAAGCCAGATCCTTGCTCAGGGATTTGGGTAATTATGAAGACATCGCCTTTTTTAGCAGAGGGAATAGAGATTCATCTTAGGGAGAGAGTTGCCTTTATTGGCATTATTTGATAAGCCTGCTATAGGTGAGATACAGGCGTCTACATTCCGATACCAAGTGTAATAAGGAAGAAAGGAGATACTGTGTCTGAGAGTGGGGAGAAAGATTTCCTGCTCCCCGAGAAGGTGGAAAGCAGAACGGATCACCCCACAGGGAAGGGCTCAGAAAGAGGTGTCTCCTGATGACCTCACCAAGGACAGGCTTTGGGATAAAGAGGAATATCAGGGTGCCTGGGTGGCTCAGTCAGTTAAGCATCTGACTTCAGCTCAGGTCAGGATCTCACGGTCCGTGAGTTTGAGCCCCCGTCGGGCTCTGTGCTGACAGCTCAGAGCCTGGAGCCTGTTTCAGATACTGTGTCTCCCTCTCTCTCTGCCCCTCCTCTGTTCATGCTCTGTCTCTCTCTGTCTCAAAAATAAATAAGCGTTAAAAAAATTAAAAAAAAAAAAAGAGAAATATCAAATGCTGTATGCAACTTCAACACCCCCTCTGGCTTCCAGATAGAATATTCAGAAAAGGAGGCATTACTCTCTAACACATCATCAAGTAGATTCCTCGGGGGGATCTCAGAAGAGATTGGGGAGTCCATCTGATTTGTGAGGCTATAGGACAGAACACAAAGGCTTCCTCAACATCCCCCCCAAATTAGCAAACATTTATTCACCAACTCCTCCCTCAAATCCTGTAAGACAGATATTTTCCTTTCATCTTACAGCTAAGGAAATCATTAATTTATGGATTCATTCCATCATTTATTCCAGAAATCTTTACTTAGTGGCTATCACATATTAGGTAATGTTCTAGGTCCTGGGGTTACATCAGTGAACAAGCCAAGCTTTTTTTCTTCTTCTCTTTCTTGCTATTTATTTGTTTATTTATTTATTTATTTATTTATTTATTTATTTATTTACTTATTTTGGCCTTCATTTAACTTATAGTCTAGAGAAGGAGATAAAATAAATCAGATAATCATCCCAGTTAATAATTAATTCATCTCAATTCATTCCCCACAATTGCGACAAGCATTAAGAAGGAAACACACAGCAAGTTGTGGAGACCCAGACAAGCCTGGGGAAGTCATGAAAGGTTTTCACGAAGGAACAATGTTTCGTTTGAGACCTCAGTACTGCGTGGCAGTTAGCCAGATAAAGATAAGGGAGGGAACAGCACACGCAAAATGCCTGAGGCAGGACGGGAAGAAGCTGGACAAGCTTGAGGCGTCAAAAAGCCAGTTTCGCTGATGCCGCGTGTGAAAGAGGAAATGATCCAAGAGGAAACTGTTGCGGTCAGACAATGGCACATCCTACAAGTCACGGGAGAGATGGTGAACTTCACACAAGCGTCACAGGAAGTCATGAAAAGGTTTTTAATGGGGTCCTAACATGACCATAGTTGCCAGGCTTAGAGAAGTCAAACACCTCTGTGGAGATCGCCTAGTGAGTGGGGCTCAGAGCTGAGATTACATCTTGACGCACCTGACTTTGAGGTACATGCTCAGCGCGGTCTGTAATGTGGTACAACTATCCTCTGCAGAAGCCCCATCCTCCAAGTTGGGATAGTTGAAGCGGCACATCCCTGTTCCCTCCACACACGCACACATGCATGCACGCACCCTTGTGATACAGGAAACAAGGACCAAGAATTGGTCCCAATTATGAAAGCCGACAGAGGAAAGAAAGCTCACAAAATACGGTAGGGACAGGAGACGAGTTCCTGAAAGAGCAAGGATGTCAACCAAGACTTAAAGGATGGGTGGGTCTCTGAAAGGTGGAGAAGCAACTGTGGACAGAAGGAAAGGGCGTGGTAGCAAAGTATCCAGAGGCTGGAATGATTAACAGGTGAGTTTGGCAGTGATAAAGGACTGGGGAGCAAGACTTCAATTAATGGTCACAAGTCACATATAAAATCATAACAGTGGGGCGCCTGGGTGGCCCAGTCGGTTACGAGTCTGACTTCAGCCCAGGTCACGATCTTGCAGTTTGTGGGTTCAAGCCCCGCGTTGGGCTCTGTGCTGACAGCTTGGAGCCCGGAGCCTGCTTCGGGTTCGGTGTCTCCCACTCTGTCTCACCATCAAAAATAAATAAATGTAAATTTAAAAAAAATTTAAATCATAACAGTAACTTACCATTTATTGGAGTCTACAGTGAGTGAGCCAGGCATTCCCCAGGAGACAGAGGTTTAGAGAATAATTCCACTGTTAGGCACCCCCGTAAGGTAGATTTCCCTACCTCGGCTTTGCAGGCGACACTAAGAGACAGGAGGCAATTTGGTCAAGATGTTGAGGTTGGATTTCTACCCAGGTCTGTGGAATTCCTTGCATGGTGCTACACTGTGTCCTTGAAAATGCAGTTTTAGTTGTCTACGGCTGGCTAATGAGTGATCTCCAAACTTAGGGACCTTCAACAACAACTTTATTATCTTGCAGTTTCTATGGGGACCCAGATGTGGCTTTGCTAGGGCCTCTTCTTCAGGGCCTCTGACAGGCTACGGTCAGGGCGTGCCCATCAGGACGTCAGTACATCTCAAGACTCCACTGGGGAAAGACTCCCAGGCCAGAATTCATTCAGCCGCTCGGTAGCTTTTCACCCTCCGTTCTCTGCTAAGTGGGCATCTCCAACATGGCAGCTTACCTCCACAACGCAGGCACGGTGAGAAGGCAAGAAAAAAAAATATCGGGGCCCCTGGTGGCTCAATCGGTTAAGCGTCCGACTTCGGCTAAGGTCATGATCTCTGACCTCGGCTCAGGTCATGATCTCATGGCCCATGAGTTCAGGCCCTGCATCCGGCTCTGTGCTGCCAGCTCAGAGCCTAGAGCCTGCTTCGGATTCTGTGTCTCCCTCTGTCTCTGCCCCTCCCCTGCTCAGTCTCTCTCTGTCTCTGTCTCTCTCTGTTTCTCCCTCTCTCAAAAATAAACATTAAAAAAATTCTTTAAAAAAAAAAAAGAAGAAAAAAAAATATCAGCAAGAAGGAAGTCACGGTCTTTTGTAGCCGAATCACAGAAATGACAGCCCATCACTTTTTCTGTGTTGTACTCACTAGGAGCAAATCACCAGGTGCAGCCCACAATCACCGGGTGAATTATCACGTGATGGGGATCGCCGAGGCCATCTTTGAAAGCTACCTGTCATAAACACAGGAAAGGACTCATCCAGCTCTGTGTTTTGATTGAAGTTATGCACCCTCTTGAATCCAGATTCTTCACCTACACACGGGAGACGAAAGGGAATTATATCCACCCAACACAGTGCCTTCTCCATAATAAGAATTCAAGAAACGGTTGCTACTTATGAAGGAGGCTGGGGTAAGCCCCTATTAGCTTCACCAATCCCTGACTTTCTTGGTCCTTCCTGACAGATGATGATCTTATGAACTCCTGTCTTAGACCACTGGCAAATATTTCCTGGTCCCTTGGATAGCATTTCCTCAGCCCCTTTCCAAAAGCGGTGCCTTTCCTATTGAGATAAACTCATGAGGTGACAAGAGAATGTTCGTCTTCAATAAAACATCCCTAAGCAGATGAACGCAAATCCGTTAGACAAATGTTTCTGCTCGTGTTAATAGAGCTCTGAATCATCTCGGCCTCCTGAGTCAACACAAAACATGACCACCCTTTCTAAGTTTTGCCAAGGAAAAAAAACCAAGTTGGTTTTTATCTACCCTTTGAAAATCTCCAGTTTTGCCCACCACCCAAGTGGTTAGCTCCCTTTCAAATGACCACTTCCTGATACTTTGCTACCTTGACATCCATAAGGGAACATGCTCTGGGTCGCTCCAAGATGAAAAGAGTTGTTAAAGGCAGATATCCACACTCCCTTTTCCCTTGGAAAGCAGGTAGCCGGCTGGGCAGCCGAATTCACCGGGCTCTCACGCCTGGTTTTCTCAAGGACTTGGCAGGGAAGTCAATTTGGCAACAGGGAAGATACGGTCTCCAGGCACGAGGCTGACTTGGGGTCAATGTGCCCAGGACCACAGGGCAGGAAACTCATGAAGGAGGGCAACGCCAGTGGAAAATGACCACTCAGGACAGCCATCTTGGACAGACAGACCCATGAGCACGGGGCCTACGGATCCGTTTATGTATTGAATTGTGCAGTTTTCCCCCTTAAAAAAAATATTTCTCATCAGTGTTATCAGCATGGCCTCAAAATGACTTTCCCATTATGGCTTATAAACAAACCTTTATCACAGATAGCTTGCCTGCTGAATTAAGACACTGCGTTAAGCAGTATATTGCTTCTGTCTGGCAGATCAGCTGTTTGTAGGAAGATAATAATACCAAAACCAACCACAACAATCAGCTACTGTAAATTAACTTAACTGTGTGAAATAATGCCTCCCCTATCAGATTAGCTTTCTGAATGACTTTATCCTTAAATTAAAGCTTGCTGGGGCTGAAGAGTAAATCATTTAAATGGTGCCGGGTTTTTCAGGTAATGTCTTCATATATTACTGTAATTTCAACCCACCAAGGCATGCAGATGGCTTTGGTCTCTAGTTACTTGTCTCCAAAAAACGTCTCCTGCACTGCCATTTTGTAATTACAGTGCGGCTCAGTGCCTGCCACCACTAGATTTCCCAGGGTGCACCGGCAGCCAAGGCAATGTATCTTAAAATTATTATTCTTGTGTGGCCCTCGTAACATAAATGTAAATCTTTTATGCTAACGCTGTCAGAGGGTTAGCTCTGGGGCTCCAAGGTGTGCTGATGGAGAAATCACCCGCCATCCATCAACCGCGGACCATTTGGGATCTGGCAAATAACTCGCGTTGGGGGGAGGGGAGAGGATTCTACGCTGAATATTACTTTGTTGTCTGAGTCACTGCGATTTTTTTTTTTTTGAAGGGGAGGGCATCCTACAAAGCCATCTGGAAGGGGGGAGTCTCACAGCTCAGTAGCTTCCCCCTGGGAGGGTAGAAAAGTTTGCCACAAATATAGGTCACTCCATTATTACAGTGATGTCTTCTTCAGATTACATTCTGGAGAGAACAGGGTGAAGGAGTATCTTCAGGAAGCTTCCCGGAAGTTAACCTTTCTCTTTGCCTTGGGGAAGACAGTGCTGAGACAGTGTCTCTTCTAACGAAAGAGCATTACAGGTGTCTGGTCTTCTATTTGTTTTTTAATGTTTATTTACTTATTTTGAGAGACAGAGGGAGGGAGGGAAAGAGAGAGAGAGGGAGGGAGAGAGAATCCCAACCAGGCTCCATGCTGTCAGCTGAGGAGCCCGACGTGGGGCTCGAACCCACAAACCGTGAGACCATGACCTGAGCTGAAACCAAGAGCCAGACGCTTACCCAACTGAGCCCCCCAGGATCCCCGGGCGTCTGGTCTTCTCATCTGAGTGAGTTCTCATGGCGTCTGGTCTTCTCATCTGAGTGAGTTCTCATCTCTACCTCCCCACCTCCCTCCCCTCCAGAGCTCTATTCAAGATACTGAGGGGAGAGATGATTCTGCCAGGAATCATGGCATGGGAATAGGGAGAAATCAGGCAAGAAGGAGACACACCCAAGAGACAGGAGCTCAAACAGGAGACTCAGTGCTCATCCAGAGGGTCTGCAGAAGCAACCGGGAGCATGCACTTGGGAGATGAGATGTTTTAAACAGCAGAAGCAAAGGGGAGAGAGGCAGATCCTAAGACCTCAATGGAAGAGAATATTAATAATGTAGTAGTATTGATAATAACAACAGAGTAAGAATAGCAATAACAATGATGATGCTAACAATGACAGTAACAATAATCATACTTACATAGCAATTATTAAGTGCCAGGCACCGTTCGAAGAGATTTCTCCACTGTCTATTCTACCCTTCCCAATCAGTCTTCGGGGCTTTTCTTTGCAAACTGATGGGAATGACACGTGAGTAAGTCCATCTAACGTAGAGACAGGGCCCATTTCTTGGAAGCATGGACATCGGGCACTGGGGGTAAGCCTCCCCCTCTATCTGGCACACGGAGGCCAATAACTTAAATGAGTGTCAGACTGAGTCAGAGGGTTCTGGTAAACATGTCCCTGGCTGACCCGGCAGACCATGAATGCAGTGGCCAAATTTCATCAACCTATGAGCCCTTCACTTAAGAATTTTTTTCCCCGATTCCCAAGTTCATTAATAAGGGTAACAATAAGGGTTCGGCAGTGAAGTGCTTTATTCGCACTAGGCACCCCAAAGCACATGACAGCAAGCATCTCATTTACTCCTCCCAACAACCCTATTGGAGAGACCATTATTATCTTTGTTTTACAAATACGAAACCTATAGCCGGAAGAGTTTAAATGACTTCACCAGAGAGGATGAGACAAAGCCAGGATTTGAGTCCTAAAAGTCTGACTGTTAGCCGTTAATCTGTATTGTGTTGGCTGTAATATGCCATTTCCATAGTGAGGAAAGGTACCAAAATATAGAGTGCCTCTTAATGCCAAGTCTTATTTTAAACTATACCCTTTTTTTTTTTTAATTTTTAAATGTTTATTTTTGAGAGACAGAGTGAAAGCAGGGGAGGGGCAGAGACAGAGGAAGACAGAGAATCTGAAGCAGGCTCCACACTCTGAGCTGTCAGCACACAGCCCGACACGGGGCTCAAAGTCACAAACAGTGAGATCATGACCTGAGTCAAAGTCGGACGCTTAATCAACTGAGCCACCCAAGTGCCCCAAAACACTATATCCGATATTTTAATTCAACTATGTGGACTCTACAAGGAAATAAGCACCCATACTGAAATATGTACCTGTACACCCTTGCCCACTTGCCGAAGGATCTGCCCCATCACAGCCTCTGATATTCCCATGATGCCTTTGTATGGGCCAGCTGTGTCTACGTCATGCTTTGGTAACAAAACCTCCTTGAGTCTCAACGACTTTTGACAACAAAGGTTTATTTCTCAGCCACATTACCAGTAGGTTGAGGGCAAGCTGTGGCCCTGCTTCCTGAAGGAGCAAGTCCTGTCCAGAACATCGCCACGCTCATGACAGCGGGAAAAGAGTGATGTTGCATGGCTCTCAGGACTTCTCGGGAGTCCCTCCTGTTACTTCACTCGCATATCATTACCAGAGCAAGTCACATGAACAAGCTGATATCCGTGGGGTGAAAAGAACCCCCACAGACACCAGTACAAAGAGCTGGTAGCAGATGGACGGGGAACCTACCCTGACCTCCCTGGCTCATGAGAGCTGCCACCCACAGCTGACCAGACGATGGGTAAGTAAGTGCATGTGAGCTTCAGAAATGGTATCATTCTGTATGTTTTCTTCTGAAGTTCTTTCCAACCATCTAGTCCTTCCAGAATGTTTTTCTCCAAGACACTAGTACATGAAAGTCTGTCTTAGGATGGGTTCCCCAGGAAAGAGACTCAGATTAGCAAGCACAAGGTTTCCTGGGGAGTGCTGGCCAAGTCAGCACCTGGGGGACAGCGGGAAGCGGAACAGAGAATTGGGAGGGGCAATGCGTCTCCAACAAGGATCTCTGGAGAGTTCTGGAGCTCGCAAGACCTTGGAATTACCCTACATCGAGGCCAGAAGGCCAGTGGCTTCTCCCCCACATCGTACAAGTGATGCATTTGGGTGACCTTGGGTGATGCCACTTTCCCAGGCCAAAGGAATTTCCAGGAGAGCAACTTAGTCGAGTGGTTTCATCCCTCAGTGCTCTCAGCAGCATGGAAAATGGCAGCCTCGGTCCTAAGAGGGCAGCCGGGCAGTGCCACCCGCCGGTCATCACAGTTTCCAGTTCTTTCAGAGCCCAGGGTTGACCCCAGCACCTTCTGAGAAAAGTGGCCGTGTGCCTGTTTTAGATGCACCCAGAGACTTCCACTTGTTAATCCCCCGTCTCAATTATAATGTGCAAGCCAGAGCGGGAATGCCTTGTTTAAGATTTTTAGAGTAATAGGCTATTATTTCTAAGGAGAAGAAATCATCCCCGTGGGCCAGTGACCTGGAGAGCTTTGCCATTTTTCTCCTTCTTTTTAAAGCTTTTGTGACCGGAGGTATCGGAGCTGCAGCGTTATGTGAGAAACTCCAAGCAAAGAGATTTGAACTTGACTTGAAGTCTTTCTTTAATATTCAATAAAAAGTTGGAGATTTATTGGCCTATGGCAGAGACCAATTTCCTGTTACATGGACCAGAGAGGAGATTAAAAAAAGATTTTTAGAGCAGCGCCCATATTTCTTAAGAGAGGCAAAGAATGGAGCTCTCCTAATTTTGTGGCTCGTGCTGCTAACGTGGCTCCTTTCTCTGGGCCGATCCGAAATTAGAAGGCTGGGACCAAAATCCTGCAGTCTCCCCACAGGGACCATTTCAATTTTCCTCTGAGTAGCAGCCCCATAAGGATCGTCTTCACAGCTGTAAGGTCAAGGTTGGAAGTGGCTGAGTGTGGAAAAGATTGAAGACCGTGCCACAGGCTTTCAGCGAAGTACATTGGCGTGCTCTCTGCAGCCAGAGGGGGGAGGAGTAATTCCAGCAGGCTTCAGAATTTAAAAGCACTGCTACAAAGATCTGGGACAGGAAATATGGCAGAAAAGTACCGATGACAGACTGGCATGAGTTATCAATTCCCCCAGTGAAGCCGGCTCAGGGTCAGAGTGTCTCAGTTTGAATACCAGCTTTGTGACCTTGGACAAGTTACTTAACCTCTCTGTGCCCCTGATTCTTTGTCTGTATAACACAGAGAGCACCTACCTTACAGGGTAGCCATGTAGGTGGAAAGAGATAAAACACAGCAGGCTTGGAAACAATGCTGGCACATAGTGAGTACTCAGAATGCTAGCTTATTACTATTGTTGTATCAACTCATTGGAAAGCCAACTAAATCTGGACTGAGCCCTCCAGGCTCCGAACTGATACTACTGGAAAGAGGCTCCGTGGAATTAGGGAACAAGCGATTCAGTTCAACCAGGCAAACAGTTATGGAGCCTCTGACGCGCAGCACGGGGCATGAAGATATGAAGACAATATGGTTCTTGCATCAGGAGAATCTACACTCCTAAAGAGAAGACAGACACACAAAGAGCAGCACACAGACCCAACAGCCATGCCTGCAATTATGATCCAAGTACAGAGGTAGCTGAGGACAGGGAGTATTAAGACGTCCTAAAGGGGGATATTGGAAGAGGGTTTTGACAGATGAATAGGAGTTTGACACGGTGAACGAGGTGGGGAGAAATCCCAGGCAAGGCGATAGCAAGTGAAAAGGAGCAGCTGTCTGAAAGAACACAGTTTGTGTGGATCTACAAAACGTCAGGCTTTCTGCAAGAGTGTGGGCTTATGGTAAGAAATTGTAGGTAGAGAGGTAATCGGAACGTCACAATAAGGAGTTTGGACATCCTGCCAACAACAGCAAGGCTACGTGTCAGCTCCCCCCGCCCGGCGCGATGCCCCCGGGTGGGGCTGCTTCCTCACTTGTCAGGTTCACCAGTGTTTTTGCGGCTAAAACAGGTCATCCTGCCACGCATCACACTTTAACTGGACATTTTCTGTACGTCAGAGAGACTGACATTCACCGACATGGCTTCAAGAATAAGACTCCCTACCCTGAAAAAGCTCAAAGTCGAGTGGGGAAGACACGTGATCACAATGCAACCTGAGAGGTAAGCGTGGGATGCCAGCGAAGAGAGGAGAAAGTCCGGGCATTGCGGGGGGGGGGGGGGGGGGGGGGGGGGGGGGAACTCTGGAGAAGCATCATTTGCATGGGATCTTGAAGCACGAGTCAGAGCTCTATGAGCTGGAGAGCATGGGGAGCAACATTCAAGGCCGTGGAGGAACTGACTTAACTGTCCGGTGTCGTGAAAAAGTTCGGGATAACTGAAACTATCCTGTGTGAGTGTGCGTACGTCTTGTTGATTGGAATAGACCACCTCTTCCACAGTTCCCGCCTCCTTTAAGATCCCATTGGCCAGAACTGGGTCACATGTTCATCCCCCACCTCCTTTAAGATCCCATTGGCCAGAACTGGGTCACATGTTCATCCCCCACCTCCTTTAAGATCCCATTGGCCAGAACTGG
Organism: Prionailurus bengalensis; assembly: GCF_016509475.1. NCBI lineage: Eukaryota > Metazoa > Chordata > Mammalia > Carnivora > Felidae > Prionailurus > Prionailurus bengalensis. The sequence continues at coordinate 34,776,340 of NC_057357.1, read as the reverse complement.
GTCACATGTTCATCCCCCCACCTCCTTTAAGATCCCATTGGCCAGAACTGGGTCACATGTTCATCCCTAAGCCAATCGTGGGCAACGGGTAATAAGGGTACCACTGGTGACTGGCTTTGATCCCAACGTGGATGGTACAGTTAGTTGCCCACTTTGCCTGCACAGGTGCCTCCCCAGACTTAAATCAAATGCAGTTTTGTTAACAGAGAAGGGAGGATGGTCCTCAGGAGGGCAGCCAGTAGCCTCTACCAAAGGGAAGGGGTGACATCTCATCAAAGGCGAGTCCACATACAGTTGAGAGAAGACCCAGGACTGATGATGCCTGAAAATGGCCAATATTTTGAAATTGGGGAGGGGGGGGAGTGGGAGAATACAAGCAAGGACACCTGAGAACTGAGCAACCAATGAGGCAGGGAGACAACAAGGAGTTGGTAGTGTCCTGGAGAGCCTGGTAGGACTCCATGTGTGGAGACACCTGGCTGAGAATCCGCCTAGTCACATCCCAGGGGCAGTGGCTTCCCTGTAAGCTTGACTCCATCTGGAGCGGAGTCCAAGGGATTTGTGTCCCAGAAGGCCTGGCAGTGACCAGCTTCAGGGAAAATGCTTCTCTGGAAGGCAGAGTTCTTTATCTTTCCCGAGCAGGAAGAAGGCAATCTCTTCTGGCAGTGAGGTGACAGGGCTTCGATGGATTCCCCTCTCCCAGATCAGAATGAAACTAGAGCCTGTCAGCCAACCCACTGAACACTCAGTCTTCCATCTTTATGGGTCTTGCAGTGACATTATTGCAGGAGCCTTTCAGCAAGTGAAAGGGGGGTCATCCTGGAAGAATATATGCACAGAATCTACCAAGTCCTCTTTGCAGAGGTTCAGAACGTGCGTCTCGGCTTGAGAGGTAACATCTTGGACTGGACAGGTGCACACAGAGAGATAGACAGACCTCACTGCCACGACTAAAGCCGCCTACAACCTGGGATACTTCATCTGCAAAAGCCAATGCATTTTCTTCTGTGCTTATGTTAGTTGGGAGTTGTTTTGTCTCATGTTTCAAAATAGTCCTGTCTATTACAGTCTCCTGCTTACTCTTTGTGAGCCTTGGTTATTTTCTTTTGCAAAATGGAAACAAATAGCATCAGTCTTGCCTAGCTCATAAGGCTGACAGGAAATTGTTTTTGCAAAATGCCAAGTGCTCTAAGGATAGGAGTCATTCCTGGATACATGGCCCTGATTATGGAGAAGGTTACGGAACTCTTGACCCGGCAAAGCCTGCTCTTTCCTCAATGGTCCTTACTATGGCAGGTGACAATACCTAGATACTCTGTCTAAAAATCATGGAGCCATTTCTGATGCCTCTCGTTCTCCCACACTCCACATGCCATCCCTCAGCAAATACTACAAAATATGTCCCCATATAGTATACTTCTTACCTCCTCCACCATGACCTTCATCATTGGACACTCACATTAACCACATAACCGGCCTCCCTGGGTTCACCTTTGCTACTCTACAATCTCCTCCCTGCAGATCAGCTGAAGCAAGTCGTATTTCTGAAATGAGAATCCGATAATGCCACTCCCCTGCCCTGAATGCTCTGACCACTTCCCATTGGGTTCCATCCAGTCAGGTTCCTTGCCTTGTCCGGCTCCCAGGCATCCTTCATGAACTGCCCTCCTAGCTCTCTTTCAGCTAAGTCTGTCCCAATTACCTGGGGCTCTCCAAATATGCCAAGTGACTTCTTACCCCAGGACCTTTGCACATTCTCTTCCCTGTGACTGGAGCAATCCTTCCCCAAATAGCAACATGGCTCAATCCTTCTCTATTCACTTCTGCTTAAGTGGTGTCTCATCAGCAAGGGCTTTCCAGGCCACCTGACCATCCTGTTCGATGTAAAACAGAGACACGTGGACACCAGACATACACACACCACTTCCTACATCACATGGATGCTTTGCCCTTGTTTACTTTCATTCCTCGTTAAAGTTATCATAACCTAACCTTATATTACATATTTATTCCCTTATGTGTTAATGTCTACCTCCTCCTCCAGAAAGTACGGACAATGAATTTGTCTTATTCACCACTCTTTCTCCAAATCCTACAATGGTAGCCTGGGATATACTGGGAACTCAAGTATTTGTTGGATGAAGGAATGAATGGATGAACAGTGTTAGTCCCCACAATTGACTAACTTTAAAAAGCAAAAACCAATATTGATGTGTGAGGGTGTACGTATGCACATCTCCAATTTTAACTTTGTTCCATTTACCTTAGATCCTAAAATCCAGCCAAATCCATCAGAGGTGAAACCCCGCCCTTCCCAGGATAACCAAACAGTGTGAAAATTTGGGCTGCCATGTGCTTCTCTCCATAACTTGTTGGGGAATACAAGTATAGACAGCCTTTGCAATCTGGTTCCTGAACACTGACAGATTCTCCAAGCTTCGATGTTCTCAAGCAACGGTGGTGGTAACAGGTGACCCATCGTTTACTTTGCCGGACTGATACAAACCCTAACAGAACTCAGATGATTCAGAAATCAGCTCCAGGTTAATGGCATTGTGGTCCCACCCAAACACAGGAGTGGTTGTGGGTTGAGCAGGAATACGCAGTCAGCGAAGTGTGTACTTAATCACATCAGCTTGGGGTCAGAAGGAAATGAACAAAACGTGTGTACTATCAAACAGTTTTACTGGAATGACCACATAGCCAAAGTTAGGCAAGGTGAATCATTAACAGGCATTCCAATCATTTCCATGGTTAGAGTGACTTGTAAGAAAAAGGATAATTGCTAAAATTTTTAATGATAACAAATCTTGACCTTATTCTGTGCCAGGCACCGTGCTAAGCACTTTATGTTGCCATCGTATTTAGGAAGAGAATCATTTTCTACAACCACCAGGTGTCTCCAGTTTCTTACAGCTGTCCTGAAATTCAGACCTCCTTCTCCAGAAGCTTAACGAGGCACCCTCAGCTCGGTATCCCACAGACACCCCAAATTTACCTTGCCCCAAATGTATTCACCATCTCATTTCCCGGCCTCTTCTCTTGGGATGCCCACTTCAGTGAATGCTATCACCATGCTCAAAAGCATCAAAGGTAGAAAACAGGATGTCCCTGGCTTCCTTCTCCTTCTTCATTCCAGGACGTTCTTTCTCTGAGATGGCAAGAGGATCAGCTTCTCATCTCAGCTAATTCTGCCCCTGCCTTTGGGTCCCATCCCTGGGAGGAATTTGGGAGGATTGCCTATGCCTGCCGTGTCAAGCTCAGGGGTCACAAGACCAGCTCTGGCTAATGAATTATGACTAGGAGCATTGTGTGTCGCTTGTAGGCAGAATCTTTACAACCCGCTGTGTAACTCACTGTGTCTATTTTTCCCTCTGTCGCAACAGCTGAAATGTTCCAGGTAGAAGCTTCTCTCTCAGACTGGATGCTGGAGTGAGGATGGATGAAAACCCCAGAGAGCCCATGTCAAACATGTATTTCGAGTGAAAAACTTAGCTTGAAAGCCACTGAGACTTGAGGGCTTGCTTGTTACACAGCACGGCCTAGCATATGCTAACTGCTGTTGTACCTTCATAAATATCTCACCTGGATGAACGAGAGTTTCCACCTAGATCTCTCAACTTGCAGACTGTCTCCCAAACCTGGAAAATAGGACTCAGATTTCTTTGGTGCAGTCATATCTTTCTCTCTCCTCTAACTCAAGCAGCAGCAAACTTTTTTTTATAAAGGGCCAGATAGTAATTATTTTAGGTTTTGCAAGCCATACGGTCTCTGCCACAGATATTCAACTGTGCTGTTGCAGTGTGAAAGCAGCCACAGACAATAACTAAACAAATGAGTGTGGCCAGGTGCCAGCAGGTTCTATTTATGGACACTGAAATTTGAATTGCATATCATTTTCATGTGTCACGAAATCTTCTTCTTCAGATTTTCTTCAGCACTTAAACATATGAAAACCACCCACAGCTAATGAATGACTCATTCAGAAGCACACAGCAAGCCGGATTGGGCCCTCAGACTACAATATGTTGACCCCTGATCTAACTGAAAACTCCTGAGCCCTGAGCATGGCATTGACAGCTCTTCACAATCCTGCCCCAATGACTTTGTCTGTTCACCTGCCCTCCCATCTACACACACACACACACACACACACACACACACACACACACACACACAGGAAGCTTCAATCTTCTTAGACCTGCCATCATTCTCTGAATCCCCCTTGTTCTTATATGCCTCAGGGCCTTTGCACATGCTGATCCTTCAGCTATGAATGCCCTTTCTCTCCTTCCATACCAAGTAAGTTCTCATGAATCTATTCAGGCTGAATTCAAATGTCACATTCTTCATAAAACTTTCCCAATGCCAGAGGCTAACTTAGTTGCTCTCTTTGTGTTCCTATAAAACTCAATTGTGCCCTTACTATAAAATTCATGAACTAATATTCTGAAGTAGAGTTTCTCAGCCATGACACTACTGGATTTGGGGGCCAAATACTTGTTGTGGGGGGCTGTCCCATACACCCCATAAGACGTTCAGCGGTATCCCAGGCCTCTACCCACCAGACGCGAGTAGCACACCCTCCCCATGTGACAGTCAAAACTGTCTCCAGATATCGCCAACTTCCCTACTGCCCTCCCCATGATCATTGAGAACCACCCCCCTAAATATTTACTTGGGCATTAAACTTGCAGCCCCTTGAGGACAAAGTCAAGATACTCTTCTTTACGGTTGTAAGCACCAAGCACACCGGCTGACACACAACAGCAGAACCTCAGCAAATATTTGTTGAATGGAAAAAATGACTAAGACATTGAAAATCAGTGACTCGGGAGCGTCGAGCCGACTAATTCTTAAAAAGATGTGATTCCCGTCATTCTGCTGTGTTTCTTTTTTCTTTACCTTTGCAGAGAAGCCGCTTTTATTAAATCTGAGCATCATAAAAGGATTTTCTGGTGCATGTACTGTTTTATTTATGCAGCTCTCACAAGTGCAATTAACACTGCATCTGTTTTGCTAACAATTCCCTTTGTTTTATGTGGTGCTTTATGTTTTTTCTGAACATGCACAGGCCTGGGCTTTCCACAATCTGTAAGTGGATAAATCCCTACATATGGATGGGGGGGAAAAGACAACCAAAAACTGTACAGTCATTTCCCTATTCTCTGGCATAGCCCAGGCTAAATGTGCTCATTAGTGTGCACATCCCTCCTTCCAGCAGAAGAGGAGAGAGGTGATGCTTTCCAGGGAGAGGGCTGTATTTGGAGGCCTGTCGAATCATCCCTTTAACTGGTGTGTGGGTGGGTCTTACTGGCCACTCTCTCCTCTTCACAGGCAAACACACTTAAGGAACATCCACACTGGCACACAGCCCTAAGGAGGCCTCAGGCTTGTGGATCCTGAGATCCATGTGATAAAGACGAAATCAAACTTCGGGTGGGAAATACGTTCTTGTCTGTTTGCCTCCCCCACCCCCAACCTACACACACACACACACACACACACACACACACACACACACACACAGGAGGCTTCAATCTTCTTCAAACTGCCATCATTCTCCGAATCCCCCTTGTTCTTATGTGCCTCATGGCCTTTGCACATGCTGGTCCTTCAGCTATGAATGCCCTTCCTCTTCTTCCTGTTCTAGATTGGCCAAAAGGAAACTAGAACATGCCCCATTTCTGGTCTGGATACTAAAAATGAGTACCTGAATGCATACCAACAAGAGTTTTTCCTTTAGGACAACTGGGATAATAGAGTTCTAGAGCATTGGAGAAAAGTGAAATGGTAAGGAACATAACACTGTTGAGTCAGGCTGCCTCATCTGACTGCCATTTCCAGTGGGGGCCCTCGGATGTGCTTCTTAACCTCTGGGCACATGATGTTCTCTTCAGTAAAGCAGGGATGACAGTACCCACGTCCCAGGATTGTAATGAAGATTAAAACATAAATGCACATAAAGTACCATGTACTTGCACTTGGCACATAGTAAGCACACAACAAATGTCATGTGTTATTAGTAAGACCCCGTGGTGCTTGACACAGAGAAAGCAATCAATTAATGTCAGCTATTATCATACCAAAAGTTAACATTATTCTTCGGAGATCTTTTGGTTCACACTTTTCCTTTAAGAGATATAAACCCTTAATGCCTACACTAAAAAAAAATTTGGGTGGGGGCGCCTGGGTGGCGCAGTCGGTTAAGCATCCGACTTCAGCCAGGTCACGATCTCGCGGTCCGTGAGTTCGAGCCCCGCGTCGGGCTCTGGGCTGATGGCTCGGAGCCTGGAGCCTGTTTCCAATTCTGTGTCTCCCTCTCTCTCTGCCCCTCCCCTGTTCATGCTCTGTCTCTCTCTGTCCCAAAAATAAATAAACGTTGAAAAAAAATTTGGGTGTGCTCCCAGACGTGCCGTGACAACCATCAGCCAGATGAAGGAAACAGAGACAAACTGGAACCTGCAAGGTTCGATCACCTCCCACGCATCAAGCTGTAGGCTTTCGTCGTGTGTTGTCTCCCCAAGTACATAAACTCCGTGAAGTCAGGGACCTTGCCTGATTCGTACGGTAGAGATGAAGAGAATCACACGCTGTCTGGTGAGAACAGGCACCGAGATCCTAGCCATGAGGCCCTGATAGAAATGACATGGGAGCTGGGTCTTACAGAGAGAGGAGGCCAGTGAGAAAAGTATCGTGTGTGTGCGCTGATCTACCTTCCTTCGTTTTTTTAAAGCCTGAATCACCAAATCCTCCCTTTACCCACACCCCGGGGAGATATGAGCAGGCCACAAACGTTAACACTGAAGACCATTTTTTATTAGTATGTCTTTACCTCTGCACCGAGGGGGAAATATATCTATTCCAAGCCTTAAAAAAAAAAAAAAAGCTTGATTCCAAGCCCTGATGAAATGTTACTCATTCCTCCACAAGTAACCTGTTTTGATAATCCTCCCCGAGAGATCAAGCCGTGTCTGAGTACAATGATTGCCATATTCTAGATTTAACTGACCACATAGATGCATTATTTGCAAACAAGAAAGAGCCTTTCCCTTCCTGACTCGGAGAAGTGGGATGTTTATGACCTGTTTATAAAAGTCTGCATAAAATACAGCTTTGGAGTCTTGTCCGTGAGTAAACTACCTGGAGTCAAGTGTGTCTTTTAAAATATGATGCATCACTTGCAAGAATGGCTTCTCAGTCTCTTGCCCCCCCCCCAACTCATTGCTCTCCCATAAATAACAATGCAAGGTGATGGCAGACCACAGCTTCCATTGTGCCCCCACCTGTACAGGATGTCTTCCCTGGTGGATTTTTGTTAAGAAACAAAATACAACTTTTATTGAGATCAATAAAAGATTAAGGTGACAAAGTGATTTATTGACTATAGAGAAGGCTCATTTTTCCCTCACAACAGCAAGAGCTACCGGAAAGGACGTTGTTGTTGTTGTTTTTGGTTTTTTGGGTTTTTTTTACCCTGGGTCTTCAGGAAAGTTGTGAGAAGCTTAGACTCATTTATCAAACCAAAAGAGAATGATTAAAAACCATAAGGAAACAGACAAAGAACACACATGAGCCAAAGCTGGCCGATCATGGGTTGTTTTGCTGAACGGCCAGGTCACAGGGTAGGGAGGGACGGAGGAGAGACACGGGACGTTGTGCACAATGAGGCTCGGTGGGACGTGGGGAGCAAAGGTCAGAACTGCTCAGGCTGAGGTCAGAGCAAAGAAAGCACTTGACATTGAGAAGTAAGAAATCAGAGAGCCATGGAATCTGACCTTAACCACGGTTACGGACAAGCCATACAGCACCAGGGGTGGGGGGTCGGGGATGGGGGGTGGGGGTGGGGGGCTCAGCCCCATGCTTCATTTGGACCAGATGCTTTGGCGTTGCAAACACCCTGGCGATGTATACTCCTTACCTTTTCCCACACTGTCAGCTCTGCGGGGAAAGTCTCAGCACCCAGCCCCCTTCCCTTCCTGAAGACCCCGCCCTCATCCCTCAAAGTGATCTCAGACCCTTCCCTCTGCTGCAATTCTCCCACGGAGAATGAGTCCCTCCTTTACCCTCCGATGAGGATAAATGCCAGAAGCCCCCCTGCAGGGAGCCCCAACTATGCACCAGGCACCATACGGAGGACTTCACATGCCAATGACATCCACACACTGGGGGAATTTTGTGAATTTTGTTGAGGGCTGCATCCCCTGAGCGTCACACACAGTTGGTATTTAGTAAATATAGATACATTTTTTAACAAATTAATGCATGAGCTAATGGAATCCTCAGAACTGTCCTGTGAGGGGTAGATGTTATTATCCCCATGTTACGGAAAGGAAAACTAGGATGCCCAGAACTTCACTCAGTGCTTAAGAATGACTGACTTTCTGAGTGTCCTCCTTCTCTCCTCTGTCTCTTGCTGAGAACACCCCACCCCACTCCCCAAATCCAATCCCGCAGCACAAGAAAAGGAAAAATAACCTCTGAGACAATAGGCAAAGTCAAAATTAGAGATGTTTATAGTATGGGAGGTCAGTCCTGACCTCAGGGTCACTTTTAAAGAAAATGAGGTCTTATGCTGCTGTTAACAGAAAATCATCCCATGAAACTCTCTGCCCTTTATGGCCTCTGAGACTCATGGTACCTTCTCAAGGTCGGGGGATGGAGACTACAGGGCTTCTGATACAGCAGTCTGTGTGAGCTCTCCAATAACCGTATAATGAGTCGATTTTAAATTCTGACATTATGAAACACAGTAGCACCATCCCTCTGTAGCAGCATTGCCATGAAAGCTGAACTTGCCAAGCACTGATTTTTTTTTTTTTTTTAACTAAGCCCACACAATTTCACCTCTAGGAATTCATCCCGCGGATGTACTTGCATTTGTGAGAAAGGACATATGTGCTTCGCTGTTCACTGTCGTCGTGGTCTGCAAGAGCAAAATATTAGGAACAGCCCAAAAGTCCATCACTAGGGACCAGAGGAACAATATACGCACCCCATACAATCGTAAGAGGCATTTGAAAGATTGTAGCCAGAGGGGCCCCTGCACGGCTGAGTCGGTTAAGCATAGGACTCTTGGTTGGGGCTCAGGTCATGATCTCAGAGTTTCGTGAGTTCAAGCTCCGCGTTGGGCTCTGTGCTGAAAGCCCAGAGCCTGCTTGGGATTCTCTCTCTCACCCTCTCTCTCTCTGTGCCCCCCAACTCGTGCTGTCTCTGTCTCTCTCAAAAATAAATAAATAAGCAGGGCGCCTGGGTGGCTCAGTCGGTTAAGCGTCTGACTTTGGCTCAGGTCATCATCTCACGGTTCACGGGTTCATGGGTTCATGGGTTCCAGCCCTGTGTCGGGCTCTGTGCTGACAGCTCGGAGCCTGGAGTCTCCCTCTCTCTCTGCACACCTCCCCCACTCGCACTCAGTGTCTGTCTCTCTCTCTCACAGACGCTTGGGGCGCCTGGGTGGCTCAGTGGGCTGGGCATTCGACTTCGGCTCAAGTCATGATCTCTCACTCCATGAGTTCAAGCCCCGTGTCGGGCTCTGTGCTGACAGTTCAGAGCCTGGAGCCTGCTTCGGATTCTGGGTCTCCCTCTCTCTCTCTGCCCCTCCCCCAGTTGCACTCTGTCTCTCTGTGTCTCTCAAAAATGAATTAAATGTTAAAAAAAAATTTTAAGGCATTATGTAAGGAAAGAAGGATGAAAAACTGTGTATGATGCTGCTACAGACATAGACACCTATCTAGAAACAGAAAGAGACAAAGAGGGACAGCGATAGGGCAGACACGGGGACACGGACAGAGACCGAGCCCGAGATGGAGACCCACATACACGCAAATGTCGGTTTATATAAAACATCTCTGGAAGGATACAGGATAACCAGCTACAGCAGTGGCTTCCCGGGAGTGAAAATGTGTGGTTAAAGGCAGTGGCAGGCACGAAAATTTTCCTTCTCGTACCTTTTCAATTTTGTATTGCATGCGTGTGTGGCCATAGACATGTCACTCAGCAAATGTGAAGCAAGTGTCTACTGTGACCCAAGCGGTAATCAACAGACAGCAACACCTATGCCCTTGCTAGCGGGGAGGCAGAAAATGGACAAGATAAACAAATAAAACCTATCGTCATCTAGGCCAGCCATAGGCACTGGGGGGCTGGGGAGGGGAGGGGAATAAAGTGGTGGGCTCTGAACTGATGAGGAGCAGCTGAAATTTTAGGGCAAGTTCCTGTTGAGGAAAGGAAGTGGGAGAGCCAGCCCGACGCTCCGGGCAGACCGTCCAGCTGCAGACAGAGCTGCAACCATGGCGTGTCTGTGTTCAAGGCGTGTTTGTGTTCCGGGCATGTTGCCTGAGGATGAGTGAGATGAACGCGGCCGGAGCGAGCAGCGGGGTTGGGAAGCGAGGGCTAACGAGGCCAGAGAGGTGACAGGGGGTCAGATCACTTGGGTCTTGCAGGATGGAGTCTGGCTTTTGCTCTGGGTGAGATGGGAGCCATTGAGGGCTTGGAGGAGAAAAGCGATGTGACCAGACTTAATGCCTCCGCGTTCATGATCTCTCCGGCTTCCGGGTGGAGAAGGGATGCAGAGGCAAGGCGGCCATTTCAGGAAGCCGTTGCAATATCCAGGGGAGGTAACGCCGGGATGCAGTGCGGCCGTGGCGGTGGGCAGAGAGGAGTGCTTGGACTCTGGGTACGTTCTGCACAGCTGGTGGGTTTCGAGAGCACCGTAGAACAACCCGGGGGCCCCGCCACGTGAGACCAGCCGGGGGGGGGGGGGCCGCCACGTGAGACCAGCCGGGGGGGGGGGGGGGGGGGGCCGCCACGTGAGACCAGCCGGGGGGCCCCGCCACGTTAGAACAACCCGGAAGCTCAGCCGGCGGCAATCCCGCCACTCCATGGTGGTCCGTGTTGGTCCCCTAGCTCTACCAGCTGCTGGCTGTGTGACTGCAGACAGATTCCTCAGCCTCTCTTGGTATCCATTTTCGTGTCCGTTAATGGGGGACATCATACCTACCCAGTAGGGCTGTGGTGGCTGTTACGTAGTTCAGCTCAGGGAAAGAGCTGAGCGTTGCGTCTGACTGGGGGCGATCCCTGGGTCACAATCAGCGACTTCCGAGAAGACGTTAAGTTCATCTTCCCTGTGCTGAGGGTGTAACTTTGGGGGTGAAGGAGGCCGTGTGTTGTACCCCCTAAAGTGCCACGTCAGCCCAAGTGCCAAGGGACGGTTGTGGGGACAGTGACAGAAACGCTGCCACCCTCCTCTTGGCCCTAACAGCACAACGTGAAGGGACAACGCAGTCCCCCCTCCCCCCAGGAGCTCAGGGCAAGCTGGTCAGCAGAGAGACAGGAGGGAATAGTGCCGTGGACGCGGGGAACAGGGAAATTTCAGGGCAGCGAGCGCCCTGGGGCTGGCTGGAGGCCGGGTTGTTTCGTGTCACCTCGAAGCGCCTTCCTTGGTGGGGAGCCGGGGAGGCGGCTCAGGAGGCACTCGTGGGACGGCCTTACTGGCAGCCGAAAGGAAGGAGGCACTGATTCCGAAACAGGTGACCTCACCCTATTCGAGGGTCGAGGGTGGGAGCCGCCTGGGGAGGCCCCGCCAGTCAAGCCTGGGGCACATCACAAGGACGGCTGCCCGTGGCCCTGACAGTCCAAGCCAATCATTCTCCTCAGGCTGGAAAACAGGTGCTCTGCCTCCGTCCACAGAAGAAGGGTAACATGGAGAAAGCAAGCATTCACCTGACGGCAGCACCCACACCCCGGCATAGACACCCCCCCCCCACAAACACACCCCAGACACAGCCAGTCCCAGGCACGTGCACATAAGCAGGGACACACAGAAACAGCCAGAGGGACGTCACACGTGAGCACAGGCAGACGCCAAGAAACCACGCAAAACCGCGTCCGCACACATGAACGCACGCAGGACATGACGCGTGACCCAAGTAGCCGTCAACACAGACAGACCCAGCGAGGACTAAAAGACGCGGACAGGCACAGACCCACAGACACACACGTGTGCAAGTATGCACGCATACACACGCACACACACACGCCTCGCCACGCAGCGACTGAAGGCTGAAGTTCAACCAGGAATCAGGACGGCAGAAGTAACAAAGGACGATGGTGAGAATTCTCCCAGCTCCCAGAGGTCCCCAGCAATGATCCCGTGTGCATCTCTATCTGATGCAATTTGCTCTGCACGTAAGCAGTTCTGATTTAGATGATAGATAGAAACCATTTATACAGTTAAACACGGCAGGGGTCTAAACGCTGCTCCCCACAGAACACCAGATGTGAATAGATGAACATTTGATTGTCCTCACGCCTGCTTCTGACAAGCTAACAGATAAGAAACCATCCCACTGAATTCCCAGAAAACTGGAGACCGCGAATACAGATAGCAATGTGCAGGAAGAGCTAGGATTTATTAAGGCAGATTTCTAAATATTAAAGAGACGGCAGCTGGCCGAGCTCCTCTCAGCAGACTTTGTAGGCGGGATATCACTTGATAACCAAGATGAATGAGCGGAGCTCTCCGAGGGAGCTTCTAGGGCCTGGAGCAGAGTGGATGACCTCCTGCAGGCAGTACACAGTCACTGTGTGCTCTGGACGCCGGGGTTCGGAACCGGAAGGTCCCAGTGCCCCAAACTGTCTCTTCCTTATAGCTGCCTAGGATTCCACCGGGGAGTTTGGAGACTTGCAGAATTCTTGCTCAAAATATAAATGCACACCTGAGAAGATCTTGCTCACCATCACCAGTCACGAGGGAAATGCAAATCAAAACCACAAGGACGCGGAGAAATTTGAACCCTTGTGCGTGGCTGGTGGGAATGTAAAATAACGCAGGTGCGGTGGAAAATGGTACAGCGGTTCCTCAACAAAACCCAAAGTAGAATTACTGTACGATCCACCACGCACTTGTGGGCACACACCTGAAATAAGTGAAAGCAAGGACAGGTGTTTGCACATCCACGATCACAGCAGCACTATTCACAACAGCCAAAAGGTGGAGACAGCCCGAGTGTCCATCAACAGATAACTGGAGAAAGAAAATGCAGCCTGTGTGTCGGACGGCCCCTTTCTCAGGTTTAAAGAGGGAAATCGTGGGGCGCCTGGGTGGCTGGGTCGGTTAAGCGTCCAACTTCGGCTCAGGTCATGATCTCACGGTCCGTGAGTTCGAGCCCCGCGTCGGGCTCTGTGCTGACAGCTCGGAGCCTGGACCCTGTTTCAGATTCTGTGTCTCCCTCTCTCTCTGCTTCTCCCTGTTCATGCTCTGTCTTTCTCTGTCTCAAAAATAAATAAACGTTAAAAAAAATTTTTTAAAATAAAATAAAGAGGGAAATCGTGACACGTCATATCATGGATGAACTCTGGGGAAATTACGCTGAGGGACGCATAAGCAGTCACAGAAGGACAAATCTTGTGTAACTCCACCCATACGATGCACTGAAGATTGAGAGCAGAAGGGTGGGTGGGCTCGGAGTGGGGAAAGGAAGTTAGAGGGACACGGTTGCAGCCCGGGGACAATGAGAAGCACTCTGGAGATGGAAGACAGCTTGAACGTACTCAGTGCCACAGGAACGCCCAAGTGGCTGAGTCGGTTAAGCGTCCGACTCTTGATTTCAGATCAGGTCATGATCTCACGGTTCATGACTTCAAGCCCCCAGTCGGGCTCTGCACTGACAGTGCAGAGTCTGCTTGGGACTCTCTCTGTCTCTGCATTCTTATGCACTCACGCTCACTCTGTCGCTCTCAAAATACACAAATAAACTTTTCAAAAACAGTTGAAATAGAGGCACCTCGGTGGCTCAGTCAGTTAAGTGTCTGACTTCGGCTCAGGTCATGATCTCATGGTTTGTGAGTTCGAGCCCCGAGTTGGGATCTGTGCTGACAGCTCAGAGCCTGGAGCCTGCTTCAGATTCTGAGCATCCTTTTCTCTCTGCCCTCCGCTCATTCACACTCTGTCTCTCAAAAATAAATAAAAACATTACAAAAATTTCTTTAAATAGTTGAAATAGAAAACTTACAATGTATATATTTAATTGTGATAATCCATCTAGACTGCATTATGAATTAATGCATGAAAATACTTCCTATCAAGAGAATCATAAGGATTGGTCTGCAGTCAGGAGAAGGGAAGATCCACCAGGAAGAAAGGAGGGAGATCTTAGAAATGCCATCCCAGAGGAATCTCTGCAATGATAGAAGACATCTGATATCACCGTGAGCGCCCCTGAAACTTACCTCCTCTCCTCATCAAAGCTGGTCTGCCCCTATGTTCCAACACCTCCCAATCGTCTTTACCTGAACAAGGTAGGTGGGCCCCCAAGTAAGGCTCTTCTGTTCCCACTGTTCCATCCCAACAAGGTCCTATATGCAGAAAGGGTAAAGGAAGAAAACTGCCAACCTAAGATAGCCCAGGAATCTACATACTCCAAAGAATGACCAACACACCGTGCATCTTTTTTGCACTAAGAGTTTTAAGTCGATTCTGTATACTCTGCCGCAGCTAGATGGGTCACTGTCTTCATTGTGAAGATAAGGAGATGAGGATAGATGCCATTTTTAAAAAATTTCCCCCAGTTACACAGCTACCAAGTGGCAGATCCAGGACTCAAGCACTAGAATGTTCATCTCCAAAACTCCAAAGCCCGTGTCATTAGCCATCTGTCCTGATTCCCCAGAGCAGAGGCATCCCATGAAGAGTTCTAGCATTTACAAATAAACAATTATATATTGGTCTAGGTAAAACACCTCAAACCACCTAAAAAGTCAACGCCATTTACTTGGTGCTAGAATCTTACCAGTGCTTCTCCACTGACAGACATTTTGTTGTCCTCCCCAGGGAGCACTTGACAATGTCTGGAGAGGTTTGGGATACTGGCAATTAGCGGGTAGAGGCCAGAGATGCTGCTAAATATTCTAACCCCTCCCCTTCACAAAGAATTATCTGGACCAGAATGTCAATAGTGCTGAGGTCGGGAAACCCTGAATTCTATCAGAGCAACAGTGCACGAGAACTTCGGTGTGTGTCTCCCTCCATCCCCGCCTTTGCCTTCCCTCCTTGTCTGCTCCCGAGGACATCTGCTCACTTACCCAAAAAGGAAAACATCCACGCATGCTAATTCACTCAACATTTACATAGGCTGCAATATTCTAAGTGCTCATCAGAGCTTCCGATCAAGCATGCGCACAGCGGGCACGACTGTCAATAAGGAAGTCTATGTTTAAGGGGAAGACCACTTACTCAAAACACACGGATTGGTAGACACAATTTTCCAAACCACATGAACTATGGAGACATCACAATGATTATCAGCGTGTTCTAAAGGTGTATGTTCGCACCCCTACACTCAGCGACTCTTATCAGATTGGCATGGAGACCTAATCAGAGCTTAGGGAGCGTGGTGCACACATTCGAAGGTGGCCCCCATGATGCCCTCGTCCTTTCATTCACACCCTCAGAGAACCTCTCTCCTTCAGCACGGGCAAGACACTGACCTGCTTCTAAACAACAATGTGGCAAAGGTGACGGGCCACCCCTTCCATAACTGCAGTATAGTGTGTAAGACTCCCATCTTGCCCCCCTGCCCACCAGAAACTCTTCTTCGTGGCTGGATGAAGTACGTGGCCACGTTGGAGAAGTTCACGTGGAAGGCACTTCGGGGTAGGAGCCAAGGGTGGCCTCTGTGCGACAGCCAGCAAGAAAGCAACAGAGAAATGGACTCAAGCTCCAATACCAAGGCACTGAATGCTACCAAGAAGCACACACGTGGGGACACGAGCCCCCTCCCAGCTGAGCCTCCAGCCTGGCTGATACCCCAGTTGCAATCTCATGAGATCCTAAGCGAAGGACCACCTGCAGATCCTGGGAAGGTCGCTCCTGCAGCCCCAACCCCCAGAAAGCACGAGGGATTCGGGGAGGGCTTTAAGCCTCTGCACTCAGTGTGGTCATTCGTCCTACAGCCACAGAAAACAGGACTCACAGAGCGCCTCTCATAGCGTGCCCTCTAATCCCTGCCCGTGACACACAGCCTTTCAGCAGCAAGGACATCTTCCTCAGCTCTGAACCCAGGGAGATGAGAAACCTTGGAACCACCACCCCAGCCGAGCCGCCCCGAGATTTACGAAGGCCTCCAACTTCCATTAGGCAGCGGGAAGGCGCCGGGTGTCTCTGCTCGTGTTTAGAAGTCCGTTTGTTTCCATTCGTTGTCAGCAGTTTGCATAAGTGAGTGGTTTTATTTCTTGTGAGCGAGAAGGAAAAACGCACGAGTTACCCCAGCAGTGGGAGATTTGTCAAATAAAGCTTTTAATAATGGGGCTGTTTGACAGTTTTATAGTTCTTCAACTTCCCGGCCATTTGAAGGTGGTAGGTTTTCAATAAAAATTAAGTCCTTTTCCAAGAGAAACTCGGTCCCCTGTTATTTTAAAACAACTAGTCCAGGGTGCACTGAAGCACCTTAATTCCGCTACCGAAAGTAAATCTCCCTCCTTTTCCGTATTAATAACTCGGGCAATCCATCAGCCTGAGACGGACCGTGAGCTTTCACACCAGCATTTCCAGGTGGCCTGATGAACCACATCCGTAACTAGACTTGCCGGGTGATCATTAGGCTGTTCCTGAAAATAAATGGCCTGGCCTTGTCTGCGGCTTACTTAAGTACACCGGGAGGGGCCAGCGGCCTGGACTTCACTCTTTCATCCCCTCGGATCCTTCTAAAGTTCTTCTGGGTCACAGGCAGTGCTTCAGGAGCCAGCCTCCGAGGAGGGAAGTGGCACATGGGAAGAACCCAGGATCTGAAGACCTCGGTTCTAGAACGAGCTCCATCGCCTGCTACTTGTATGACTGCTGGGTTCGTCCCCTGACTTCGCAGACGTTTAGCTCCTCCGTTTGTCAGTGGAGGAGAGGAAGTCGAATTCTGGGGCTCAAACCCCGACACGGTGATCCACGGGAGTGGTCAGGGGTACGTATCTAATCCCTCTGAACTCGCTCATCTAAAAAATGTGACGACTATTCCTAGCAGTTCTTAGAGGCCCAGAAAGGTTCATCTCTGGAAATGACTGAGCCAGGTTCTCCTGGTCCTCACCAAGGGCCCATTCAGTGCAAGTTGTCCTCTTGTCATTATTGTTATCACTCTTATTACTGAGTATGTCATTACCATCACAGTCAAGAAAAAAGTTGTTAAGCCCCTGCTTTGCCAAGAGTGGTTCTCTCTGGCCCTGCCAGAGAGAGCATCCAGTGTCTCAGGGATCCTGTGTTGCAGCCCGTGTTTCCATACAATAAATGACCTCTCTGAACACAGTGATGCCCCAGACCCAGGACAAACAGCCTCAAGGAACCATTGGCTCCGAAGGTAAAGACTCACCAGTGGGAATGGTTAGCAAAAGGATGCTTGCTTTTCATGACAAGCCCGGTGGGTAATCTGGACTGTTTTGCAATGTGCATCTACAACTTTGATTAGCACTGTGCTTTTTAGGGGCACCTGGGTGGCTCAGCCGGTTAAGCATCTGACTTCAGCTCAGACCATGACCTAGAGGTTCTCGGGTTCGAGCCACGCATCCAGCTCTGTGCTGACAGCTCAGAGCATGGAGCCTGCTTCAGAGTCTGCGTCTCTGTCTTTCTCTGCCCCTCGCCTGCTTGTGCTCTGTCTCTCTCTGTCTCACAAAAATAAATAAACATTAAAAAAATTATTTTTAACTGTGTTTTTTATTATAAATGCAAAAAAAAAAAAAGAGAGAGATACAAGGGTATGTGCCTCAAGCCACTAGAGAGATGCCAGCTGGTACTCAGGTTGGCCCCAGACCTGGACTTTCACATGCATCTCTCACCAGGCCTGAGCTTCCCTCACCTTCTAGGGCCGCCGAACCAGAACCAATGGTGACCACACAGTGGTTCCGTGGGCCTGGTTTGCAGGAAGCAAGTATGTTCAAGCCCTCTCTTCCCCAAGGTCCCAAGGGCATGGAGCATGGAGCCCTTGTGTCCTACAGCATCCAGCGTCCCCTCCACTGCCAAGTGCCCCTATCGAAGGTGTAAATTGTCACCATCATTTTCTTATTCTTCCTCATCATCTCCACCATGCTCCTCCTCCTCGATTACTCTCCTTAATAAATCCCACCCCCACCCCAGGTCCCTCTCTCTATGCTCAGCAACCGCCTATATTCTTCCTTCAGTGGATTCAGACCGTTTACTATGCTTCATTCTTAGCCCTTATCTTCCCGGCCTGAAAACACAGAATCTCTATAGTCTTACTCTGTTAAAATAACTTCTTGCATTGAAGTTCCTCAATCTCCTGCATGTTTTTGGAACATGGGGACCCTCTGCCAGCATCCTTCCTATCTTGGCCACCCCTTTCCCTGCTTGCGGGTCTCCTGGCCACGCTCCCTCCGTGTCCCCCTCTATCTGCCCACCGTCTCTGCTCTGACAGCTCCAGCACGGGGACCTGCTTGGAACAATATGGCTCCGTTATGATCGCTCTCTGTCATTCCTTCCTGGAATTTAATTGGATTTTTCTCTCCCCTTTGTTAGTCGAAAGCACATAATAAAAATCTCCCCGAGTGCAATCACTTTCCATCGGCACTGTTCCAACCCATGTCACGATGAGGCTTGATAGAAAAGGGGCTCTCTCCCACTCCACATAGGAAATAAATATTTGACTTGCAACGGAGGCTTTATTTATGGCATGGATTAACTCCTTACAAGTCCCCGGAGGGGAAGGGAGAGGAGGCTCCAGCTCCCCACTTGTGGTAGAGGTCAATTCATCAGCCGCTTCCGCAAAGGAATCCTGCGCGTGAAATTGCGTGGGGATTCCAGCAGACAGACTTTCATAAAGTGCGGTCCACAAACGACCTCAGTTCGAATTTCCCAGAGGGACTGATGAAAATTCAGATTCCTACACCCAACCCTGGGCCTAGTGGGTGGGGTCAAATCTCTGGTGGCTCCAACCTGAGAGCCCATCGTTCTGCACAGAAAGGCCACGGGCCCCCAGTTTCACTGTGCATCCGTGAAGCTGCTGGGGGTGAGAGAAATGGAGGCCCCAAAGTGGCTGCTGTGCTCCCGCAAGGATAGCCTCCCCATTTAATCTACCCTTATTTCTCGCTTGTCTTCATTATACTCCAGACCCTATGTCTTGAGGGTGAATTTTGAAAGACCTTTTCCACTATGTAGAAGCCTTCTCAAAAGCTGGACACCAGGGGCACCTGGGTGGCTCAGTCGGGTAAGCATCTGACTCCCGATTTTGGCTCAGGTCATGATCTCATGGTTCTTGGTTTGGGTGCCCCTCCTCGGGCTCTGCGCTGACAGCATGGAGCCTGCTTGGGATTCTCTCTCTCTCCTTCTCTCTCTCTCTGCCCCTCCCCTGATCACAATAGCCCACACACGGATTCTCTCTCAAAATTTTAAAATAAACATTTGAAAAAAGTTGGACACCAGACTCAGGGAAAAGATGTGGTGGTTTGGGGTTTTCTTAAATTCGTATTTGTTATATATATGTGCACACACACACACACACACACCCCTATAAATAAAAACATCAGTTCTGAAATATGTAATACTTAATGCATCATGCAAATGCATCATTTCAGCCGTGATTCATGTTGATCTAAGGTCAAACGGTACCCCACCTTTTCAAATAGAAGAACGTATTTCAGGAGAAGTCAGGACTAGCAAAGGAAACCACAAGATAGAAAGTGGATGAAAACTCCTCAGAATGAGCCAGAGTCTTTAAAATCCTGAGAGGGGAAAAAAAAAATTGTCCTTTCCAAACAGTTTGATATTCTCCAGGACCTCCTTTAGAGCTGTGTAGATGTATTCATGGTGTCACGGAGAAATCCCAGAGAGGGCTCTCTGCCCTGATGGTTCTGGAATGCTTGACATCGTCAGACTTCACTCAGCTTTCACGACTGACAAAATTCGGTTGTAGAATAGTCTACCCAGAGACAATACCCAAATAGCGCTTTAACTAACATCAAGTATATGGCCTTTTTCTTCAGTAATTTCCTCTTGTTAATTTTAATTCCGGGTTCGATAATACACAGTGTAATATTAGTTTCAAGAGTACAATATAGTCATTCCACACTTGGATACATCACCCTGTGCTCATCATGAGCAGTGCCCTCCTTAATCCCCATCCCCCAGTTCACCCCTCCCCCCACCCCCTCCCCTCTGGTCACATCCATTTGTTCTGTACAATTAAGAGTCTGTTTCTTGGTTTCTCTCTCTCCTTTTTTTTTTCCTTTGTTTGTTTTGTTTCTTAAATTCCACATAGGAGTGAGATCATATGGTATTTGTCTTTCTCTGACTGACTTACTTCACTCGACATTATACTGTCTAGCTCCATGCATGCCATTGCAAATGGCAAAGTTTGGTTCATTTCTATGGCTGAGTAATATTCCAATGTGTGTATATACCACATCTTTATATCCATTTATGAGTCGATGCACATTTGGGCTGCTTCCATAATGTGGCTATTGTCGACAACACTGCAGTAAACATTGGCAGGGAAGGGCGTGTATCCCTTTGAAGGAGAGGTCTTGTACTTGGGGGGGGGGGGGGGGCGGGAGATGCCCAGTAGTGCGATTACTGGATTGTAACAAACTTCAGGGGTGGGACTTCCTTGGGGAGTAAAATGTTAGAAATATTTTATGGCCGTTCACACACATGTCCTTGGCTTCCCAAAAGGGTATCAAAAGGTGGTACTTTCCTGTGGCTGTTGTAACCAAGTACTACAAGCTTAGTGGCTTAAAGACACAAATTTATCATCTCACATTTTACAGCCAGCCAGCCACGGGTCTCACGGGGCCAAAATCAAGGTATTAGCAGGACTGCATTCCTTCAGGAGGCTCGAAGGGAAAATCCCTTTTCTTGCTTTTTTTTTCAGCTTCTAGAGGCCACCTACATTCCTTGGCTACACCTCCGTCCATCTTCAAAGCCAGCTGGACCCTCACTCTTCTTTCTCGGAACCTCCTTTTCTGCCTCTCTCTTTCAATTTTAAGGACCCTTGTGATTACACTGGGTCCACCCAGATAGCCCAGGATGATCGCCCCATTTTATGGTCAGCTGACTGGTCAGATGACTTAATTTCATCGCTAACCTTATTCCCCTTTGCCACAGAAGGGACCATATTCACAGGACAATGCTCAAGCCCCCCACACCACTTAACTATGTCCACCTGTAGGAACATAAGTGGCATGCCTTCGCTACAAGCTCAGCAACTCTGTTATCATCACTTTGTAATGAATTTCAGGACTAGGTACCAAATAGCCCCTGTCACATGTGGGATCCCAAGGAGGAGAGTCTGAGATGGGGAGCAGGGGTCAGGACATTCATCAGTTGGGGCTCTGGGGAACAATCCCTCTGGAAGACGGGGGGGAAGGAAGCTTTGGACAGAGGGAAACTGAATGCCATCAAAGCCCAGCCAAGACCCCAGACACTTCCACTCTGGAGCTGGGGTGCCTGTCAGGTTTGTCCCAAGCTCGGGGAGGCCACTAGCCTTTCTGTCCTTGCCCGGATCAGGCGCTGCAGGAGGGTGCCCTAGGCTGAGACAGGTTTTTTCAACCGAGGCCATCCTCAAAGAGGGTCACCTCCGGGAACAGTCCCGGCCTCCAGGGGAACAAGGCTTCATCTCACCGGGGGCATCTGCACAGACCTCGCAAAGATAAAACGCAACTTAACGAGCACTGAATACAAAATGCTGTAGTGAATCACTTCCTGATGAGACCTCTCAGCCTTTCTCATTAACCTCAGTGCCGCTGTTCCTGGCCCTTGATGCTGTTCGGGCTCGGCCTGGCTGCTCTCAAGTTACCAACAGCCACAGACATTTTGATCTACCCGATCGGGAGCCTTGCGCATCTTTTCAGAACTTCGTCTGCATCTCAGGACTCCCTTATATTTTCTAGAGGCTTCTCCCTTCTCTGTCTGGTCCTCTTCTGCCTTTTGCAGTGGAGACCGATTACGTCACTTGGTTCCTTTATTTTAATTTTTTCAAACTGACTCGGAAAACACGGCCTGCCTTTCTCCAAAGCAACTCAGGCGGCTCCGAACCACGACCGACATAGGTTAAGCTCTGCTAAACTCCATGACACGAGGATTATAAATTAAAGGTCAACCCATTCCCTCACACACTTGCTACTGAAAAAGCCCTAGAAATTCAGATGAATTAGAATCAGATGTCAAGGCCACAGAAGAAACACCAGTGTCAGAATAAAGACCCGTTTTCCAGAGTGTACTCAGAGCCTGACCCAGGCGATTCATCCCCGACCCAGAATCCTTCATCAGACATGTGG
Source organism: Prionailurus bengalensis (assembly GCF_016509475.1). Classification (NCBI taxonomy): domain Eukaryota; kingdom Metazoa; phylum Chordata; class Mammalia; order Carnivora; family Felidae; genus Prionailurus; species Prionailurus bengalensis. The sequence continues at coordinate 34,754,074 of NC_057357.1, read as the reverse complement.
TCATCAAGACCCTCACCCCACGTCTCACCCCCAGCTAGTGGCCCAAACCTGGGGAAGGCAGGGTCCGTCTGACTCAGGGAATGTGGCAAAGCTTCAGTGAGAAGTAAGTTTCCATCTCCCTGTGGCTCAGAGTGACAAAGGACTGACCTCCAGGTCAGCAGCCAAGAAGGGGTGCAGCCCCTGTTAGTACCAGAAGCCACTAACGAGGAGTGCAGCTCTGCTAAGCCCAAGAGGTGCTCAGCCACCTGGGGCTAGGTTGTTTGAGATGCCTCGTCGACCCTGCCAGGAGCACACCGCCAACAGTCACTTCCGTGTGCATTTTGCAAAACACCAGCTTGCGCCTTATCTCGTGTTGGCTCATCAACAGTCCTGTCAGGTATGTATAGCAGGGATCATTATTTGTATGGCACTTTTGTTTCTTTGTGCGAGACGACGCGTGCACAATGCCGCCATGATGTGCCAGGCCGTCCAAGGAGAGCGTAGACACACGCAGACCAAAAAACCCAGGTCTGATTCTCAGACCCTCACAAACACACCAAGAAACCAGAGCGTGGCGGGAAATGCACCCTTCCTTCTCCCACAGTGGCTCCTCTCGGTCTTGAGCATGTACCCCTCAGGGAACCAAAGCCTCTTGCTCTCAATCTCCCCGTCTTCCTCTAATTCAGCTCTGCCATTTCTCCTGATGTGGGCTTTTATCACACCTGCACTTTGATGTGGAACAGACCGTGCTCCTGGAAGCCAAAGCAAGCAAAACTCACTTGCCCTGGATCTTTTAAAGCCCCTCCTGCCCGCCCCCCCTCCTCCTTCTCTGCCCTCCATCTGAGGCCACCAAGTTCCATATGCCCCCTATCCTGAATAAAGCAAACACAAGCAGCCAGGCTCTCTCTTGGCAATTCTGTCACCTCTCAGGGAATAATGTCCTTGGGCTGCTATCCCAAAGAGCCCACCTCCCCGCCCCAGGCACAAGAATGGAGAGGAAGAGAGAGGACCCTCTCTCTCCACGCGTGTTTACTGTGGAAAATTCAGGAAACACAGAAAACCAGAAAAGACACCAATATCCTCATCAATCAGCAGTGATCACCATTAACATTTTGCTGTGGTTCCTTCTAACTCAGAAATGTTTAAATGAAATAGAGGAGTCATACTATGTACAGACTTTCATTCTGCTTTTCTACACTTAATTCTTTTTTTTTAAGTGTATTTATTTATTTTGAGAGAGACAGACAGACAGCCAGGGAGGGGCAGAGAGACAGGAAAGAGAAAATCCCAGGCAGGCTCCATGCTGTTGGCACACAGCCCTGACTTGGGGCTTGAACCCACAAACCGTGAGATCGTGACCTGGGCTGAAACCAAGAGCTGGATGCTTAAAAGACTGAGTCACCCAGGTGCCTGTCTATACTTGATTCTTGACAATAAGCATCTCTTCATGCCATTAAACATTCCTTGTGACTTTTTAACAACTATATTATCCCATTGTTTACAGGTAACATTATTACAATTAGAATGTCTGCCAAGACCACACTTGTGCTCTATGGGATGGTGCCCCCTGGAGGCACCTCTGTGACAAGATGGTCTATTAATTATATGCCACTGTAAGTGCCCTGGTCATTTTACCTGATAGGAAACTGAAGACAAGAGGGCCTTAGCAACTTACCCTCTTAACTTTAGTGAACAGAAATCCCACTGTGCCAGTCAGCTTGGGCTGCTGTCACAAAATGCCATCAACTGGATGGCTGAAGCAGTTTTTTCTTACAGTTCTGGAGGCTGGGAGTCCAAGATCAGGGTGCCAGCATGGTGGGGTTCTGGTGAAAGCCCTCTTCTGGGTTGTAGTGCTGTGTGTTCCCTCAGCCCAAAAGACAGCGAGGGGGCTCCATGAGATCCCTTTCATAAGGACACTGATCCCATTCAGGAAGGCTCCACCCCTATGACCTAATCACCTCCAAATGCCCCACCTCCTAATGCCATCCCGTTGAGAATGGAGGTGTTAAAAAAATTCAGCCAAGTAAATGTCAAGATCCAACTGGCTTTACTAAGGGACTCATGAATTGGGCAACATCCCATCCAGCAAGTACAGAAATGCTCCAAGGAGTTTCCTGAATGGATGGTTTTGAGAGGAAGGGGGCGGGACAAGAAGTCATCAGCAAAAGGAAAGAAAGGATTGTGTCATCTTCTTTTAGGGGGACAGGAAGGCAGGGTTTCATCCTGCAGATGAACTCACCAGAGATAATCAGGAAATTCCAGTTTGATAGTTAGAAGGTCACATCCCTGGGATAGGTTAAAACTGTAATTAAGTCTCGGTTTGATGTCTTACAATGACTCCAATCTGTGTTTGGTTTTTTTTCTTTCTTAACAAGGATTTCAACATATAAATTTGGGGAGGACAAAAGCATTCAGTCTATCACACCAACTGGGTCATTTGATCTTAAAGCCACTGTTTCTGCCCCATTAAAACAAATGAACAAACAAACAAACAAACTTGAAATCACTCCACTATTTCTGTTTTGCCCAGTACATTAGGAGACACAAAGAAAGAAAAAAGGAAGGAGGGAAGTGGGAAGGCAGAGAATATAAACAACCACCTACATCATGCTAAGTGCTCTCCCTGGATTACCTCACTCAAACCTCACTCAGACCTTTAAAGTAGCTGAATTTTCTCCCATTCTTCACACGAAGAACCTAAGGCTCAGAAAGGCTAAAGAATGTTCCACAGATTTTGCAACCAGCAAGTGGCAGAACCATTACAATGGGAGTTTCGTGGAGGGCCCACCATGTGCTGAGCACCAAGAGAACCATGGCATTGCCATGTGGTGGGCACGGTATTTGATCAATCAACATAACGGAAGCTGGATAACTTGAGTCACTCACAGAGCTCAGGAGTGAACACCGAAATTGGCCCCATACCTACATCTCCATCATTCACCCACTTCAGGGCGCCCCCACCTCTTCCAAGTCTTAAAGACCCCTTTGCTGACTATACCAATCTCCACCTGGGACACTCCCATCCTCTGCGCTCTCTGTGACATACAAGACATGGAGGCTGAGAAGAGCACGAGGAGGGCAGGACAATCCAAGCCCTTGAATGGTCTCCCTGCCATCTTGCAAGCGTTCGAGTTGTGGCTGGTACCATGACCAGTGCAGGGGCAGGTTGGGGTGTGCTCGGCCAAGATTAGGACTCCAGGAAGAACAGGGATGATACCTGGGATTGACGTTTGCTTTCTTTCTCTACTTATCTGATTCCTCTGCCCTTTCTCAGTGTCCTTTTCTCTAAAGAAAAGATGCTTGAGGCTGTGAAAACCTCTCGTCTGCATGACTATGAAGTGGTCCGTCCACTGGCTCATCAGTAATGCCCTGAAGGTCAGCTGGGGTCTCCAGTTTCATTGACCCATAACCTGAAAATGTAAGGGATGGCCCAGAGAGAGCAGAGCTGGACTGGACCTCATCTCAGGAATGACAACAATTAAAAGCCACGAGCACTTATCGATGGCGATTGGTATGCCCCACACTCTGTACCAGATAAGCTATCTCATTTGGATCCTCTGTTGATGTATTACTATTACTATTACCATTAGTTGAATCATTCGTTTTAAGCACGAGACCACCAAAATCAGAGAGCAGAGGTATCTTGTTCAAAGCCACATTGTGGGGAAGTGTTTGAACATGATCTGCTAAAAGGAAAACCCAAGCCCTGGAACACCATCCAGGTCATGTCTGCAGAGACCTTCGGCTGCTATCCCCAACTGAATTTGAGCTTTACGTCTAGGAAGTGAACCTGACTTCCCCTACTGAGTTCTGAAGGTGACTCTTCTCATTCACTCACCACCCTGTTCTCAGAACTTTCCAGACCCTCTTTCCAATATATATTCCTCTAAGGGCTTACAAGACTCTGTAGCAGTTCTGTCCAATAGAACTATAATGTGACCCACAAACATCATTTTAAATTTCCTAGTAGCTACATTGAATAAGGAAAAAGAGACAGATGATATACATTTTTTCTTGTCCTTTTATATATACATATATATATAATATATAATTTATTTTCAAATTGGTTTCTATACAACACCCAGTGCTCATCCCAACAGGTGCCCTCCTCCATGCCCATCACCCACCTTCCCCTCTCCCCCACCTCCCATCAACCCTTAGTTTGTTCTCAGTATCCAAGAGTCTCTTATGCTTTGCCTCCATCTTTCCCTGTAACTTTTTTCCCCTTCCCCTCCCCCATGGTCTTCTGTTAAGTTTCTCAAGATCCACATATGAGTGAAAATATGTGGTATGCTTCTCTGACTTATTTCACTTAGCATGATACCCTCTAGTGCTATCCACGTTGCTGCAAATGGCCAGATTTCATTTCTTTCTCATTGCCAAGTAGTATTCCATTGTATACATAAACCACAACTTCTTTATCTATTCGTCAGTTGATGGACATTTAGGCTCTTTCCATAATTTGGCTATTGTTGAAAGTGCTGCTATAAACATTGGGGTACGAGTGCCCCTACGCATCAGCACTCCTGTATCCCCTAAATTATATTTTATTTAACCCAAGAGATCCAGAATATTTTCATCTCAACATGAGACACCAAAAACATTCCCACTGCTCAAAAGCCACGTAGGGCTGGTGGCTGTCACAGTGGGTGGTATAGCAGACCACACAACTACAGGATCGAATTCAGTGTGCATTAGGATACAGTGGAAGTCTCATTTATAACTCAGACTCCTGGGGCCCATTCTTGGAGATTCTGACTCTGTATATCAGTGGTGAGCCCTAGGAATCTGCTTTTCTAACAAAGTGCCCCTCGGTCACTCCAAGGGGACTGTCTACGGAACTCTGGTGTAGGATATTTTCAGGGCAAAGCAGAAGGTTCCCCTGACCGTCAGGACACAAGTCCCTGCGGCGGAACCTCTATCTCTGAGAGGATTTACCACTACAATTTTTGCCGTCCTCCAACTTAAACTCAACAACTGGATTTGATAGATACATGTGATGATACAGGTGCCCCTGTTGGAATGGGTCCGTTCACTGACCCATCACCACCCATTTCTTCAAATGATGTTTGAGACAAAATATTAATGATCCTAATGAAATTGAGAAGGAGCTTAGACAGAACCCCATTCCTTTCAAAGCAAAACAACTGTATGTATATCTACATAATGGCCATGGTTTCATTTTTTGGCATACTACTTGGGTAAGAACACTGTCAAGTCACAAGTAGCCTCCAGGCCTGGACCCAGTTACAAACAAGGATAAAGAGAGGAATAGTCCGACATCTGGGTTTTCTGCTATCTTAAGAGTTTCCCAAAATGTGATCTCAGGACTACAGACAGCAGTGACCCTAAAATGTGAACAGGCAGACCTTCAGATTTCCCAGGTTCTACTCCAGAGTCTGATTTATAGACGGTCAACAATCCGCACACATCCAGCACCCCACCCCCCCGCTCAGCCACCAGACCCAGGAATTCTGTTGCAGGTGTTTAGGGTGAAACCACCACTCACTCCACTGGTCTCAGCAACATGAAGCTACAAAAACAAAACAAAACAAAACAAAACAAAACAAAACAAAACAAAACACCAAAATTCTGCAAAAAAAAAAAAAACTACAAAACTACAAAAACCATCAGCATGCAAATGCTGTTTGCAAAACAAACAACTATCAGCCATCTTCCTCCTTGTACTTTAATGATACAATAGTGAGTACAGATTTCCAATTATAAACTATTTGAACACACCTATATCGAGTAAAGTTTAAAAGTTCCCTCACCTTTTCTCTAAAAGGGGATTTGGTTAGGGCCCACTGAGGGAGGGGAGAATAACACGTGAATTTGGAAATGGGACAAGAGATCAGATCATCCATCGAGAGCTTTGCAGCATTTTGTGGTGTAGCATTTGGATTGCATTTGAGGAAACCCTTGAGAGAATTTTAACGAGGGGGTATCATGGTCTTCAGAACAATTCTGTCAAGTTTTTTAATTCCAGTTCATTAACACAGTGTTTCAGGTGTACAATACAGTGATTCACCACTTCCGTACATCACCCAGTGCTCACTGACCAGTGCACATCATGACCAGCGCACTCCTTAACCCCAACCCCCTATTCCACCCAACCCCCATCCACCTCCCCTCTGGTCACCATCAATTTGTCCTCTATAGTTAAGGGTCTATAGTTAAGAGTCTGAGGTGGTGGGGCGCCTGGGTGGCGCAGTCGGTTAAGTGTCCGACTTCAGCCAGGTCACGATCTTGCACTCTGTGAGTTCGAGCCCCGTGTCAGGCTCTGAGCTGACAGCTCAGAGGCTGGAGCCTGTTTCAGATTCTGTGTCTCCCTCTCTCTTTGCCCCTCCCCCATTCATGCTCTGTCTCTCTCTGTCTCAAAAATAAATAAACATTAAAAAAAAAAAAAGAGTCTGAGGTGGAGAAGGGGGGACGGGGGGAGGGGTTCTGTCTCCTTTTTTTTTTCTTTTTTTGTTTCTTAAATTCCATGTAGGAGTAAAATAAGACAGCATTTGTCTTCCTCTAACTTATTTCACTTAGCATTATACCCTCTGGGTCCACCCGTGTTGTTGCAAATGGCGAGACTTCGTTCTTTTTTATGGCTGAGTAATATTCCACTGTATAGAACCCATAAATCAACCCACAATTATACAGTCAATTAATCTTTGACAAAAGAGGCAAGAATATACAATGGGGAAAAGACACTCTCTTCAACAAATGGCACTGGGAAAACTGGACGGCCACATACAAAAGAATGAAACGGGACCACTTCCTTACACCAGACACAAAAATAAAGTCAAAATGGATTAAAGACCTAAATGTGAGGCCTGAAACCATAAAAATCCTAGAAGAGAGCACAGGTGGTAATTTCTCTGACAGTGGCCGTAGCAACATCTTTCTAGATATGTCTCCCGAGGCAAGAGAAACAAAAGCAAAAATACATAATGGATCTCCAGAACATTTTTAAAGATAGCTTGAGCTGCTACAGAGAACAGACTCGGAGACAGAGCTGTAAGAACAGAGGCAGAGGACCAGTAAGAAGGTTACTGAACTAGCTAACTGGTTAACTGTTAAAACATACACAAGCCAAATTCTACTTAGGCAACATCCATGGGTGTGCTGGGTCAAACTCCATCCTTCCTCCCTCTAGTGTAATATCTCAGGCTGGTCTTCCCTGCCACAGTCATTCTTTACCCACCCTGGGCCATCAACAAGGGGCCCAACAAGATCACACACATCCACACACTGCCCAAAGCCCAAGGACAATTTCCAGGCATACGACAGTCTATATTCAGATTTAGGCGGGAAAAAAAAAAAAGTTGAACTTGAAAATGGGTCTGTTCTGCCACTACAGGCATTTTACATTGCTCAAAGTAAACTCAACATCTCAGACTGCAGCTTGTGTATTATGGTAACTTAGCTGTACCTAGGGATTCTCCCAAACGCTTGTGGAGTATTAGCCCGGCACCTGCACCGCTCATGGGGACGGTCCTCCAAAATGGTCCTTCCGAAAGAAACATAAGGACTGTCCATAAAGCAAATTTTAAACTCCTCCCAAAAAACAAAAACTGATCGCCACCCCCAAATTGGCACTTCCTTCAGGGTTTCAAAATTAAGCTCCAGAATTCACCTGACAACACGCTAACGAGAATGCGAAGCGAGCTCAGTTGTTCTCCGGAGCATCTTTGTACATGGCTGGTTCCCACCACGTCTGGAAAGCATCATCAGTGTGTCTGCATGTGGAGGGTGTGGGATTTCTAGTTTCTGGATGTACAAATGCAGCTGGACTGCAGTGACCACTTCAGAGATCAGAAATCGTTTCACTTCACTAACATTCACTTCAACTGGGTATTGAATGCCACTTTCTTTCGAAGACCAATGCACAGTATTAGACGATGTTTAATGTCTTCCTTCTCTTGACAAGATACCGGCAGCCACAGCTGGTTAAGGTATCTTTTGTATGCTTCCACTCAAAGCAGCAGTCACTGCTGTATGGAATCCAACACTAATGGTAGAAGGAAAGAGAGCCCAGACATTTTTATCCGTAGTCAGCAAAGTCCTAAGCCAGTGGGTTCAACTCAGATCTTTGGAATCAGGTATGATTTGCAAATGATGTCGCCCTTCACCACGTTTTTGGGATGGTTTCTGGATAAACCAAATTAGTGAGGAAGGGAAGGATTAGAAGAGGAGTTAAGGAGGCACGGGTCTCTTGGTTTGGAGCAGGGGAGGCTGTGAGAGGTCAGCTGTCAAACAGTATCCTGATTCGTGATGGCTGTCCTGGGTTCAGCCTGAATGAGCCATCCATCCATCCATGATGAGCAAAGCCCAGTAAGTCCCTTCTCTTTGAGCATCCGCAACACAGCTTTTGTTTCCAAATCCATAAATCCAGGAGGCAAACAGGAATGGCATTCCCCAGTTCTCCTCCACACACAGTTCCTTTCGGCCCCACGCTAATTGGTGGACCAGTTCACACACCACTACCTTCCTCCTCAGTCCTCTGAAACCCTTCTCCACCACTGCACAGCCTTCATCTCCAGGGTCGACAACTAACATTTACCCTGTTGGAGGGATTTTACAAGGATTATCTCATCTGACCCTTGCTGTAATGGAGAAGTACAGTCATCCCAATTTTACAGGAATAACAGGAGACCCTAAAGGCAATTTGCACCACTTTATATAACGACCAGCAGCACATAAGAGTGGTTTGCTCATCACACCCCAATGGCACTGCATCTTACATGTTTTAATTGGCAACTGGATAGGTAAAATTATGTCGCACTGTCTTCCCAGTTTCCATTTGATGTCTTCTTTGATGTCTATTGAAGATTAATATTTTCCTTATATGCCTATATACCATTTGTATGTCTCACTTTGGAAACAAACTTTTCATGCCCCTTGCAAATTTTACTTTTGGATTTTTAAAGATTTGGCATTGTAACACTATTCCGCTTTACCATGTCTCTTGCAAAACCCCGCCCCACCAATTGCCACGTGCCCCTTAATTTTGCTCATTGTGATTTTTCATTCCATCATGCTGCATATTAGATTCCCAGAACTTATTCAAAGTTCTCAATCTTCCAAATTGAATCTATTAGCATTTTTCTTGTGATTTCTTCCATGAGTCCTATGCTTGGAAAAAACCTATCTAAAACTGAGAAAGATATTTATCTGCATTTTATTCTCTTTTTTTTAGTTTTTCTTCCCCCACATTTTTTCTCTTTAATTCATCTGAAATGCATTTGGGAGCATAATATAATTGTGAAGGTCTAACTTGTTTCCTTTCCCCAAACAACCAATTTTTCTAACATGACTCCTTGAACTGAGTTCCTTCCCTTTGGCCTGTAATGCTTTCTTTGTTGTAATCTTATATGATATATATGCTCAGTAGTATTTCCTTCATCCCATCACTTCTTGTACCCATATTCCATGGTTTCAATTACGACAGCCTTAGAAAATATTTTGTGATTTGGTCAGGCAAATACCTTTGTTTTCAAAATGTCATTGGGCCATTTTTTTTCTATTTTCAAAATGTCCTTAAATAATTTCTCACCCATTAATTCTTCCAGACAAAACTTAGAATGATTTTTGCAAGATCCCTGAAAGTCCCAGTCAGATTTTGATTGGTATATTGTGGACATATATATAATTTTTTTAATAACTGACACCTTGGTAAGACTTAACCTTCTCCTGTAAAAAAGGGATATATTCTTTCAAGTACGTCCCCCACTCAAGTTGGACCTATCATCAGATTTTTGGGATTGAATAATGTGATGCATCACACTTAAGTTAGTTAAAAACACACTTTAACATATATTTCTTGGGGGCCCCTGGTTGGCTCTGTTGGTTAAGCGCCCAATTTTGGCTGAGGTCATGATCTCATGGTTTGTGAGTTTGAGCCCCGCATCCGGCTCTGGGCTGACAGCTTAGAGCCTGGAGCCTGCTTTGGATTCTGTGTCTCGCTCTCTGTCTACTCTTCCCCCACTTGTGCTCTGTCTCTCTCTCTCTCAAAAAATGAATAAACATTAAAGAAAATGTTTTAAACATATATTCCTTAAGTAAGATTTTTTCTTGTGAAACATTTAGCATAGTGCCTAGAACATTATAAAGATTTAATAAATTTTATTTACAAATCACTATTATTATTTTACTTTATTTTATTTATTTACTTTCTTTTGTTTTAGATGGCTATAATTATTATGGGTGTTATCACTACTATTATTTTTTACTGTCACTGTTATTATTATTATATATTTATATATAATTATTATATATTACAATTATTATATATTAGTATACTAATATTATACTAATGACACTGTCATTATGATTATTTAATGTCATTAATATTATTTATCAAAGACTAGAATGAAACAGTACCTGCTGGGCCCTCCTCTATGTAAGAGAAAAACTTAGCATGCTCTTTTCTCTCGATGCCTCCTTTTCTCTTCCCCAACACCTACGTTGTCTTTCAAAACATATGTTAACATTCATGATCAGTTCTATTGCCAGTTCTCTTACGCCAAAATATTCTCATTCTTTTTTGCTTGTTTGTAGTTTTTTTGTTTTGGTTTGGTTTTGAGCATAGTTGACACGCAAGGGGACATTATTTCTGGTGTGCCACACGGTGATGGGACAATACGTAGCCCACGCTGTGCTTGCCACAAGTGGACCTACCTTCTGTCACCGTACAACACGGTTACAACGTCCTTGACTATGTTCCTTGTGCTGTGCCTCTTATCCCCATGATGTATTTGTTCCCTAACTGGAGACCTGTACCTCCTACTTCCCCTCACCTGTTTCGCCCTTTTCTCCCACACCCTCCCTCCCTTTAGGCAACCATCAGTTTTTCCTTTGTATTTATAGATCTGATTCTGTTTTTTGTTTTCTTATTCATCTGGGGTTTTGTGGGGGTGGGGGAAGGGGTTATTCCTAACACTTATGAGTAAAGTCATATCGTGTTTGTGCTTCTCGTTATGACTTATTTCACTTACATTAATACCTTTGAGGTCCATCCATGCTGCCTCAAATGGCACAATCGCATCCTTTTTTATGGCTGCATAATATTCCTGTGTGCGTGCGTGCGTGCGTGCGTGTGTGTGTGTGTGTACCACATGTTCCTTATCCATTCATCTCCTAATAGACACCCAGGTTGCTTGCATACCTTGGCTGTTGTAAATAATACTTCAATAAGCATACGGGTACCTACATCTTTCTAAATGAGTGTTTTCATTTCCTTTAGGTAAATACCCAATAGTGAAATTACTGGATCATAGGGTATTTCTACAAAATATTCTCATTCTTGAGTTTTCTGTTTTAATTACTCTCCCAACTGGCTGGAATGTATCTCAGAGTATTCTTTAAAAAGGAATAGATTTTTTTTTCTAAGCCATTGCATCACCTACATTAACCAATTATCTAAGCATAAAATATAAAAAAGACTTTTCCTTGAACTTTTTCAGCAAGGCTCTTTCATGACAAACATGAGCACACACAAAGCAGAGACCAGCCATTGGCAAGCAGTCTTTAAACTTTAAACTTTCAACTGAGAGAACATTTCTCCATAGCTGTTGAGAGTTACTAGGCTTGCCCTGTTCTAGACATCAAAGTATGTGCTGACCATCATATTGTACTTCTCCATTCAGCACCAACAGTCTTGTGATTAGTATAATGTTCTAGCAGATTCTGACAACAGTTTCATTATCAGTCTGGATTTTCAGGGTTGTATGAGTTTCCATTTTTCTATGTCTTCTTGGGTTTTTTTTTTTTCCAGTATGAAGTTGGAAAAGTTTGTGTTTGATCCAAGTTCTAAACAGAAGTCCATTGATCATGTTCAATATAGTATGATATAATTTTTGACAGTTTAGACGGTTTAAAAGAGTAGTAACATTCTATTCAGACAGACTTGGTTTGTGTATCAGTTAACTACCTCTTTGTTCTACAGGACAGAAAACCCAAATTAAAGTGGTTTAAGCAATAAGTAGAATTCATAGATCAACAGGACTCAAACAGCTATAAGAGGGCCTCACGTAAGGCTTCTGCTAATGAGTTAACAATATCATCAAAGACCTGGTACCTGCCAATCTCTCTGTTCTCCCAAACACAGTAGTACCCTATTCTCAACACTGCCTCATGGCAACAAAATGGCTGTAGGAGCACCTACTCTCACATCTTAATTACCACAACCCCCAGGAAAAGAAAGCAAAAAATTTCTCAAGTCTTCTTCAGAAGAGAGGATCATTTTTCCCTAGAAGGTTCACAAATTATCTCCTTGTGTCTCAGTGGCTCTTTGGGATGGGGTGCCCATTCCAAAACCAATCACTATAACCAAGAAAGGGAATGCACTGGCTTTAAGCCAATCACAGCCAACCCATGACAATGGAAGTCAGTCCTACCTAAAGTGTACAACTGAAATCAGGCAAGACGTTTGGTTACCCAAAGGAAGGTCATGGCTCGGCGGGCAAAATAAGGGGACGTGGGTATGGATGAGACAAACAATACGCATCTGCTTAATGTATGTCCACCTCTCAATGTGTCTGGATTCTGTCGATTCCAAGTGACAAAAGTCCACTGCGCTACCTGTGTATTGCTGTGCAACAAATTATCCTGACATTTAGCAGCTTAGAACACGTATGCATTACTTCCCAGCTTCCATGGGTCGGGAGTCAGGGTCTGTCACGAAGTTGCAGTAACAGTGTCAGCAGGGGATAGCTTTCCTCTCAAGGCTGGAGGATCCATGTCCAACGTGGCTCACTCCCGTGGCTGTGGCGGGTGGCCCTCTCCACAGAGCTGTGTGAGTGTCCCTACAACGTGGCCACTGGCAACCCCCTGCAGTGAGTATTCCACGTGAGAGGAAGAGCAAGGAGAAAGCTGAGGAGCCTCCGGGACCCAGGCACCAAAGACACACACTGAAATTGCCTCCACGTCATTCCCTCTGTTAGAAGTGATTCACTGAGTCCAGTCCATACGCAAGGGGAGGACAATGAGACTCCACATCTCAAATGGAGACGTACCCGTTGGGGGATATTTTTCAACCACCAGACCCACCTCGAACATGCTCAAACCACAAAGGGATTCCTGGCCTTCAGAGTGGGGGCAAATAACGTGGTGACTCCCAGGGTGAAGCCAAGAGCTGCCTATATCCAATCCTTGGGAGCTGGAACCAGGGACTGAACACTACCCTCTTCCGCTTCTCCCTCCTTCTGTTCCTCGTCTTTGCTTATTCCGGTTCTCTTGGCCAGCGGGCTTCATTATTTTCCCCAAGACAGAAAGCAAAACATCTCCACATGGTGGGCAAAGTAGTTACTGACGCCCTAGCTCAGCAATCCCACGGGGGCAAGACTCCTTCTTCCTCTCAGCCTCTGAAAAGGCCGAATTCCACAGATGGATTCTCACTGGACAGGCTGAGTCAGTGTCAACCCCAGATCAACCGTGATTTCCCAGAAGATGAGTACCGTGATTAGTCTGGCCTACATCACATTCCCAATCCCCAAGTCAGAAAGTCAGGGTCGTTCCCAAAATAAGGGGACAGAGGAACAAAAAACTGTCACTGTTCCCTATGGCCTTCTCACTACCTATGTGACCTTGAGCAACAGACTTGACCTCTCTATGCCCCAGCAACCTCACCTTCAAAATGGGAATAATAATGCCTCTGCACAGGATTGGCTTCGTATTAAATAAGATGATGCATGGGAAATGCCTAACACAGAAACTGACATACAGTAAATGATCAAGAAATATAGCCTTTATCACTCATTATCATTATTTCTGGTTCCCGATGCCTTTTATGAAAACAATCTCCTTAGGGGTAGAGTTCAAGGCCTCCACCACGTAACAGACTTTGGGTTGTGCCAGAACGGGGGAGATAAATGTGGCACCCCACAGGTCCAATAGGGAGTGTTAATGTGGCTCATTAGAAAGGGGAGCAGGCCTAGCGAAAATCTCTGCATTCGTGGAGGCCAGTGGAAATCCACGGTCATGCTGCCCGTAATATATTCTGCTGGTGCTGTTAGTAATAAAGTAGCAGATGTTGAACAAGAAGCCTGCCCCTGGCGATATCTGTTAATTGATGTGATGTGTGTTTTTATGGAAGCTCGATCAAGGTGTTTTATCTCTGGCTATAAGGAAACCCTAGAATGGGCTGATTCAAAGTATTCTTCTGAAAGAACTTTCAGGAAAGTGATTATCAAAAATCATCATCAAAAAAATCTCTACACCAGCAAAGAAGTAACTATTTAATAAAAAGAAGGAGGAGGAGGAGGAGGAGGAGGAGGAGGAAGAGGAGGAGGAAGAGGAAGAGGAGGAGGAAGAGGAGGGGGAGGGGGAGGGGGAGGGGGAGAAGAAGAAGGTTTCAAAACAAATGAGCTGCTTAAAAACGGAGTAGGAGTATTTTTCCAATTTGGATCTAGGCTTTATTTTCCCAAGTTTGATGTGATCACCACAGGCAGACAAAGAACCTCACACAAAGACGTGCACATGGCCACACCCAAATAATATTCATGAGCCCATCAAGTGGAAACAAGAGAGGCCATGAGAAAGAAGAAAACAGACACACAACAGGCAAGAGGAAAGACACAGAGATAAACAAATCGAGAGAGACGCACACAGACACAAGCACCCTTTTCTTACAAACCCATCAACCTGGCCAGTCTGCACTTCGTGGGAAATAACAGCTGATTCAGCAAAACGGGGAACAGCTGAATAATTCACCTTGAAAGACGCCTTGGCCAGAAGGCTTAAATATATGATTACCACCCCAGGCAAGGAGACAGAAAGCCTCAAGACAGGTTTCAACCTGTGGGTCCCATTAACCCTCAGCTCTGGAAGAGAGACAGACAGAAATGTCCCAGTCCCGCCCATCCAGCAGTCCTGCATGCTTCATCCTGGTGGTGGCTAACCTGACATGTATCCCTTTGTGGTCTTATCTACGTCAGTATGGTAATATTAACAGCTCATAACATATACTGAGCTCGTTCTGTTTGCTGGACACCATGCTACAATCTGTATGTATATAATCTCATTCCCTTCCCACGTCAGAGCCTTATTTGAGAGATTAGGAAACAGAACCAGAGTCAACCCAATTAATCTTTGTAAGCCATGTGTAAATCAGCCACCCAAAAAGTGTTTCTGCAAGGAGATTGCTAATTGGCCTCCGGGATGAATTAAAGTTGAGGAATAGCAGGAATTAAAATTTATTTTAGCAATAGCCAGTCAAGAATGTTCAGTTTTGAGCCCAATCCACCTACCCTAATTTCCACTCATTTGGTTCAGTCCTACTGAAAATAAGTTGAATCTCTCCTCAAAACTCATCCATTCACATCACTGCTCATTTCCTCGGGCTGCCATAACGAAGTACCACAGACTGGGTGGCTTAAACAACAGACATTTGTTTTCTGACACTTCTAAAGGATAGGAGTCTGCGATCAAGCTTGGTTTCTTCTGAGGCGTCTCCCCCCTTGGCTTGTAGACTGCCATCTTCTCCCTATGACTCCACATGATGTTCCCTCCATACACATCTGTGTCCTAATTTTCCCTTCTTTTGAGGATACCGGCCATACTGGATCAGAGCTCATCCAGATGGCCTCATATTACCTTAATTACCTCTTTAAAGACCCCATTTCCAAACACAATCACATCCTGAGGTATCTGGAGGGTTGGGACTTCAACATATGAGTTCTGGGTGACACGACTCAGTCCCCTAACAAAGTCTTTGAAGACAGTTCCCTTTCTGCCTCCGAGCGTGTAATCTCACCATTGGGGACCCATTCCTCACACCAACAAAGGATCTTTGATTTCCAGGGCGTACTCTGTCGAGGGGTAGGATGTAAGGGTGTGAGATTTCTCCCATGGGAGGAGGTATGCTTTAAGCAAACGTCTCATTAGAAAAGAGCTAGCTGCCACCTCAGATTTTTTTTTTAAAACAAGGCACTCTAGGGGTGCCTGGGTGGCTCAGTACGTTAAGCTTCCAACTCTTGGTTTTGGCTCAGGTCATGATCTCACAGTTCATAGGATGGAGCCCTGCACTGGGGTCTGTCTGCACTGAGTGCAGAGCCTGCTTGGGATTCTCTCTCTTCCCTCTCTCTCTGTTCCTCTCCTGCTCATGCGCTCTCTCTCTCTCTCTCTCTCTCAAAATAAATAAACTTACAAAAAATTTTTTTTAAAAAAGCACTCTAGAGAACAGGACTTGGTAGACACCAGTGTTGGAAGGAAGAAAGTCCCGTGGAAAGAGGAGAGAGACAGAAAGGAGACAAGGCCTGGGGCCAATTCCACCTCCTTCAAGCTGTAGCTACAGAAGTGTCGGCTATGACATCACTTTGACCCTTCCATGGCGACTTCAAAGACGTACAGAGATGACTCAGAAGCCTTTGGATGACATAGTCCTTTTGCCTGCTGAGCACCTGCCACACCGTGTTGTGTAAGACCTCAACATCATTCACGGCTCTTACTTCAACGAGAGCAGCCTGCGTCTGACCATGACCTTTGCCCCTCGCCAGTGAGGACACATGCAGGTTAAGACCTGCATGTTTCTACTCATTCTCTCCTCAAGCACGCGCCAAGAGCTCTGCCTCATTTCCTTGGGATCCGGGAAGGCGGTCGAGTTCCGAGATTTAAGCTCCGCTCTTCCCGGAGATTTCCACTGGCACAATTTTTAACTCCGGGTCCACAGAGAAAGGGGTGGTGGTTGGTGATGAGTTAATTTAGTACCTGCTGCCAATGTACTCAGTAGTTAAACAGATTAAATTAATTCTCCTCAGAACAGCAGTTTTCAAACTTGGCTGCACATTGTCTTCACCTTGGGAGCTCTTAAAAAAAAAAAAAAAAGTACTGATGACTGAGTCCCACCCCTAGATTCTGGTTTAATTGGCCTGGGGTGCAGCCGAGGCCCTGGGATTATTTAAAAGCTCTCCAGGTAGCGTAAGCCTTAGTGAGGTGGTCCCCGGACCAGCAGCACTATCTACCAGGGTGCTTATCCAAACGACACATTCCCAGGTCCCATCCCAGACCCAGGAAAACCGACTTTCTGCAGGCAGGGCCCGGCCCTCTGTGTTTTCACGCACTCTCCAGGCCATTCTGACACATGAGTACGTGTGTGCGCCACTGTTGTGAGCTCGGGTGCTGGACTGCACTCTGCGTGTTAGCAGCTAGAGGTCAGGTCCTGCTTGGCTTCCTCTTCCCGACCCTGCTCCACCCCCAAGTTCAGCGTCATCTCCGTCTCCTGACGAATTCCCACCGGAGTAAGGAGGATGGCCGGCGTCCGGGCTCAGTGGTCCGAGGCTCGGGACAGAGAACATCTTCCTGGCACACTTGTTCGGAGTTTTGGGTGTTCGTCTTGAATGCGTGGACCTGGCTCCGCTGATCCCGTTCCAAACCGGCCCACCCATCCCGATAAACACACTGCTGTCGTGGTCCCCAGGATCAGAACGCCTTCCCTTAATCATCTGCCTCATGCGCTTAATCTCTCTAACACTGGGAAGCAAGCATAACCAAGTACCCTCCCCAACGGCCAATCCCTTCGTCTGCATTTCCTCCCAAATAGCCATTCGTTTGTCTCCCAAACTACTTTCCTCCATGGACTTCTTACAGGAAATCATGAATGATGCAGGTGTAGGTTTATTGTCTGTTACTAAAAAGTGACATCTACTCATCGTTGAAAACTTAGAGAAATCAAAGGGACAAAAAAGAAAATAAAAAAAGTCTTTCATCCAATCTCGGAAACGATGGTTAACATTTTGGTGGTGTTTTTCCCCCTTGTACTTTACGTATATTATGATCTATTTTGTTCCAAAAATTATGAGCTAGGCCACAAAAAGGCATAAAATGCAAGATATAATGATTTTGAAATACCCTATTGATTGAATTATTGGTCTCAAGGCTTCACTCCCAGTAGCGTATTATATATATACTTCCTTGACGTGATGGGTGGAATACATATCCCCACACACACGTCCTGACTTTGAAATTGGCCATGTAACTTGCTTTGGCTAAAGGGATGTGAGCAATACGTAATACAAACAGAGGCGAAAAATCTGCCTTCTCTGTCGGCCTGCCCTCTCCCCTTATCCACCAGTGATCCGCCAAGGGAATGAGATACCGTGGAGAGAATTAACCCTTCAGCCTGGGCCCAAAATGGCACCCATGGAGCAGACTCCCCCCACCCCGCCCCCAAGCAAATCTCAAATGTATGCACAATAAACAATCCCTTATTTCCTATGCTACTGAGTTGAGTCTTGGGCAATTTTTATGCACTGACTGTGGCAATGGCTGATTGGTACACACCCTGTTTCATTTATTCTAAGATAACTATGTTTTCATATTGTGGCCACGCTGAAGTCAGGATATGTCTTATAATCAATGGCATGTCAAAAATTTTCTGGCAAATTTCTTCTTCTTTCTTAGTGGTACATCAAAGGATGGTGGGGAAAATTAGTTATAAAATAATATATGCAGGGGTGCCTGGGTAGTTCAGTTGGTTGAGTGTCTGACTTGGGGTCAGGTCATGATCTCACAGTTTGTGAGTTTGGGTTCCACGTGGGGCTCTGTGCTGACAGCTCAGAGCTTGGAGTCTGCTTCACATTCCGTGTCTCCCTCTCTCATTGCCCTTCCCCTACTTGTGCTCTGTGTCTATCTCTATCAAAAATAAAATAAACATTAAAACATTTTTTAATAATACATATAGCACTTTGCCATTAAAACTCTTAGATGCACACACACACTATATATATTCTTTATATATATCTTATATGTGTGTGTGCTTTCTAGATATGTGTGTACATCTATATGTGTATACATGTTGTGTTTGGGCATGTATATATACACGTATGAAATCTCAAAAAGTAAAATTTCATTGTGCTGGAGAACAGAAGAAAATATGTCAGGGGAATACTTTCTCTTCAGTGTGGGAAAATAACTGGACAGTAATTTTTTATTTTGAAATTCAAGGCTCTTTATATACATCCAGATGGGATGAAACAGAGAAAATCAACTCACTTGATATAAGAACATTATATTTAATTGAATGCGAGCTGATCAAGGGTCAAGATGGTGGTTGGGTTGGAGGGGGGTGCTAGAACTTACCAGAGAGTCTGACAGGGAGAAATTCGCAGTGGTGGAGAAGAGTCAATGAACTCCAAGAAGAGAGATGTTTAACACTTTCTGTCATTTACCCCAGTTTTCCCCAGACCTTTTTCATGCTACAGCCTCTGTGAGAAAATACATGGAAAGGGGTCAGTGGGCTCTACTTGGGGTGATACATCTCAGGAGACAGAGTGAGGAAAATACAGTGAATTCACTAAACCCACTGGATCACCCACAGATTGAGAAAGAGAGACTCAAGCTACGGTAACTGCAGAGGCCAGAGTGCTTCCAAAAATTCCGAAGACTTGAGCAGTCCAGGATAACACATGCAAGGAGAAAAACCAAACCTGAAAGGAAATGCACCAAAACATTGGCAGCAATTATTGCCAGGTAATGGAATTTTTCAATGCTTGTCTTTGCTTTCCAAATTTTCCATGATGTAGCTGTATTGACTTCATAGGCACAAAAACAAAATATGTTTGTATTAAGTGCTTGAGAAAGAAGAAAACAGCGGGACCGTAAAATGGAACCAGGATGATGTTCCGTTGCGTACCCCCAATCCTTTTTCATGGATCAAGACTATTTCCCCATTCTATTGCCAATTCTTCACAGAACACCATTCGTGATGGCTCCATAACAGCATACAAGTGAATGAATCATAATTGATCCAATCCTCTATTGTTATATAATTGAGAAATAACGGAGTTGTTTCCATGTTTCATGCCATTAGTGGTAACCATGCCGAACATTTTGGTACATAAATCTCACGCACCCCATCAGCATTTTTACATGCCTGGTCTTCTGATTCGCTGAATGTCTTCCCCTTTGCTCTTCTTACTTTCTGGAACATTCCATACCCAATAGCAAAGTATCCTCAATGCCTTTTTCTCACCCACGTGCTTCCCATCACCATGGTCTGATTCGGGAGCCAGGGCCCCTTCCACCTCCAGCCAGCATCAAGAGGGCCCAGCCTTTGGGTGCTTCCACTCCAAACAACAGTCTCCACACTGCTCATCCGTCTCAAAACACTGCCTCATAAAAACACTCCCAGGGGTACCTGGGTGACCCACTCGGTTGAGCGTCCAACTTTGGCTCAGGTCATGATCTCACAGTTAGTGAGTTTGAGCCCCACATCGGGGTCTGTGCTGGCAGCTCAGAGCATCGAGCCTGCTTCAGATTCTGTGCCTCCCACCTCTCTCTCTGCCCCTCCCCTGCTCACGCTGTCTCTCTCAAAAATAAATAAACATTAAAAATTTAATTAAAAAAAAAACCACTCCTGGGGCGCCTGGGTGGCGCAGTCGGTTAGGCGTCCGACTTCAGCCAGGTCACGATCTCGCGGTCCGTGAGTTCGAGCCCCGCGTCGGGCTCTGGGCTGATGGCTCAGAGCCTGGAGCCTGTTTCCAATTCTGTGTCTCCCTCTCTCTCTGCCCCTCCCCCGTTCATGCTCTGTCTCTCTCTGTCCCAAAAATAAATAAACGTTGAAAAAAAAAAATTTAAAAAAAAAAAAAAAAAAAAAAAAAACCACTCCCAGCAGCTGCTAAACGATGGCGTTGCTGTTCTCATTGAAACATTATGAGTAATTGTGTCACTGGGCACATCTAAGTCCCTACTGAGTCCACAGAAGTGAGTCCCAGTACCTCTCTCTCTGTCTCGATGTCTCTGTCTCCCAGTCTCTTCCTCCCTATTGTGCACACGCTTTTTAAGATCCATATGAATGAGCAATATCCGCAATAGATCATGTGGGAGATGGCCATGATTCACTGATTTATACTGACTTCATGGGGCCTTAAGCAATTCTGGTTTTATGGAGACGTGGGAACCTACACACACACACACACACACACACACACACACACACACACAGGCTCTATTCTTTCCATTCCAAGAGTTCGGAAAGCCTCAGAAGACATGACTAGCCTCAGCAAAACTGGTCCCACTCCGCTCATCTGACAGATTGGGCTGTGGCTTCAGGCCCAGGTCACTAGAATTTCTTTGCTTGACTTGTAAGACACACACAGTCCTCAGAATCCTTTGCTTCTTCTCAGAGGAACCCCAGGGGGTCCTGACGCTCAGCTCAAGGATGTGCTTTTCACACACATGCACGCGCGCGCACACACACACACACACACACACACGCATGCACACAGTAAGTAAACTTTATTCTTGGAATGTTTGAAAGCCCATCAGAAAATGGTTACCCTGTGGCTCCTTATCTCTGTCTTGGCTCTGAAAGGACAGGGGGACTGGCTTGTAGATTGTGACAGAGAGCATACCAGGACTGGGTAACTCCCTCTGGGGGCCCCTGGGGAGATGGATTTCCAAAGCCTTGGGCAGGTGCATTGGGAGAAGAGGAGAGCTTACAACTCTCTGGGCCCTTCTTGATACACAGCTGCCTCAAGAGCTGTTGTATTATGTATTTATTTATTATTATTATTATTATTATTATTATTATTACTATTTGTCCCTGGAATCCAAACTCGGCCCGTGAGACCACTGAAGTCCTTTCCACACAGTGATTGGTTCTGAGCAGACACATGACTCTAACCAAGCCGATCAGAGCCCACAAACATGGGTCACAAGGCCACAGTGGACAGGCAGGAAAAACAAAAAAAACCTGGGGATAAATGAGACACTTTGCTGTAGGATTTGAGCATCTAGACTCAGGATACTTACACTTAGAAATGATGTAAGCCATTTAAGCAACTGGATCTAGGATCTCTTTTATTTAAAACCAATAGTCCTGGGGCACCTGGGTGGCTCAGTAGGTTAAGCGTCTGACTTCAGCTCAGGTCATAATCTGGCGGTTTGTGGGTTCTAGCCCCTTGTTGGGGTCTGTGCTGACAGCTCAGAGCCTGGAGTCTGCTTCAGATTCTGTGTCTCCCTCTCTCTCTGTCTCCGCCCCCCACTCTCCCTCTCTCTTTCTCTTTCTGTCTCTCTCTCTCTCTCTCAAAAATAAACATTAAAAAAAAATTAAAACCAACAATCCTGGCGAACGTCACCTGCGCTTACTTGTGTACTGACCAAACCTATCAAACACCTGCTGTAAACAGGCAGTCGGAGAGGTTCTGGCCATTGATGGTCAGTAGCTACACCCTCAGCCTGAAAGCCCGAGATGCCTCTCTGTGAATTGGGTTAGAAAGAAATCCCAGTGACTAATAATAACAATAATGATAATATATAAAAATAATTCTTCCAGGGACAACATACACAGGCTTAAAGAGAAATCAATGTGTTACTGTGCGCATCAGGAAACAGATGTGTGTCCAAGCTTCCGACAATATAAACTTGGTACAGCTACTCAGCATTTATGAGCTTTGGTTCCCTTGCTATAATATGGGGTTTAAAAAATCATCAGCAGGGCACCTGGCTGGCTCAGTCGGTGCAGCAATGCAGCTCTTGATCTCGGCAGTGGGGGAAGGGGGGTCATGAGTTCGAACTCCACGTTGGACAGAGAGATTACTTAAAAATAAAATCTTCGGGGCGCCTGGGAGGCGCAGTCGGTTAAGCGTCCCACTTCAGCCAGGTCACGATCTCGCGGTCCGTGGGTTCGAACCCCGCGTCAGGCTCTGGGCTGATGGCTCAGAGCCTGGAGCCTGTTTCCGATTCTGTGTCTCCCTCTCTCTCTGCCCCTCCCCCGTTCATGCTCTGTCTCTCTCTGTCCCAAAAATAAATAAACGTTGAAAAAAAAATTTTTTTAAACAAAAAATAAAAAATAAATAAAATCTTCAAAAAAAATCATGAGGTCATTATAAGGGCTGAACAAGAAAAGGTCTTTGAAGCCCTAGGATGGCACCCTGCACGCAGGGCACCGGGGATATGTTTGGCACATACCAGGTCCTTGTCTCAGAGGGACACGAGGCAATCGGCTAAACCCATCCGAGCTTCTGTCCCCTCATCTGTAAAATGAGGGCTTTCTCACTCCATCAGTGGTTTTCGATCCCCGCTGCAAACTAAAGTCACCAGGGGAGTCTTAAACTATACAGATGCCTAGGCTCGATGCCCAGAGATACTGATTTAATTGGTCTGAGTGGGGGCTGTTGGCTCTGGCATCTTTGAAATGCCCCCAGGAGCTTCTGATGGGAAAGACAGAGTTGACGACCACAGCAATAAACGAGGACCCCTTTACAAGTTAGCAGTCTAAGGCTCTTGTTAAAGAAAAAAATAACTAATCATTAAAGCTATAAACTGTCCTGCAGAAAGGTCCCAGGATGATGCATTCAAAAGGGAGCAATTAACCCTTCAGCGGTAACATGTTTAAAAATTTCAGTTCACACTCTGCAAAGTCCCTCTCTGTTTAAGGAGAAAACTAATTAAAAGGGGGGAACTGTTATCACCCTGAGATTGTTTGGCAAACTCTGTCATCGCCTCTGCCACTCTTTTGGCAGGACTCTTGTCCCTAAATTAAAAAAAAAAAAAATCTCAGGGAAGAGAGATATCCATTTTATTTTGTGAAAATACTTAATGGAGCTAATGAGTGTGTGTGTTTTAATAGTTCCCTTGGGAAAGGCTATACAGTAAATATAATTGAAAGTAGGAGATGGGGCTGATTATTCATCAAGCACGTATTTTAAGAATGCAATTATGAAAAGAACAGCATAGCATGGAACATGAAATGGCTGACAATACAGAAGATTTTCTCAAGTGTTTTAGAGAGCTCTCAAATCCCTGGGATTGGGACAATTACCACACTGATATCCCACAAAGCCCTTGCTACTTGCATTACCTCACATTTAGAAAACTTGAGTGGAGGGGCGCCTGGGTGGCTCAGTCCGTTGAGCATCCGACTTCGGCTCAGGTCATGATCTCACAGTTCGTGAGTTCGAGCCCCGCATCGGGCTCTGTGCTGACAGCCCAGAGCCTGGAGCCTGCTTCCAATTCTGTGTCTCCCTCTCTCTCTGCCCCTCCCCTGCTCATGCTCTGTCTCTCTCTCTGTCTCAAAAATAAATAAAACATTAAAAAAATTAAAAAATTTAAAAAAAAGAAAACTTGAGTGGAATACATCCTCACGACAAAATGGGGAAGGAGCTGTATGCTCCTGGGGGTCATTTCAACAGCCCTCTGCCTCTACGCTCCCCATCATGCCCAGGGCAGGGTTGCCAACATGTAGGGGAAAGAGTACCTATGAAGACAATTCCTCTCATCTTGCTCCCGGGAACAGCTTCCAGAATAGAAACGAAAGAGAGAAAACCTCCAAGCCACCAGTGGGTTAAAAAGAGAACAAGGAGAATACGATCACGGTGGCCCCAGAGACTATACCCACACACATAGATATTTATGACGGTAAAAGAAAGAAACGTCTACAAGGACACATCAAGCTCCTAATGCCGGCGGTCACCGAGGCTGGAGGCAGAATATGTCAGGGCAAGCCTGGATTCCCTCTCTGGTGATTGCCATAGCTCCCATTTATTAAACATTGCCTGGCTGCCAGGCGGCATGCTGAACACTTAGCTTCCATCACCTTATTTCAGCCTCATGTAACAGTCACACCATAGGTAGGTACGATTATCGGTCCATTTTACCAGTGAAGACAGCAAGGCGTGCGGGGATAGGAAAAGTTCTCATGGCAGAAAACTGCACAAAACTTAGGGCTGCGTGATTCTGTGCTTTTCACCAACACACGGACCCCTTCAATTCCAGAAGAATGATCAAAGCTTACACTCACAGAGTGCTTAGAACACGCTAGAAGCTGGGTGCTTAATCTCCACAGCCCTAGGAGGGTGGTGCTCTATCGGGCCCTCTTTAACAGATGAGGAAACTGAAGAACAGAGAGAGAGGTTTGTTAACCTGCTGGAAGTGATGTGCCAAGAGGCAAACCCAGGCTGTCGGTATCCAACCACGATTGGTGCTTTTGCTGCTCATCTACACCAAAGCTCGTTTGTTGTGCCAGTCACCAGGCAGGGGACACCCAATGTACAAGATCGTCCCTTTCTTCAAGGAAATCGATGTTTAGGAGGAGATGTGTGGCAAAGAAGAGAAGTTAACGTCAGCGCACAGTATGGTGTGCCCTACACGCTGGGTATGCACACTGAACAGAAACATGTCCATATATAAGATGTTCGAATACTGGGGCACTCAGGTGGCTCAGTCACTTAAGCCTCTGACTCTTCATTTCGGCTCAGGTCATGATCTCACGGTTGGTGAGTTCGAGCCCCACATCGGACTCTGCACTGACAGCACAGAGCCTGCTTGGGGTTCTCTCTTTCCTTCTCTTTCTGCCCCTCCCCTTCTCATGCTCGCTCGCTCTCTCTCTCTCTCTCTCTCTCTTTCTCGCAAAATAAATAAGTAAACATTAAAAATTTTTTAATAAAATAAAATGTTCCTATACTTCCAGTCCACTGCCACTAATTCCATTTTTAGTAATCTTGCAGCAAAACATGATAGCTAACATCATCCCCTCAATGGCGGTGATGAAATAATCTATTTGAAGGTTAGTGTGCAATCGGTAAAATATTAAGTTTTACTATTTAATGATTTACAACAATCTTTCTAAATTACCTTTTAAAGCTTTCAATCACAAGAAGAAATGATCTGATACAGTATTAAGCAAAACAAGAATAAAAGAATTACAGGTTGAGCATGATCTCAGTCGTGTAAAATAATAAATAATTAATACTAGTGATGATGATGATATGGGAAAATGGGCCAAGAAGTTAATAGTGATTGTTCTAGCTGGTGGACTCATAGATGATTTTTGTTCCTGCTTCTTTGCTCCTTCTTTCTTTTATATTATTTTTATAGTCAGGAAAAGGTGAGCATAAAATTATGTGTTAAAGAAAAGACTAGAGGGGCGCCTGGGTGGCGCAGTCGGTTAAGCGTCTGACTTCAGCCAGGTCACGATCTCCCGGTCCGGGAGTTCGAGCCCCGCGTCAGGCTCTGGGCTGATGGCTCAGAGCCTGGAGCCAGTTTCCGATTCTGTGTCTCCCTCTCTCTCTGACCCTCCCCCGTTCATGCTCTGTCTCTCTCTGTCCCAAAAATAAATAAAAACGTTGAAAAAAAAATTTTTTTTTAAAAAAAAGAAAAGACTAGAAGAAAATGTAGAACAGTTATGATGGTGTTGACTGGATGGCATTTTTTATTTTTTTCAAAATTCTATGTACAGCAGCTTGTCACTTTAATAACGAAAAGAAGTATAAATTTAAAAATTAGTAATCCTCATATTATTTACAACAGGGAAAAGTTGAAAACAACATAAATATTCAATTGACAATTGGTCAAATGAATTAACAGCATTACTTGCACAAAAGGATATTCTGCAGCCAGTGGAATTAATATTTTCAATGGGCTTTTAATGGTGGAGAGCTACATATGTTTAAGCCACAATTCTGTATCAAAAACATCTTTCGGGGCACCTGGGTGGCTCAGTCGGTTAACTGTCCAACTTCGGCTCGGGTCATGATCTCGCAGATCCTGAGTTCCAGCCCCATGTCAGGCTCTGTGCTGACAGCTCAGGGTCTGGTGCCTGTTTCAGATTCTGTGTCTCCCTCTCTCTGCCCCTCCCCTGCTCACGCTCTGTCTCTCTCTCTCCCACTCTCAAAAATAAACATTAAAAATTAAAAAAAAAAAAAGGGGCGCCTGGGTGGCGCAGTTGGTTAAGCGTCCGACTTCAGCCAGGTCACGATCTCGCGGTCCGGGAGTTCGAGCCCCGCGTCGGGCTCTGGGCTGATGGCTCAGAGCCTGGAGCCTGTTTCCGATTCTGTGTCTCCCTCTCTCTCTGCCCCTCCCCCGTTCATGCTCTGCCTCTCTCTGTCCCAAAAATAAATAAAACGTTGAAAAAAAAAAATTAAAAAAAAAAAAAACTTCCTACAAAACTATAGATTCGAAGGGGCACATGCACTCCGATGTTTATAGCAGCTAAAACTCTGGAGCCAAACTCTGGAAAGAGCCCAAATGTCCACCAACTGATGAGTGGAAAAAGAAGATGTGGTATATCTACACAATGAAATGTTACTCAGCCATCAGAAAAGAAGGATATCTTGCCATTTGCAATAGCATGGATGGAGCCAGAGAGTATTATGCTAAGTGAAACAAGCCAGTCAGAGAAAGACAAACACCATATGATTTCACTCATAGGTGGAATTTAGGAAACAAAACAGATGAACATATGGAAAGGGAGAAAAAAAGAGAGAGAAGGAAGCAAACCACAAGAGGCTCTTAATAAGAGAGAAAGAACTGAGGATTGATGGAGGTGGGTGGGCAATGGGCCAAATAGATGATGGGTTCTAAGGAGGACACTTATGATGAACACTGGGGATTCTCTGTCAGGGATGAGTCACTAAATTCAACTCTTATATTTACTACAATTACTACACTATATGTTAACTAACTAGAATTTAAATAAAAATTTGGGGGGGAAACCATCTTCCAATTTTGTAACAAATAACAATGACAATATTTAGAGGGAAATAGACCTAAGTGTTAGTTGTTATCTACAGGTTATCAATTATCTTCATTTTATTTGTGTATTTCTCTCTTGCCATCTTCTGTATCATGAACACATGTAGCTTCTATCTTTCAAAACTTTTCTTAATGTAAGAAGAAAAAGCTGGACTCATTTGAGGCTTTGAAACCAATTGCTGTTCCCTTAGAAGGCAGTGCTATGCTTTCTCTCCCAGGGACAGAGGCTTTTACGGTCTGATTTTAGTTAAGGACACGAATGTGTCTTAACTAAACTTACAGACTATCTGTAAACTAAACTTAACAGACTATCCTCTGGTCCCTGGATAAGAAACCCCAGGCCTCAGCTAACAGCCAGGGGAGAGGCTAAAGGTGATAGACTAGGAGACCCCGAGCAGCCTCCAAAATCAGCCACTCAGATCATCCTCCTGGGTTTAAAGCACAGCTCTGTACAGCACTCACTGTGTGACCTCCCACTCTTCTGTAACTTCTCAGAGCCTTGAGCACTCATTGCTCATTTACACAGCTCACATTTATTGGGTCCTGTGGTCAGTTGCAGTGATGGCCCCAATTCTTCACCCTTTCCTATAGGCACGGCCCTTGTTACATAATTTTGGAAAGTCCTCGCACCCTGCCCCTAGACCCTGGGCTCAGCCATGCAATTTGCTTCGGTCAATAGGACGTTAGCAAACATGATGCAGTGCAGTCTTGACGTGGGCGTGTGCCTCAATAGGCACCGTAAGACCATACCCAGCCTAGCCTATTGACAGATGAGACGCACATAGAGCCCAGTCATGTTGCCAAGGCCAGCCTAGACCAGCCTATGGCCAGCTAATTACCAGCAAAGATCAACACAGCCACCTTGCCAACTCCTAGGTGACCCCTAGACGTCTGAGAACTAAATCCTTTCTGGCTTGCATATTAAGGTGTTGCATTGTGTCCAGACGGGTACCCCTTACACATTCGCCACTTCTCCAAGCACTGAGCAGAGAATAATGAAAGGCTGTTGGTACCCATCATGAGGATTCTTTGATGATTAACTAATAGAATGCAGGTAAAGTGCTTATCCACTAATAAAGGCCCGTCCCTACTGTGTTTAGTCACATGGCCACAGATCCAAAGTGTCATTTCCAAGGCGGTTGATGTGTGAAGAGGATGTGTCACTTGACTGGATCCTCATCTCTCCAGTGGAACCTGGGCCGGAATGTCCATCATAATCATGGTTACCTTCAGAAGCCAGTCATGCCACATTTTAATGTCCACCAGTCCCCTTGAATCTGAAGGTACCAAGGAGGTTGAGCTAATAGTGGTCAAGAAAGACCATGCACATTTTCTCATCTTTCTGTCTACCACTGTGCATGCCATCAGATGTTCTCAGAACTTCTGTTCAATCCTGGATAAAGGGGGTTACTATGTGCTAGGTGCACCGAAGCCAAGTGTTAGGGAAATGAGACCAGGAGACCTTGTTCCCAAACTCAGGAAGCTCATGAGGAATTAAGAGAGATGGTAGCCAGCACCACCTCGTGCCCTCATCTCCTTCCCCCATACCATGGGCCGGTGATTCACCTGCATTAGCATTCTTAGAGACAGTCATCCACAGTGGTTGAGAGCGACAGCCTCAGACCCAGACACCCCAAGTTCACATTCCAGCTACACCACTTGTTACTTAAGTGATCCCAGGCAAGTTCCGTAACGTCTCTATGCCCTAGTCTCATCGAGGGGGAGATGGGAATAAAGTAGCACGTGTGCCACTGTGAATACACATAAAAGTTTGAAACTACATGCCTGGCACACAGCAGGCACTCAACAAATCCTAATTATTAAGATTATTGTTTCTCTGTATGGTAATTTTATCTGTGACTGTCTCTCTCCCAGACCATAAGCTCCTATCCTATCCATCTCTGCTGCCCAGTGCCTAACAAGTTATTTGGCCCATCAAAGACTGCCTGTTTCTATTGACTGAATTGAAGAGAACTGAATTAGATTAATATTTAAGATGAATATAAGTCCAATGGACAGAGAAGGGAAGAGATTCCAAGCAAAGTACATAGCAGGCGCCAAACAGAATATGGGGGGATGTTCTACTGTGAAAACAGAGTGTCTCCTGTTCATAAGTAATGTATGCTGGGAAGACTGATCAATATTCTTGCAGTTACTAGCGGTGGAAACCAAAATAAAAACCATCTTAAGTACGAAAGAAGGAGTATGATTTTGGATTTCTATTCTCACTGAATAGAAATGGTTCCTGATAAAAGAAGGGTCTGTGTCCAATCAACACAATGGCCCATATAGGCCAAGGAATTTATGAACATTTACTGGTGTCTTTCTCTGGAAAAGTCCAGAGATAACTGGCTTCAGGCACAACTGGATCCACAGACTCAGGCAGTGTCCTCAGGGACCCATGTGCCTTTCCAGCAAGCATAGAATATATAACAGGACACTGTCTATGACTTAGGTGAGTGTTACTTAAATTGTAGGTATGATATATGAGACAGACTCATGTCCTACCCAGCCTAGTACCTCCAGTGGGAAGAGATGACCTCTTATTGATTAATCCAACAGAAATATCCTAAGAGGGACTATGATTGGCCCAAGTGAGGTCATGGAACCATCGTGCTCCATGGCTGGGCATGTCGGCTCATCAATGGAATGAGTTCCTTAAAGGGAAGAGAACTTCTAGCACCCAAAGAAAGGGAAGACAGGACGGGCAGGTGTAATTACAGATATCCACAAGGGGAGGTAATGCTAAAGAGGCAGACACCACTAGCTGATCCCCTAAACCTATTCTCCCCTCTTTTATTTCCTGGGTATAATAATAGACTATAATTCCCAACCTTTCTTGCAGCCAAGAATGGAGATTCAGGCCTGAGCTGTGTAAGGGAAGCAGGAAGACTGAATGCTCTTCTGAGTCCGGGCTTTGAAGAAATGAAGTGTGCCTTCTCCAAGCTATGTTTGCCCCTTCCATCAGCTGGATGAAGGTGATACTTGGGCCCCGAAGGATGGCAGAGCTAAAAGGTAGGAAGAGCCTCAGCCTCCACTCACAGAAGACCTGGCCCTCCAACCCGAATACCCACCAAGGACTGTTACAGAGCAGGCCCGGCCCCCTGTTGTGTTGTTCCATCCACGTCTGGAGCTACCTGCTATCTCCATGCTAGCCTCTGCTACCTGATCCAAGGAAAAGCGCAAAAATGGTACGTGGGGTTGACTCACGGGAAGTCTACAAGGCAAGCTTAGAAGAACAGAGCAAGCGTTCACTGAATGTTAGCTTAATGATTAAACGTTTATGATGCGGGGCAGCTGGAACGAATGGAAGATGCCAGGAAACTTCGCTCCCCCTCCTCCCCCGACAGATGTCAGGGAGGATTCCCAACTCTGCGCTCTCGCTGCGTCGTTCTTAACGAAAGGAGAATCTCCCTCAAGTCGGCTCGCGTGCCCATGACGGTCCCGGGGCCCGGGGATTTGGCTCAGCAAAGAATCGGTGAGGATGTGCCTGCTTCATTAGGCATCCATCCATGTGGAAGATGGGGCAAAGAAAGATGTGCTTCTCCTTCTCTCCAGAGAAAGAGCCCAATGGGTTTTGACGGATATCCACACAGTCTGTGCCTGCAGCTTTTAACCACTTGACTTAACAACTGCCTTTAATTTCACTGAACATAAGTTATTGATCCTGATCTCTGTTGCCTGGAAGCCCCAATCCTGATTGTTAATTGAGCTATTGATTTTTTGGCTCACATTAACCGTTCCTGAAGGGGTGAATCCTGGGTGAGGTAGGCAGGTGGGCTAGTAAGGTGGCGGAGGTGAGGTTCTGCAGGGAAGTGACTTTAATTAGTAATAATAGCTTCATACTTAGCCAACTGGTTTGTAATACACGTGGTGACATACCTATAGATCAAGCAGACAAACCGGTGGCCGTCTTTCTATAGGAAAATTAAATTGGGTCAATTATCTAACTGTCGGGAGATTTCAGATAGTTACTTAACTCAAAATGAAACTCTTGCCATATGCATCGAATCTGTAGCTCAGCCCACAAAGCTTACTCAAGTTTGGAAGTATAATTAATCAGGTTGGCCTCCTCCCTGCCTTTCCAGCATAACATTTTAATGCTCAGAAACTTCCAGCAAACAAACAAACAAACCAGCCATTGCCAGGCAGACAGAAGTAGAAAGGATGTACATTTCTGCACAGAATTATTATGTAGCCATTTGCAGACAGCAATTAACTTGGCAGAGAATCACTCCACGATCTAGGTATTGTAAGTGAAAAAAAAAAAAAAAAGGTATGTTCCAGTATTTATAATATGATCAGATGTTTATAAAATAAGCAATTATCAATAACCATACATGACTGTATGGGCCGGGACAGAAGCATGGAAGGAACCCTAAGAAGAGCCTAACATTGGCTAATGCTGGTGTGGGCACGGAGGCAGGCATGGGCGTGGCAGGAAGAACACAAACTTATTTTTTCAGATTTAGTACATAGTCACAGAATGCTTATTAGGGGCCAGGCATTATTTTAGGTGTTTTATAAGTCTTACGACATCTGATCCCCTAACAGCTACCCAAGAGAGGCACAATTTTTACTCCATTCTACAGATGGGGAAGCTGAGTTTAAGCGGTGGAGTCAAAACATGACCCCAGAAGCTGGGTTCGCAAGCACTGTGTCCGTTGTCTGCGTAAAGGGAAGCTCAGTAATAAGTTAACTCAGGGTAGTGGGATTCCAGGCCATGTTTACTCTTTGTATGTACCTTGATGGATTATTCAAATATTGTTTGATGAGCACAAACTATCCAATTGGGAAAAAAAAAATAAAGTATTACCCAGCCCCCCTCAATCAGACACACGGACTAATTTATTCACGCAACAAGCATTTATTCAGCCCCTATTGTATGCCAATCAGTATGCCCAGAAGTCTGCATGCATTTTCTCTTTTAATTTGCCCATTTCTGTCCTCTTATCATATTTGCCATGCTTTACAGATGTGGAATGGAAGCTTAGAGGAGAAGCAGCTGGCCAAATCCATGTGGGAGGTTGTGGTATAAAGGACAATGAACCCATGACTCTCTAGGCTAGAGTCACAAAGTAGAAACGTACCGGAAGGCAAAGGTGTAGTTCAAAGTTTCTAGTAGCTTTTTTTTTTTTAAGTTTATTTATTTATTTTTGAGAGAAAAAGAACATACATGCAAGTAGGGGAGGGGCAGAGAGAGAGGGAGAGAGAGAGAGAGAGAGAGAGAGAGAGAGACAGAATCCCCAGCAGGCTCTGTGCTGTCAGCACCGAGCCCGACGCAGGGCTCAATCCCACAAACAGTGAAATCATGACATGAGCGGAAACCAGGAGTTGGATGCTTAACTGACTGAGCCACCCAGGCGTCCCTCTAGTAACTACTTTTTAAAAAGTTGGAAAGAAAAGGGCAGAAATCATATCAATGCATTTTAACCCAATATATCTAAAATATATTATTTCAACATGTAAGCAGTGTTTTAAAAATTAATAATGAAATAAGTTACATTCCTCTTTGTACTAAGTCTTCGAAACACGGTATGTTTTCTGCTTACAGAACATCTCAATTCAGATACTACATTTCCCCTTGGAAATAGCTGATCTGCGGCTAGCTTTAATAACACTTGCAGTTGATACACTGACAAGTTATCGTAAGCATACTTACAAGTTTTTCAATAACAGGATCGAGGAGCGGGTTTTAAATTGAAATTGAAATTAGGTAAAACTAAAGCTTCCATCCCTCTGTCTCACTAGCCACCACCTCCGCACGCAAGAGCCATGTGTGGCTCAGTGGCTGCTTTTGGAGAAAACAGATGCAGACTGTAAGTGTCACAGGGGCAGAGACCCTTTTGTCTGTGCAGCAGCAGAAAGCATGCAATATGGTAGGCGCTTAAGAAACATCTGAGCAAAGGGTAGGGGGAGAAGAAGAGAGATGTAAACCGACCTAGCCTAACTTTGCTTGTTCCTCTTCTCTTAATCATAGCCAATTGAGTCGGCATACAAAAAAGAGAAAACCCAAGAAAGCCTCAGTATTTATGGAGCTTCTACTCTGAGCCAGGGGCTCTGACCTTTCTTTGCTAGACTTCTCAGGGAGACAGCTGATTTCAAGTCCAACTCAACCCCTCCCTCCACCGCTTGCTGCTTCAAAGCTTTCTTGGCATCACGTGATAGGCTGGGGATGGCATCACTCCTTCCTTAGAGAGTCAATATGGGGACTGATGGAAACTCCCCACACAGAGCCTAGCACGTTGCACACACTCAATCCTTGATGGTTCCCTCCCTCTCCTCCCAAGGCGATGCCAGGGATCAGCAAGCTGGACGGAACAGGTCAGATGAAATCTGACCAGCAAAGGACCTCGTGAGATCAGGAGACTCCTCTGTGGACACTAATATCCCTGTAGCTTCTGACAATAACATTTGGGGTAAAAGTCAGCATAACTTCCATGAGCTTGAAACAGAACGGGGTAAATTCCTATAGTGAAATCAGCTCCTAGACAGGTAGGAAAAAAAACCTGCACCTGATTCCATTTGTATCTCTTTAGACCCGCCTCCCTCCATCTTTCTCTTTCACTGGCACTGTCCCCAAAGCCTTCCTTAAACTTTTTTCCCTAATCACCAGCCCCCATGAAATTTTACCACCACAGATACACTGTATATCTGCTTAAGTGCTGTATTTCTACCTGTACTTGGTGCATAGAATGATAGTTTGACACCCAAGATCCAATTTTTGCCCCCACTGGATGGCATATCATCCCCGTCAAGAATGTATGATTTAAACTAGTGGTTCTCAACAGGAAGGGTTGGTCCTCTCCTAGTCAGGGGACATTTGGCAATGTCTGGAGACATTTTTGGTCATCGCAACTGGGGGCAGGGGCGGGGAAGGGGCAGGGTACAGGCCCATCTAATGCATAAAGGCCAGGGATGCCATTAAACACCCCATAGTGCACAGGACGGCCCCCTGACCACAGCGGTCTGTACCCAAATGTTCACAGCATGGAGGGTGCCAAGCCCAGCTTAAGGCTGACTCATTCTTCATTGCTGTGATGCTAAATAGTATAGCAAACAACCTGAGTCATCCAGCCACAGGTCCATATCCTAAACCTGGAGACTGCAGAGAAGATGCTCACACCTATGGTTTCTTGACACACCCCTGGGAGGCACGTAGCTCAGCAGATTACGGCCAGGCGGGCAGCCTGGACACAGAATGGCCATCCTTCCTGTGACCCTGCCTTGAAATAAAATGGAGGTGGGGGTACCAGCAACGGAGACTCCTTTCTCACACCCGAGCCCCCTCACGCCCACATTGGCTCAGCCTGGAACAGTCTGCTTGACAAATGTAAGTTCTCTGTCACGCTGTGAAAGGCCACCGGGCCTCCCTCTCCAAGATGGAGGTGTCCTCTGAAGGACAGCCAGCCCAGCCCTGGCCGGTGAGATTCAAACACTCCGCTTCTTCCCGCGGCGCAGCCTGACCTTGCCCGGGCGGGCAGCTCGGTAGAAGGCGGGACGACGTTGATTTCTGAAAACTGTCAAGCGAGTGCTACTTTGGGCTGAGTTGTAGGGAACTGGAGATCTATAAACCTTTTTATGTGCAGGGAGAAAGGAGTCCGCATTGTTCCCAGTGAGTTTCCAGGCGAGAGGAGGCGTGCGGAGGCTGAGTGACAGAGGGGGCAAGAAGCAAGTTTTCCTTTTATTAACGGGCTTATAAAGCTACTTTAACAAATAAATTAAAGCTGGAAAAAAAAAAAAAGATCTTGGATTTACCGCCCGAAGGGAAGGGGGTGGGGCTGGGCTGGTCAGGCTGGCCGTGACCTTGCAGGGACATCCCGTGCAAGATCAGCGGATGTCCAGAGGCTGCAAAGCACACCCGGGGGCAGGCTGCTCTTGCATCTGGACCCTGTAACTGACAGTCCAGCCCGCAGCCTCAGGGGAGCCCGGAGGAGCCCGCCCTTGGCCAGGCTCTTTGGTCTGGGGGGGGGTGCCTCTGAACGCATGCCTCCCTCTCCAACCGGGCCCCAGACACGGAGACCCGTAAATCACTGTGACAACTCCCTCCCTCCTCCCGAGTCGATACCCACCCTGGGACCCCTCACTACTTCCCGGAGCGAGCCCTGCAGACTGGCACCAGACAGGAAGATGCTCCGGCCATGTTTCCTGCCTTTTCTCCTCTCTTCCTCTTCCCCGTCCGCTCGCTGTTTTTTATGACTCTTTTCCTGCTTCCCTCTCCTCTGTCTTTGCTTCTTCTCAAAGAACTCCTGGGGATGGCACTCCTGCTCTCTCACGTGGACAGACACAACCAGGCCACTCCCCCTAATGTCATCCTCCGTGGCTCCCGACTGAGGCCAGCCAAGCCCCCAGCCGACTGTCCAGTCTCACCCGCAAACACCACTGCCCGCGCACGCACGAACTCGCACGTGCCCACATGCCACACGCATATGCAGACACACGTGCATGCGACACAATACACACACACACACGTGTGCACACAGGGTACATAACACAGAGCTGCAGGCACCACACACATGTGCATATGCACACGCATCACACGCATACATGCACATGCATGCACCAAACATACATGTGCACCCACACCCCACACACACATGTGCACACACACCACTTTCTGCCATTCCCAGGCATAGCAGTTTAAGCCTCTACTCACGGGGCACCTGGGTGGCTCAGTCGGTTAAGCGTCCGGCTTCGGCTCAGGTCATGAGCTCACGGTTTGCGAGTTCGGGGCCCTGCGTCAGGCTCTGTGCTGACAGCTCAGAGCCTGCAGCCTGCTTCAGATTCTGCGTCTCCCTCTCTCTGCCCTTCCCCTGCTTCCACTCTGTCTCTCTCTCTCTCTCTTTCTATAGTAAACACTTTTTAAAAATTTAAGCCTCTATTCATAGTTATAATAAACGAACATTTACTAAACGGCTGTGTTCACCCTGGAAGCTTTGGGTAGACTGGTCACTGAATCCTCTCATGCATGATGAACGTGACTCTGTCGTCAGCCGCATTTTCCAGATGCAGAAGAGGACATGTGAATAGGTCACAGTGACCTTCAGAGGTGCAGCCACTCCAGAAATGAGACCTGAGCCTAGGCACTGTCCCCACAGTGGCCCTGCTGTCTCCACACCTGCGTCTCTGGCCCCGCTTCACCTCTCCCTTGAAAGCCCTCTTCCTGTGGTGAACTAAGACCATTTGCTTTTTCCCTGCATAAGCCCGTTCTGATGTGTGTGTGCCCTGAAACCCTTTCTTTTTTACTTTATTTAGCAAATGCCAAAAAACCATGATAAACACCGGCAATATCGTAGTGAATAGAGACCATGTCCTAGGGGCGCCTGGGTGGCGCAGTCGGTTAAGCGGCCAACTTCAGCCAGGTCACGATCTCACGGACCATGAGTTCGAGCCCCGCGTCAGGCTCTGGGCTGATGGCTCAGAGCCTGGAGCCTGTTTCCGATTCTGTGTCTCCCTCTCTCTCTGCCCCTCCCCCGTTCATGCTTTGTCTCTCTCTGTCCCAAAAATAAATAAACGTTGAAAAAACAAACAAAAAAAAAATTTAAAAAAAAAAAAAAAGAAACCATGTCCTAAAATAAGTTCTACGAAGCCAGGCACCACATCTGTCTTGCTTGCTGCATCCCAGCAGCCCAACGTGGGCTTGTACCGATCAGGTGCTCAAAATCCATTAGATGACAGAAAGGGAAGAATGAGTGAGCACAGAGTCAGAGAGAGGTGGCATCTCCTTGCCGAGATTCCCTCTTGAAAATAACCACCAGGATGCGTCCTCCGAGGGGCTGCCCCAGAGCCACATCCATTACTCCTGCCGACAACATCAGGCATCCACTCAACAATCGCTTACTGGGCGCCTGCTAAACGCAGCTCTCCGTGCCAGGCGCTGGAGATACGACGAGGAATAAAACCCAACCCCTGCCCGTAAGGGGCTTGGCTGGCAGGAGAGCAGAAGACAATGACAGAATGGTGTCCTGAATCTGCCGCAACAGGGGTGACGGTTTTGAGAGCAGAGGGTGTGATTCTTAACCATACGAGAGGGGTCATGGGCAGCTTCCGAGGGCAAGTGACATCGGAGCAGAGACTTGAAGTATGAGATGGAATTAGTGAGATGTGCGTGTGCACACGCACATGCGCGTGCGTGCACCTGGAAGGGGTTGGGAAACGTGCTCCAGGGGGAGGCGTCGACACACGTAGGGTGCAGACGCGAGGGGGAGCATAAAATGCCTATCATGGCTCGTGCATGCACTGATGAGCACTAAGGCTGGAAAAAGAGTTCCTCTCGTGTTTATTGATTCCATTCATAGAAGGTAAAAGAACAAAAAAGTAAATAAAATGCCTCGTGGATCTCAATTTGATCCTCTGGAAGGAGAACGGGACTCCCAGTCTGCCGAGTACAGAAAGGTTACTGCACATGACAGAAGACAAAGACCCCAGACACAAAATATGGTGACATCACAGGGGCTCCTTCCCCCAAAAAGTCCCTGGAATCCTCATGTTCAGCCTGGTATGTCCAGGTGGAGGCAGGGGCATGGCTGATCAGACATGTAGCTCAGAAGCCCCATCCATCCTCCTTCTCTTCCTGATACTTTGTCACTTGTCACCTTTTTTTTAATGTTAATTTATTTTTGAGAGAGAGACAGAGTGTGAACAAGAGAGGGGCAGAGAGAGAGGGACACACAGAATCCAAAGCAGGCTCCAGGCTCTGAGCTCTCAGCACAGAGCCCGACACGGGCCTCGAACTCACGCGAACTGTGACATCGTGACCTGAGCTGAAGTCAGACGCTTAACCAACTGAGCCACCTGGGCGCCCCATAAATTCCTATTTTTTTTTAATTTCCTTTATTGAATTTTGTAATATTGATCCCATTAAAACAAAAATTTTTAAACCAGCAAGTGAGGCAGGGAAAGAAGATGAGTAAGAGAAGGCACAGCCAAGTGACAGCCATGTCTCATGTCTGCCCTCGTAGGAGCAATAAACATCAGAAATGCTCGGCCAAGACAAGAGCAGAGGTGAGCTGGTAAGTGTGGTGGAGTTAGACACAGTGCTAAAGGATCTGACACTGTTGCAATCACCTTGAGGCCGGCCTTCCCTCTACTAGGGATATCCTTCCCTTTCTCTCCTCCACTGCTCCCTTCCGAATTCAACACAGTTATATTCAGGTCAGATTACATTAAGTGAACACCAACTGCATGCCAAGTACTGAGACATTTGAGAAACAGGTAACTAAACATCAAGTTCCACTAAATTAGGTTGCAGGCCAATGTACAGTTTGAACTTGGATATTGCCTTCACTACACCCAACATAAAGACGTGCTCGGTGTTCGGTGTTCGGTGAGAATACCAAAGGAGGCTTCAGTCATTCCCTCCAGACAGGACTGGAGAAGCTTTCAAGAAGAAAACGCTTAAGATTAGCCGAAATAACGATCCCTCCCATTTAACGAGCACCTATTATGAGTTTAATGCCATACCAGGCTTTAATACGTCATCTCATTGCACGCCTACAGCAATCCTCCAGGGCAATTTGCTACATCAGACACTTGGTTACCTACCCAACAGCCATCCTCCTGACTAAGAAGACCGTCATCTTGTTCACCATCCTCCACGTGGTTGCCTGAGATTTGGGCTCCTCCTCAGCCCAAGTTGTGAATTTTGATTTCTCTAAGCCAATGACGGCGGGCTGAAGCAGTGCATATGACTTAGCTCTGGCCATTGCACTGCGATGGAAAATAAAGGTCTACTCATTCACCAAGACACCAGGAGTGGATATTGTCTTTGCTGCCTCTTCGTATTGTCATCTGCACATAATTCCTAGACAGGCAGCATCTATCTTAAAGCACAGTGGGAAACAGCCCAAGAAAGAAAGCCAATATCCGTAGATGTCGGAACTAAAAGACAGAGGTGGGCAGGGGGGATCCCTGATAACAACAGTGGGCTGCTGAATCAACCACCTCTGGAACCACTGTACCCAAGACTCCTTGTGTAAGCCACTTTTAAATATGTTTTCCGTTACCTGCAGCCAACGGCATCCTCAATGATACAGTGTCTCCGTCCCCACCTGATAGTTGAGCACACTGAGACTCAGAGACTATTGGCGTCAGAGCCAGGATTCAAACTCACTCTTTCTGGCCCCCAATCTTGTGGTCCTTCCACATAACACTGCAGATGCAATCAAAACTCACAGGCAGAAGAACAGAGCAGGTGGGAGCTGAACAGTCAAGGCTGAGGAAACAGTGTCAGAGGAGGCAGGGAAACTGAGGGAGGGGGCAGCGTGTGTAACAGGAGCTAGGAGGTTATGAAGGGGAATGCAGCCTCATCCCACGGGGTCTGAAATACCAAGTCAGAGCGGACTGCGTTGCACTTGTCGATGGCACAAGAGGTACAGGGAGGCACTGACCACCTGAGCGTCTCCTTCCTGGGGCGGCATGAAGAATACAGTCACAGGCTGCAGGAGATGGGGGACGGAAGGAGGCACTGTGACAGCCCAGCTTCACGACCAGGATCTCCAGGCACTGGAACGGGAGCTGCTACTAACGCCCAACAGATGTGCTCAGCTCAGAGACAGATGGGGGCGAGAACGCGAAGCCAAAGTGACCTTCTCTGAACACGTTCCCACTCTTCCAGGCGACACTGTCCCTCCCCTGTGCCTCATCAGCAAGAAGAGTGACCCACGGTGGCATGGCGGTTTCATACAGCGAATTCTCCAGCACTTATGCTCCAGGAACCAGAACCCAGAGTTCTTCGCGAGCCTGGAAAGTGTTGGGTGATCCACCCCCTCCTTTCTCTCTTGCCGCACCCCAGCCAGCCAGCCTCCTCTGCGACTCGAACACGGCAAACATGTTCCCGCCTCATGGACTTCACCCTCACTCTTCCCTCTCCCTTAAATGAGATTACCAAGTCCCTTAAAATCTGCTTCCTTCTCATCACTCAGGGGTCAGCTTCCCTTGAGATCTTACCCTCCAGAAACCTGGAAAGAGAGACAGACAGACAGACAGACAGACAGACAGACAGAATGAGACAGAGGCTAACTTTGTCTAATACTAGGAGAAAATCCTGAATGCTTTAAGAATACACATCCTATATATTCCAAGTACCAAGCAAAGAATGCCATTTCCATGTAAATGACCCAGCCGTGCAAAACAATGACTCACCCCAAGAAGCATCTACCTGGGGGAAAAAAAAAATGTTGTTTACAAGAACAATACCAGATGCTGGCCTCAGAATGCCCTGCCTTGACATCTGAAGGCTACCAAGGGAGATACAGGGACTTGAGGGCAGGCAAAGTGAAGTTAGCAGACCGGGGTTCATTTAGAAGTGACTTTACATATTAAGTTAATTCCCGGTGTAATTCAAGAGTCTGATGGGGGACGGCAGAATCGTGGAAAGAACAGAGTCCTTTAAAAGTGCAGGAGACAGAGCAAGACCCATAATTCCATCTACCAGTAATGGTAGTTGAAATTGGTTGTCTCTGATTTGAATAATCTTGATGGCATCGTTATTTTTAATTGTGATTAGTGGTCGTAATGTGCTAATAAATAAGACTACAGACAAGGTACAACCTTGCCTTGTCCCACAAATGATCTGGAATCAAGACCGCTGGAGGCTGGGAAGGCTCTGGACAAGAGGAACAACCCCCCACCCCACACACACACACACACCAAGACAGACGCTAAAAGACGATTTTTGTGAGCTTTTGAGACAGAAGGCTTAGCGTAAATTTCCTCTGCTCCAAGGTCAATCAATTTCAAAAAAAAGAAAAAAACAAGGAAGCACTGGGCTGGCTTTCCCCTATAGCAGCTCTCTGGTTGGAGAAAGTCACTCATGCATCCCAAAGACCCCATTGCAAAGTAGCACTGGGAAAGTCTTGCTCAGGTGTCATTACTGTTGTCCAGCCCTAGAACAATGTAGGAACATAGCGGCCCGCAGCAAGCTTCCCTCTAGACATTTTTTTTTGGGGGGAGGGACAAGAGAGAGACAGAGCATGAACGGGGGAGGGGCAGAGAGAGAGGGAGACACAGAATCAGAAACAGGCTCCAGGCTCCGAGCCATCAGCCCAGAGTCTGACACGGGGCTCGAACTCACGGACCGCGAGATCGTGACCTGGCTGAAGTCGGACGCTTAACTGACTGTGCCACCCAGGCGCCCCTCCCCTCTAGACATTTTGAAGATCTTCTCAGTGGCAGGACATTTTTGAGGTGCTGGTGAAGCAGATAAGGAAGAGACCCATCCCCGAGCTCAAAAGGTGAGCAAAAGTCAAGACCCCAGCAGGATATGCGGTCTCCAGGAAAACTCTGCCTGAGGAAGTATGTTGGTTTCCTCCAGCTGCCGTGACAAAGGAACACAAACTCTGCGGCTTAAAACAATAGCAATGTACTCCTTCACTTTCTGGAGCCCAGAAGTCTGAAATCAAGGTGTCAGCAAGGTCCTCTCTCCCTTCCAGAGCCTCCAGCGGTTGCCAGCAATCTGGCAACGTGGAAGGGAACTTAGTTTATATAAAATATGGTGGGCATTCACTCCTTGTTAATGATACATCTATTTCCTCCAGATGGATCATCGCTTCAGTAAGATCTCCTCAACTTGGTCAAGTCACGTAGGTCTCTGTCTACTTTGTGCCCCCTTAAGACCCCAGGTCAGAGTTACTGCGGGGGGTAAGATAGCAGTAATGGGAGCTGGGTACCTTAATTCAACCCCAACCGAGGCTCAGAGAGGTTCAGTGGTTACCCAAGGTGACGTTGCTAGCATGTGGCAAAACCAAGATTTTAATCCAAAGACGTGTTCTTTCCATTACACTGCAGTGTTTGCTCTAAATATTTACTTCGGGGCACCTGGGTGGCTCAGCCGGTTGAACGTCTGATTTCAGCTCAGGTCATGATCTTACGGTTCGTGAGTTCGAGCCCCACCTTGGGCTCTGTGCTGACAGCTCAGAACCTGGAGCTTGCTTTGGATTCTGTGTCTCCCTCTCTCTCTCTCTCTGCCCCTCTCCCACTTGTGCTTTTTCTCTCTCAAAAATAAAGAAATAAGCATCTCAAGAAAATATTTATTTCAATGAATGAATGAATGAGTGAATGAGTACCTGAAGGAAGCCACTGTCCAGTCACAGGTGGAGTGGCCTCCAGGTCTTCTTGGAGATGTTCTGAGCTTTGGAAAACACGGGAAGACCAGCTCCCTCCCTCCCTGCCTCAGAGCTTGACAGAAATGCAATCATGATGTTCTGAGCTAGGGTTCAGTCTCTTCAAATATCAAGCCACTTGACTGAAACAATCCTCTTGTCCTATCTTCTCCCCCAAACAGAGGCTGAGGTTCAGCCTCGACCCCACGATTTACCTAATCTGCCTCTCAACATTTATTTATTTTTGGGACAGAGAGAGACAGAGCATGAACGGGGGAGGGGCAGAGAGAGAGGGAGACACAGAATCGGAAACAGGCTCCAGGCTCCGAGCCATCAGCCCAGAGCCTGACGCGGGGCTCGAACTCACGGACCGCGAGATCGTGACCTGGCTGAAGTCGGACGCTCAACCGACTGCGCCACCCAGGCGCCCCCCTAATCTGCCTCTCAACATCCATGCACGGCAGCTAGGCCACCGTTAAGTTTCTACTTCAAGGACCAGAGAAACCTGGGCTGCCGTGGAGGGAAGAGACTTCTAATAAACAAGCTAATGTGTACAAGGGAGCGGGCCCTTGAGAAGAAAGAATGTTACTAATAGAGGTGCAAATGTCAGTAATCCTGTTGGCTATATTATTGCTACTTATGTGGCTGATGGTAAGCTTCTGCGAGAGCGCCTTTCATCAAGCCCCACAGGCTGAGTGCCTTAAACCTCACAAGTTGATTTTCTCACACATCTGGAGGCTGGAAGTCTGAGATCAAGGCCTGGGCAAGGATGGCTTCTTCTGAGGGTCACGAAGGAGGGTCTGTCCCAGGCTCCCCCCTCCTTGGCTTATACACAGCCAGTTTCTCCCCAAGTCTTCTCTCCGAGTGTGTCTGCATAAAATCTCCTCTTCTTAGAAGAACACAAGTCATACTGGATTAGGGCCCACCCCTTATGGCCCCATTTTGACTGAATCACCTCTGTAAAGAGGTCTGTAAATATAAGCACATTCTGAGATGCTGGGGTTGGGCCACAACGTACAAACTTGGGGACATGATTCATTTCCTAGCACTAATGCTGCCACTTGCTACATGGAGACCTGAGGCAAAGCTTTTGTAAGCCCTGGCCTCTCTAGGCTCAGACTTCCCAACATGAAGCAAGGGAGTTTGAGGGGCGCCTGGGTGGCTCAGTCGGCTGAGCATATGACTCTTGATTTCAGCTCAGGTCGTGATCTCACGGTTCATGCGTTCAAGCCCCACGTCTAGCAACGCAGAGCCTGCTCGGAATTGTCTCTCTTTCTCCCTTTGTCTCTGGCCGTCCCCGACTCATTTGTTTTCTCTCTCTCTCTCCCTCTCTTACAAAAAATAAATAAACATTTTAAAATAAATAAACAAACAAAGGAGTTCGAGCCAGAGGACTTGCCAGGAAATTAGAAACCACAGATCCCTGCTCTCACACTAGAGTCTGTCCATGAACTCGGTCCACCTCCAAGTATATGTACAGTCAGGGAACGTGAGAATGTGGTGAAGAAACCCTGGCTGGGCTTCAAAGGACGGGTAAAATTGAGGCGAGCGAAGGGGAAGAGGCAGGTGCATCAGATAGGAGCTAGAACATAAAGGCTCAGAGGTAGAAAGGCCATTTCCGCCCCCGCCCTCTGCTTTTGCGATTGTAGTGCCCACGTTCCCCACGTTCCCCACGTTCCTAGATTTGCCATGAGCAACACCGTTTCGAGTGCACCATTCAGACTCTGATCGGGAGCTCAGAGCCCTAGGAGACACGGGCTACCGTGTCCCCTCTGAAGCACCTCTCCTCCTTCAGGAGCGTGTTTCTATTCCCGAGTGTCTGTTTCTGCCAATTATCATACTAAGCTAATGGAGGGGAGTTAACAGGAAGTGTCAGAGAGTTTTATAAAATTATCATGTCAACTCTCTTCCTGTCAGTGTGCATAAGGGAAGCAGACAGGAAAATGATATTGTCATTGAATAGTTCATTTTAGATCTTCATCTCTTATCACTCATCATTACTCCATATTAATTGCTTTGTATTGGCAATCTCTGGCTGTCAGTTGCTCCGTCAGGGATCTTGCTGAGATCCTGGCTGGACGGCATTCGCGAGCAAGCAATCTGAACCACACTCAACTTGAGCAGACTAGCCGGAACCACACCCCACCTCGGCCCCTCTCCCCACCTCTGGGCGCGGCAGCCAGGGGCAGGCGGAAGGGGGCGCGGCCTTGGAAGACACAGAGACTGGAATCCTGGCACTGCCCAAACCCAGTTCTATGGCACCAGGCAC
The DNA here is from genome assembly GCF_016509475.1 of Prionailurus bengalensis. Taxonomy (NCBI): domain Eukaryota; kingdom Metazoa; phylum Chordata; class Mammalia; order Carnivora; family Felidae; genus Prionailurus; species Prionailurus bengalensis. The sequence continues at coordinate 34,709,260 of NC_057357.1, read as the reverse complement.
ACCACTCCCCTCTTTTCGTCTCGGCAACCTGATGTGCGAGACGGGCTACCACAACGCTCTTGGGTGCACTGCCATCAAGCGTTGAAACGTGTCTCGCGCACAGAGCTGGCGCCATCAGTATTCCTCATTAGTATAAACTGTAGGAGAGAAGTTTCAATGGACTTGCCAAGATGGGGCCACCTCACCTTTCAAAACCAGCCTGGGGCTCTCACGTTTCCCATCGGGAGGGAAGAGAAGAGTTGGGCTCAGTTCCGTCCAACAAACATTAGGTGCCTGCTAAGAGCCAGGCGAGCCACCCACTCCGGGGACAGAGAGAAGAGTAACCTGGGACCTCCGTCAAGTCCTTGAATACACCAGGAGCCCTCGGGCCACAGAAGCACGTGCCATCCCCTCTGCCTGGAATATTCTCTCCTCTCTTCGGTCTGTTGACCCCCAGGAAGGTGTTATTTTCTTATGAGCTCAGTTTACACATGCCTTCCTCCTCCAGGAAGCCTTCTCTGACACTCCCCGGATAGCGCCTGCCGTGCATCCCTACGGCTCGACTCACAGTTGCGGTGGGGCACCGAAGGTGTGACCGAGGGATCGTTCTTCTCTCCCGAAGGTCACAAGCCACGGCTGGGGGCAGGACCACACGTGTCTTCTCCACTGTGGAATCCCCGATGCCTGGTACCCTGAGAGGAAGGCAACGGAAGATCCCGCAGGGAAGTCAGACTCTCACACCTGAGGAAGTGCAAACAGACGTCTTTACACCTGAGCAGGTGCGAGCCAGGTGCCAGTGAGATGTCACCTTGTCCCCCTCCCCCTCCAGGGAGCTGTGGGCTCAGGAGACCGCAGGCCTGACCACTACTTTCTCACCCAGTGTCCCTGCGGTCGGGGAGGGGCCGGCAGCCCCCGAGGCTTGACCTAGCAGCTTCCGGCACATTCCACCCACTTGCTCCTCCCTACAGGGGTGCTTCATGACCTCAGGCCCCTTTCTTTCTCTTGGTCCTTCCCACCATCAGTGCCCACCGGCGTGCAAAAGCTACACTGAACAGACACAAGAATGATTGCTAGATCTTCAGCCCCAGGTCAACGGCAAATCCCACCACTTCCGACCAAACCAGCATAAAAGACACTGTGCCCCAGCCTGGATTTGGTCCTTACAGATAGATTTGGGGAACAGCCCCTTCCCCACCGCACCCCCGGCCTCGGATGGAGATTTGCCTGCCTTAGGGAACCCCCCACATCGCAAAACCCATTCGCTTCCTGACAAACAAATCCAGAAAACAAGAGGGGCTCCGACATTCAACGTTCATCGGCCCCTTCGCACGGCAGGTGGGACAACTGAGGCTTGCTTCGCAGAGCCACACAAGGCCGGGTGGTAGCAGGAGGCAGGACCGGGCGTCTGAGCACATGGGGACGGTCCCCGCTGTGCTGCCAGGAAGCTGTGTGGCCTTGGGCAAATCGCTCCACGTTTCTGAGCCTCAGGTACCTGATCTATAAAATAGGGGTGCCAGTACAATGCAATCAGGCCTTTGGAAATATTTGCAGCCTCTAAAGCTGGACATCTGTTGGTTCCCAAACTGGCCCAGAGCATGCAGGGAGGGCAGGGAGAGAGCCAAGGGAGAGGACCGGCAGGCGGCAGGGGCAAAGAGCGAGGGGACTTACTAGCGATGCTTGTCCTGGGAGCTGCAAGACCAGGGGATCTCTGCACCTGCCTCCTGAATACTAAGTTTGTAGAGAGGCCCTGAAGGGCTCAGCCAGGACGATCTCCACCACACCTCACTCTCCAGGCTGCTTCCTTGCAATGGCTCCGGCTGTGGGAATGGTGGGAACGGTGGGCGGAGAGAGCATTCCAGCTCAGGGCAGCTGGGGTCACATCCTCTCCAAGACCTCCTGCCACAGTCGTTTCGCATCAGCACAAAGGCTTTGAGAAAGGGCGTTGGAGGTAGTTTCCACTCATTTGGGTTCAACAAACATTTAGTAGGGCCAGTAAAGTTCCAAGCTCAATGAAAAAAAATAAACGGGCCAACAAAAGGACTTGTGCAGAAAATGTTTGCAGCAACAGCTCTATTCATAACAGCTGATAACTAGAAAAAGGTCAGGTGTTTAACAGCAGAAGAATATACAAGCACACTGTGGCAAGCAAGAAAACAAATAACCTGCTACCACAGGGAACAGCATGGACTATGACAGGGAACAGCATGGGCAAGTCTTTAAAATGTGACGCAGGGGCGCCTGGTGGCTCAGTCTGTTGAGCGTTTGACTTCGACTCAGGTAATGATCTCACAGTTAATGAGTTCAAGCCCTGCGTCAGGCTCTCTACTCTCAGCACAGAGCCCCCTTTGGGTCCCGTTTCCCCCTGTATCTCTCTGCCCCTCCCCTGCTCACATTCTCTCTCTCTCTCTCTCTCTAAAATAAATAAAACATTTTTGAAAATCTGCCTAATGCACACTTACGATATGCCTTATTTCACTGTTTGCAAATTTTCCATCAAAAGAACAATCTGTAAACAAAAACTGGGAGGGGAATTATATCACCCATACCATTAATGACTGATTCCTCAGAAAAGGGCTGGTACGTTTACAATTCTTGACACAGGGTGATTATAGACATCTAAAGGTCTATCCCTAATATCTCCATCTGTAGACCAACCAGAAGGACTACAATTCTGGTAACGAAAATCCATCAATTTGCAGTAGTAAGTCACAAATACAATAAAACTATCGAAATGAAACTATCTATAGACGGATGTCTCCCTCCTGACCTCCACACTATGCATGCCACCCCCAGCCACCACCTTCCTTCTCTTCCCGAGCTCTGGATACAGCTCTGAGAGTGTCCCTGGCAGCCACCTCACCCTCCAGGTGCCCAGCCCACACCCCAGCACCTGCTCATTGTAAGAAACAGCATATGGCAGGCAGCCTGGCTGTGGACCCCGCCGGATCTCCCGACAGGCGGCCCAACATGGAGGGAGGTTGCACGCTGAACCACTGGGATCGAAGAGGTGTCATCAGAAAATGATTCATATCCCTTGGCCCTAATGAGGATTCACACCCGAGGGCTCCCAATTACCCAACCAATGGCAGGAGAGCCGCTCCCTGCCAGCGGCCCCTTGCTTTTCCTTCTCTTCTCTAACCCTCTTCTTTGCCTTCTTTGCCCTCTTTCTCTCCTCTCCAAGGCCTCCCCAAGCCCGGGGAGGAAATCAAAGCAGAAGACCACCTGAGGCGGTCTCCTGGTCTCAACAGAGGGGTCCTACATGGCTGAGGTGGAAGACAGAAAACGCTGGGGTGAGCCCACACCGGCCGGGGTGAGCGGCCAGGCTCTGGGAGGTGCCATGTGACCTGGGACCACAGGGGAGGAAGAGCCTGGTCACCCAAAGGCTGGGGAAAGTGCAGTATAAGAGGATGAGGGGGCGTCCCGTGGAGGCTCAGGTGCTGGCTGGATTGCAGGGTTCTCGGTGGGCCGTGGGGACAGCAGGTGGAGAGACTCAACAGCTAAGAGAGAGCTGAGGGAAGAAAGCATGTGGCTTTGGACTCTGCGCCTGGCTGTGGCCCCTGGCATCCCCACTTCCTTTGTGCGTGGCATGTATTTGGTGACGGTTACAAGGCGTCCACCCAGATCTGCAGTGGCAACAGAACTGGACCAGAGATGCGGCTGGCCAGCCTGGGACTCACGTGCTACACCGTTAGCCCTTTCCTGAAGGTAAGTAGAAGCGTGTGCACGTGTGTGCACACACGCCCGCATTCAAGCATCTTTCACCCGGGTCCATAAACCTCTGCATGCGTGACCTTCCTATACGTATGATTCACTACTTCCTGGGAACAACACTAAGGCCCCGGGGAAGGGCACAGGACTTGAGACCACAAATGATCCCGTGAAGGAGAGCCTAGAATAGTCACCCTGGACTCTACCAGCAGAGAGAAGTAAACTGCTTTGTTCTTTAAGGAATTTAAGAATTTAACTAAGCCTTGGTTCCGAATGGGGGATCTCTTTGTCACACCAGCTTAGCCTGTTGGCAAATATCTTTAACCTACATGTATTTCAGTTTCTCCGTCTACAAGGAAGAATTCCTTCTTCCCCCAGCTCTTAGGAGAACTGAGTGAGCCAGCGTCACCCAGAGGCCCAGCGCTAACGGAGGCGAGGCTCAATGACTGTGTCTTCCTGTCCCGCGCTCTGGCTCGGGCAACCTCTACATCAGAAGCCAGTCTGATTATACCCTCTTCCCCACCTCCCACCCCAAGATCTGCTCCACGGCCACTTCCTCCTGACTGATTATGAAGATACATGGCCTGTCCTCTCATACAGAATCCTGAATCTCTGCTGACACCTTTTTTTTTTTTTTTTGGCCCTCCGCAGCAACACCCAGACAATTGATCTCTCTGTTGTAGCACAGCTGTTCCCCCAAGGCTCAGACCTCTCTCTGTTGATATCTCTTTATCACTGCTTTCTGGAAGTCAGGTGGAGTCCACACAACTTTGAAGGACCTCCTCACAGGTCACTGAGTGACCTCAGGACGCTGAGCCACTGGGATCGCAGGACGCTGTGAGTCCATCAGCCGTCGTGCGGCAAAAATTAAAATGTGTGGAGTGGATTGAATCGTTGGCTGTTAATGCAGGAAGGTCCCTGTTAGAACATCTCTTCCAGCTCTTTTTGTAGTACAGATGAGGAAACTGAGGCCCAGAGATGAGGAAGCTTGCCAAGGTCACAGAGAAAGGTAAGTAGTAAGGGCGCCCGGGTGGCTCAGTGGGTTAAGCGTCCGACTTCGGCTCAGGTCACGATCTCACAGTCCGTGCATTTGAGCCCCGCTCCGGGCTCTGTGCTGACAGCTCAAAGCCTGGAGCCTGCTTCGGATTCTGTGTTTCCCTCTGTCTCTGCCCATCCCCTAACTCATGCTCTGTCTCTCTCTCCCAAAAAATAAATAAACATTAAAAAAAAATGTTTTTAAACAAGATCCAAGCTTCAACAATCACTAAAAATTCATCCTTAACTTTTAAGGATTGGTTAAAGGACTGAACCATTGATTCATTTAATAGATATTTTTGAGTGCCTCCTACATTCCAGCCTCTGTGGAGATGCACTGGAGAGCAAAACCAAGGACAGCCTTGGCCTCATGGAGCCCATGGTTATTGGGAAGGGAAAGCAAAGAATCAAATGATGAATTATAAGATTGCAACTATGGAAAATGCTTCCAAGGGAACATATATGGCACAATGAGAACTTACAGAAAAAGGAAATGACCTGTGGCTGGAGGCAGGGAAGCCTGACCTAAGGAAGGGCTCCTTGAGAGGCAGCCAGCTGACTCAGTCAGGAGAGCATGTGACTCTTGATCTCAGGGTTGTGAGTTCAAGCCCCATGTTGAGTGTGGAGATTACTTAAAAATAGAATCTTAAAAAGAGAAAAAAAAGGAAAGGCTCTTTGAGATAAGAAGACAGTGCCTGATCTGTTCCCTACCCCCACTTTCCTACCCCATAAATACACCCATTTGCCCACTCAGCCATTCAACAAGCACTACATACAATGCCCCAAGCAAGACAGACCAAACTCACACCATGATTGTTCTACATACTCACCACACTTGACCCCTAAATTCTAGGCTTCCCAATTGCCATGGGCAACATACATTCTTCTATCCTCTCATCTCTCAGGGTTGGTTGACATCTGGTCATATTCTAACCATAATCAGATGTCCCTGGATCAGATGTGTGTGCTCTACCAGGCCAGTTCTCAGTGCAAACCCCCTGAGAGAAGTGACTTTCACACTCAAGTGTGAATGACTGATACCCAGGCCATGTGAGAAACGGCCCGAGGAACTGCGTGTGTTTCTCATGGAGAAGAGATAACTCAGGGATGCATAATCAACAATTTCAAATATGTAAATGGCTTGGAGAAGACAGCCAGACTTCTTATGGAGTATAAGATTTCAATGCCATGGCACTTAGAGCTGTCTAGACAACGAAATAAACTTCTTCACAAGATAGTGAGCTCCTCATCACTGGTGGTATTTAAGCAGAAACTAGATGGCCATTTATTGGAACTGTTGCATTAGATGGTTTCTATAGACCTTTCGGACTCCTAGAACCTATTCTGTAATTACATCCTTAGCATTAAGTTCAGAACTAAATGTTTAATCTTCCTTCAAAAACCTGCTCCTTCTAGAGACTTCCTAATCTCGGTTAACAAAACTCAAACTTCTTGGTTGTCAGGGACAAAATCCTTGGAATCTAAAATAAATAAACGTTGAAAAAAAAAATTAAAAAAAAAAATCCTTGGAATCTTCATTGGTACCTCTTTGTCTTTCATATCCTGTTTCCAGTATGCTAGGGAATCCTATAGGCTGTACCCTCACATACATATAGAATCTATTTGTTGCCATTGCCATGCTGATTCATGCTAGTAGAAGCCACCAATACTCACTATGTTCATCTAGGTTCCCCAGAGAAACATAGGATGTATCTATATACAGAGACAGAGAAAACAAACTATATGTATGTATGTATAACCACAGATATATTCATTAAATATCACTATATATAATATATATGTAAAGATACGGGTAGATAAATATTAAAAATAAATTTAATAATAAGGAACTGGCTGACCCGATTATGGAGGCTAAGAAGATCTGCAGTTGGCAAGCTGGAGAGCCAAGGGAGCTCTTAAGTCTGAGTCCAAAGACAGAAGACCAATATCCCAGCGCAAAGACAGTCAAGCAGAGAGAGAAAGAATTCTTTCTTATTCAACCTTTATTCTATTCAAGCCTTCAATCGATTAAGGGCCACCCTTGTGGGGAAGGGGCAATACACTCCACCTGGTCTATTAAGTCACATGTTACTCTCATCCACAAACACCCTCAAAGACACATCCAGAATAATGTTTGACCGAATGTCTGGGTACCTTGTGGTCCAGTAAAGGTGACACATAAATTAACAATTACACTCAACCCAACCTCCATTTAGGACAGCACCATGTGTGAGGCCCCCAAACATACACAGATCCAGTCCTCAAGGTGCATATATTTTTTAAAAAGAAGGTATGGATTAAATTACCATACAGAGTAAGTTTATAATTATAAGTAGCTCCACAGGGAAGGCTTTGGCCCTATGAGAGGGCAACTTCATTAACTCAGTACCATCAATTGTATTTTAATTATACCCAATCATCTCTCGTATAGTTATTGAACTGTAAAATGTTTAATTGGGTTTTGCTAGCTTATAGAATTCTCCCCAACACCTGGAGAGGTGGAAGAAACAAGGATTTTGATCTCCATTATACAGATGAGAAAACTAGGACTTGTACAGGTAAACTGAGTCACCCAAAGCCACACAGCCAGAAAATGGATGGAACTGATGGCCACAGAACGATACTTGCCCTGCCTGTAATGCAGGTTTGCGAACACAGTCTTTTTTTTTTTTTTAACATTTATTTATTGTTGAGACACAGAGTGCGAGAAGGGGAGGGGCACAGAGCGAGGGAGACACAGAATCTGAAGCAGGCTCCAGGCTGTGAGCCATCAGCACAGAACCCGACGTGGGGCTCAAACCACGATTATCACGACCTGAGCCAAAGTCGGACACTTAACCGGCTGAGCCACCCAGGAGCCCCTGTGAGCAAAGTCTTTAATTCTAAAGCGTTCCAGGCATACTGACTTGGGAGAAGGAGACTAAGGATAACCATTAAATAGATGAGATGGGATAGCCCATGTTCCAGAAACTCAGACCAGCTCAGCAGAGCCCCGGCTGTGTACCTGTGTGTGCTTCTCTCCCAGCAGATTGTTACTTGAAAAGAGGAAACAGGAAGAAAAAAAAAAAAAAAAGGGAATGCAGCATCGTTTAAAATGGTCAAGGGTTATGTCACTGGTACAACGTAAATCAGAGATTACATCTCAATGGTTCTGAAATGCATGAATACAACCAGGCTGCTCTAGAGGGTGGGGAGAAGTGACGGGATCATCTCTGTGTCTTTTGCAACAATTTTGGAGAAGCTGCTTCTGTTTGGATCAGAGATAAAAATCCCTGATGCTCTAGGCATCCAAACTATTGCCTAAGGTCAGACACTTGGAAAAGAGGTGTGAGCCACTGCCCCCAAGATGACTGATGCATATCAAAATGCGTGGATCCCGGGGCACCTGGGCGGCTCAGTCAGCTGAACGTCCGACTTTGGCTCAGATCATGATCTCGCAGTTCGTGAGTTCGAGCCCCACGTCAGGCTCTGTGCTGACAGCTCAGAGCCTGGAGCCTGCTTCGGAGTCTGTGTCTCCCTCGCTCTGGCCCTCCCCGGCTCACAATCTGTCACTGTCTCCCTCTCTCTCAAAAAATAAATAAACGTTAAAAAAAAGAATATTCGAATGCAATTAATACGGCAGTCAAGACACAAAGGAAAGTCATCGTGCAGATGTCCGGCCATTCAAAGCCAAGAGAGCCTAAGGTAAACATCATGTCCGCTTTCTTAGTAGCAGGAAATGGGGGACAGAGCTAGGCTTGGGCACTCTACCCACGTCCTAGTTTAACACGAGCGCGCTGCGTGATTCACAGTGGTTGCTGCATCTGTGGCCTTTCCACATTACGGTGGACACTCAGAGAGCTTGAGGAACACTACGGAGGGGCAAGAGGCAGGCAACGGAGTCCAGCTCGGGCCGGGACGACTTTCTGCTACGCCAGGTCTCCCTGTCCGTCTGAGGCATCAGAGGCTGTGGGTCTAGGCCGTTAAATGACTCGGCCGGTGTGGCCCAGAGCCGGAACACAGGTCCCCCCATACGGTCGCGGGTGGTTTTTTGGCTACACAACACCAGTGCGCTTTTAACTGTTTGAACGGCTAGGCGCCAGGTATAAACCATGGTCCTTACGGCTGCTCCACGTTCATTTTCGGATTCTTGATCTCGGATCTCCTATTCTATTAGTTCAGCTTGTTCTTCTAATTAGCGCCTCTCCAGTGGTCTTGAGGAATAAACTCCCAGCTCCAGCTTGACCCTGTGGAGTCCCATCGGCCAGGTCAGCCTCCAGCTCCTCTTCTATTATGGGGAAATTCGGGCGCGGGTCAGCTTTGAGGAGTTAATTCCCTTCTTCACCTTGGGGTAAACGCTCCATTTGGCAGTGTGTACTCAACAAATGAGCTTCTGAGGCCCAGGGAAAAAAAATAAATAAGTAAAAGTCTTGCCATTAAACTGGACAGTATGAATCGTAATTAAAAACCCCCATTATGCCATTTCAACAGGAACACTCGAGCCGTCATTAAGCTACAACAGAATTCCTTCAGGGAGAAATTATTTCTCATTTGATTTCTGTCAGAATGGCTTTGACTTTGCAGATACATCTACAAAATGGTGTCTCCGAGCTCCGCCTCAGCAGCCGCGCTCAGACAAAGGAGACGTTCGCCTCCAACAGATGAAATCTGATTAAAGATTCATTTCAAATTAACTTTCCCTGCTTATTTCTCCTTTGTAATCTTTATTATTACTTTAAGGGGGGAAAAAAATAGAAAGGAGGAAAGCAAACCTCCCTGGACCCTCACATAAATCTTCATGGTCGCCACTCCACCGTATCATTAATTCCCCCTGAATATTCCGGCCATGCCAAGTGACAGACACTTGTACAAACGGCAATTTATGGAGGAATCGAGGCGGCTGAGTTGATGTTGTTCTATTCAAGTGAGAGGGAGGATTCGCTGGTGAGATGGATGGAGAGGAGAAAGAACAGCACAATGGCAAGTCCTGGTGTTCCCAGTCCTGGCTTCGAGGTCGTTGAGAGAATGGGGGGGAGGAGCCAGCGTGTGGGCCGAGCTCTGGGCATGGCGGCAGGGGTCTCAGCCAGGCACTCCTGGTGGGTGGAGGTGGAGGACGGTCCTTCACATTTGCAACGTCCTAGGGGGAGGATCCACAACTTGGGAAGGGGTACAGACCCTGGCCAGTACAGGGATGTGGGCATGCTTCAGACATAGCTGATGGCTCAGGTGTCCCACAAGAGGTCACGTTAGAGGTAGGAAACAGGGGACTCGTGACAGAGCACTGACAGAGCAGAGAGTCTGGCGTGGCAAGTCAGGTCCAAAGGCAAGGCATGAGAAGAAGAAGAAGAAAGGAGGATTCTAGCTACGGGGGGCAGGAGGGAGAGGGGAGAAAGGTAGACGCCGTCTGTGCACTTCAAGAGAAAGACCTGAAATACGGGCATCGCTAAATGCTGTAATACTTTGAGTCCCCAGCCACTGTGTAGGGTGACCTCCCAACCCCACGTAACACGAAAGGAACACTGGTCACATTTCATGAGAAGCCATCTTGGTCTCTGGGAGCGAGGCACACACAGGCACTTCCCATCCACCAACACTGGCTGCATCTGGGCTCTTGTGCCATGGCCCAGCCTCCGTGTGGCACCTCAGTGAGCTCCCGGGACCAACGTGATGGACGGGTTCCTGGAAGAGTCTGGAAACATTTTATCATCCAACCTGGTGACGCTGGGGCTCAAGCAACCAAACTGTGGAGACATGTAACCGCACAAGGCACAAGAGGATGCCCTCACTTCTCAGGAGTTATGACTCGGACCTTTGGACACAGAAGTGGCATTTCCGGGCTCAGCCGCTTGAAGGAGTGACAGAGTTTCATCCCTTCTGAAACCAAGACGGTAGAAAACAATACTTGAGACACGAACCATCCCATCACGCTCTGCATGGGCCAGCACAGAGGAGAAACAAGTCTGATTTGAGCACAGGCATGGATACCATGAGGACTCATGAAATTGTTTGGGGAGGGCTGGTCTGCCCATAGCCAAGAAATCAGATTTTGCTTCAGCGTGATTTCACCTGGTACCCACAGACGGGTGAAGCCCAAAACACGCATCCTATTTGACTTAATACTTAGAAGAACCTGAGAAAAGGGTATTATTGACTCTTAATGTACGTTTGTAATCTGTCCCCCTGAACAAGTTCAGTACGGGTTCGGCTAGGATCCACGATCTGCCCAATGTCGTACAGGTAGGCTACACTCCCCGTTCTCTGCTCTTTCTCTGCTTCCATGTTCCCTGCTATCTTTCGAGGTGTAAAAGCGGAAGTGCTGTTGGGGCAGCATTCGTAAAGGAGAGTCGGAAAGGAGAGATAAAACTGGGGAGGGTGGGGCTGGTACCCAGGCTGCCTGACAGGGTGAACGGCCTTAAATTACAACAAGTGGAGGCATGTTCTGGAGGACCGCTGATATCCCACATGATGGAGACTGGAAGTTGTGTTGAGCTCAAGAGCTGTTATGAATGACCCTGAGGCCCAGAGAGGTACAGTAACTTTCCTCAAGTCACACAGCTAGCACGTGGTGGGACCAGGACATAAATCCAGACCACGTGCATCTCCAAAGCCTTGAGTGTTACACTGCCTCTCAGGTGGCTACCTGAGGTTTTTTTAGAACTAAAATGGAAGGCAGGTAAGGAGATACGGGTGTTCTAGGGGAAGAAGTGCAGTGTTCAGAGGTGTGGGAATGATGGGCTATAGTCACACCAAATCCTGCCACCTCCCTCCATGCTTCTCTGTCCCCTTGTCTGGTCTCTCGTCTCCCTACCTTTCTGTCTTCCGTATGAAGGCTTACACACTAGGGGCATCCGGGTGGCTCAGTCAATTAAGGTCTGATTCTTGATTTCAGCTCAGGTCCTGATCTCACAGTTTATGAGATGAAGTCCCATGTCTGCTCCCAAGCATGGAGGCTTTGGGCACTCTCTCTCCTCTCTCTCTCTGCCCTTCCCACACTCACGCATGCTCTCACTCTCTCTCATGTTCTCTCTCTCAAAATAAATAAACATTAGAAAAAGAAAGGGAAAAAGAGAGAGAGAGGGAGGGATGGATGGAGGGAGGGAGGAAGGAAGGAAAGAAGGGAGAGAGAGAGGGAGGAAGGGAGGGTGGGAGGGAGGAAAAAAGAGAAAGAGAGGGAGGGAAGGAGGGAGGAGGGAGAGAGGGAGGAAGGAAGGGAGAGAGATAGAGGGAGGGAGGGAGGAAGAGAGAGAGACAGGGAGGGAGAGAAGGAAGGAAGGAGAGAGGGAGGGAGGGAGAGAAGGAGGGAGGGAGGGAGGAAGAGAAAGAGAGGGAGGTAGGGAGGAAGGTAGGGAAGAGGTGGGAGGGAAGGAGGGAGAGGGAGGGAGGGAGGGTGGGAGGGAGGAAGAAAGAGAGAGAGAGGGAGGGAAGGAGGGAGGAAGGAAGGCAGGAAGGGAGGAAGAGAGAGAGAGAGACAGGGCGGTAGAGAAGGAAGGAGGGAGGGAGGGAGGGAGGGAGACAGGGAGGAAGGAAGGAAGGAAGGAAGGAAGGAAGGAAGGAAGGAAGGCAGGAAGGAAGGAAGGAAGGCAGGAAGGAAGGAAGGAAGGAAATCCACATGCTGGTGTAACCAGAAGGAGTAGCGGACAGTAAGACTAGGGACCAGGTCATGAAGAGGCTCCAATGCCAGACAGACTCGGGACCGGTAGATTAGTGGAGCATAATCAAAAGGTTGTAATCAAAGAACAGAAAAACCATTCTCCAAAGCGATTCTGAAAATTGCCAATATTTGCAACCACCCATGTGGCCAGCTTCTCACGGTGATGAAGAGCTGGCTCCCGAGAGGCATCACATTAAAGGACGTGAGAGGCTTTGTGGACAGGCTGGGCCCAGGCCGTGACGTTTCATGGTTACCCCACAGGCCCGAGGTTGTTGAGACTGACCAGTCCCCCTTCCGCATCTCAGAACATTCTCTCTGCCCCTCTCTCATCTTCTAAGGGGAGCAGCTAAGACATGCCCCACGGGCCTGAGGCCTGATGAACCCCATCGTGCACCCCAATCCCACGAAGATGTCTCCTTATAACCAACACTTTGAACCCAAAAGTCACACCTCCCTCTTAACTCGAGGCGGGTGAAGGATTCTGAGCCTGCCTGAGCACTGTCGAGGTATCTGTTCTGACACATGGTACCAGAGCAGAAAAAGCCCACAGAGACCCCTGGATCCAATTCACTCAGTCATCAACAGAGAGAGGCCCGGATGGGTATGGGGATTTCCCCAAATCCACCACGGTCAAGTCTGCAAGCTCAGAAAGCAACAGCTGAACACACATACACACACCAACCCCCCTTTCTTGGGGAAGTTTCCTTCCCTTGATCATAAATAACTCATTTCTTGCCTTTCAAAAAGGAAACAAAAGCAGCTTGAAATGCTGGACAACTGGAGTCCACCTTTGGCCCCTCTGTCCCCTTCATCCTCTGGAGAAAAAGAGAATATAAGAGAAATATATTGAGATTCTGGAAAAGGGGAGGGGTTGGATCTCAATGATGATGTTACCAGCTAGGAGGTGGAGGAAAAAAAAAAAGGGAAAACTAAGTTCTGGGAGAATACGATGAATTTTGGACATGCTGAGGTCGACAAACATACAGACGTCAGCTGGAGGTGACCAGTAGGTAGGTGGCAATGCACGTCTAAGGCTTTAGGAAAAGCACACAGGCTAGCGGTAAGATCTAGGCATTATACAGAGACAACACCAGGAGAAGGATGAAATGTGGAGTAAAAAGGAACACAAACGGAGAACAGAACGCAGAGAAACGCACAAAGAGGCTGGAGGAAAAAAATATATCCAAGGAGATAGGAGGGGCCTGGCCGAGAGGCGTGAGCAAACCCAAGAGCAGAAGTCATGGAAGCCAAGGTTCACGGTGTCTCCAGAAGGAGATGTAATTGGCAGTGCCAGACTCACCGCCAAGGTCTGGCGTGGCAAATACCCCGCATCTCACAAAGGAGATGTCACTGAGCATCACAGAGGGAAACACTGGAAGGGAAAAGCCTAATCACAGTGGAGAAGGAAGTATGTCTCACAGAAGAGATACCCCATTTGCGGAGTCTGCAGGAAATGAGGTGATGACGGATTCCGATATAAACCTATCTGCAGGAAGCTGGAGAAGGAAGAGCCTGCTGACCTCAGTTTTCGCGATGAATATGACTCAGAATAAGTGGAATTTAGCTACTGAGGGGCTGGGGGGGGGGGAGAGGACCCCGGTATCTCAGGGGCTCCACACGACAAACTTGCCTCTGACTCATGCCGCAGATGGCGACATCGTCAGTCAGGTTGTCCTCAGTGTGGCCCTGGAGGATCCAGGCTGATGGCGGCTGGCCTCCATCGCAAGTGGTTGCCTCCGCAGTGGGAAAGGAAAATGATCAGCTCAGCTCATGTTTCACTGGCCAAGCATGCCATACGGGCAAGTCTAACTTCAGAGTGAGCGGCGAGGTGCAACCAAACCCAGCATCTGTCCAGAAAAGTGGCGTAAATGGTCATTACGGTGAGGTTGTTACAATGAGCTGTGGTTTCTACAGACACTCAGGGCAATTGAATGGAAGTGTGCACGAGGGAGTCTTTAAGGGAATCAGGAAAGAGAGATGACTGTCCAGAACAAAGAAAAGGTGGACAGGGTGCCTCAATGGCCCAGCTCCCTTGGACACCCATACTTTGGAATGGTGCCATCTCGCTGGTGACGTGACCTTTAGCAAACCCCCATCTCCTCTTGAAAGCTCCGTCTTCTCCTCTGTAAAATGGGACCCTCGGATCTACCACATTCCAGACTCATCACTGGGACAGGCAATCTGATGACAGGGACACACACTGCAGCTTAAACCCACCACCCTCACCACCAGTGCCCACAACAGGTCCTACGGGGGAGAAGAGCATCCAAGATGCCTTCAGGGGCGTCCGAATGCTGTATCCACCATTAGGTCATGGAGCCCTGCTGTACTTAATGAGTAAAGCAGAGTTATTCCTTTCCCACTTCACAGATGCTCTGTGGGGCCAGAGGTCGATGGATTTGATTTGCTCTTTTCTGTTCCCACCACCAGACCGGTTCTCTGCCTCCAATTCATTGCTGGTGAATGGAGTCACACCATGGGGGTGGGTGGAGGCGGAGGGGAGAGTGGGAGGCAGGGGGAGGAAGAAGGGGGGAAGGCATTAATAGAACAGAGGCAGGCAATGATGAATTAAGGGAGCGGCCATTAATTTTTCATTTTGACAGATTATCGTCCGTCAGAAGGCAGAGGAGATGGCTCTTGTGCCCAGAGAGGAGACACTTGCTCTTTGTAATTCAGGCTTCTGTTGTTTTTTTTTTTTTTTCTGTGGGAATTAGGTAGTGGGCACCCAAAGAATGAAAAATTTATGACAATCTATAATTTACATGCTAGAAGATAAATAAAGAACTAAATCTTGTCATTAAATTGGTCCTTCGTTTTTCTTAATCCCTTGGGTGATAAATCTGATTTTGCAACAGCATTTAGTATAAACTGGTATTTTTTTAGGGGGTGAGGGGAGAAGGTAAGGTGGTTGTAGGGAAACTTTTAAATACTTTGGCTATAAATAGATTGTCCGGGACACTGCCTTGCCCAGGACCTCCAGATACAATGGTCCTATTAATGTGGCTTTACATTAAGACTGGCATTAATTAAGGGAGAATGTCAACGAGGCATTTTGCAAACCAACACTGATTCTGTAAAGCTTTTGAGTGTAATGAATGGGAACTTCCTTTCCATAGAAGGAAAACTGAAGAGGTTGGCTTTGTTGGGTACCATGAATGTGCCTGCTCTGGATGCTAATTAAGAACATGATGGCAAAATGCACTGGCTTTTAATCCCACCATTTCCTCATCTACAAAGTGAGGATGATGGTTGTCCCAAGAGTCGATTAGATAATATGCACCAAACAAATATTGACATTGTAGACAACCATTAAGGGATAGTTGGTGTCACTACAGTACTGGCATGCAATGTATTATGTAACAGTAAGTCATTTTTGAGCACCTACTGTATTCCTGACTCTGTTTTAAGCTCTTTGTATGCGTTAACCCCCTCATCCACCATACAAAGGGGGGAGGGGCCATCACCATTTTTCTCCATTTTGCTATTGAGGAAACCCAAGTGCAGAGAGAGTAAGTGACTTACCAGAGCAAGTTGGCAGCTATAAGTGGGAGAGCAGAAATGACTCACAGACAGAATTATTATGGGTATGTCTACCTTGGGCCAGGCATATTCGCGGAGTGGAGATACAGGAAGGGATAAAACGGGGCTGGGGCGGGGGGATCTGCATTCACAAAGCTGACATTCTAGTCAAGAGGATGAAGACAATACACAAAATAAATAATGCCACATGCAGGCTGCAGGAAGGTGACACACGTTCAGGAGGAAAATAATGCCGAGCCGGCTGACAGGGAACGGAGGCGGGGTACGGGATGGTCACATGGTGCTGGCAGTTGTCATTTTCGACAGGTGAGGAAAAGGTTGCACCCGTTTCCAGGACAGGAACTCTTAGCCTTTCTGATACATCATTGAGGTGCAAGACCAGGAGTTTGGGAATACTATGAATCCCATCTCTGCCTTGCATTCTCCCCCAAATCTGAGGCAGTTTGCTGAATCTTTCCAAGCCTCAGCTTCCCAGGCTGCACAATGAAAACATCACCTGCCACAGGACCTCGGAGAGGATGCAGAAAGCTGGGGGGTGAGGGCGAGGCCACCTTTCAATGCCTTCTCTGAACATTTCCTTATCTGTGCAAAGGTAGTAATAGTAACATCTACCACTTGGAGTGGCTACGCGGAGCAAATGGGATAATCTATAGCAAAGCAAATAAAAAAAGATTTATAGGTAGCCCCAAGGGCCTACCTGAGTTTGGCATCCATTAATTTCTATGGCCAAAAATCATGCATGGTATGACCTTGAGCAAGACCTTTCTATCATCTGTCAAACAGCGGAGCTGGGTCAGATGGCCTTGAGATGACATAAGTAAGCAGCACGCAACAGCAGAAGCAAAGCATAGAACATTCTGCCTGGTCCGTGGTAACGGGAAATAGGAACAATCAGTTACAGAGAGTTTTCTACAGAGAGTTTTCCCTGGACCTTATCTCACCCCCAGGAGGGAGACAAGGTTATCATCCCCATGTTACAGATCTGCTAACAGGGTTGGAGTTTTAAAAACTTGCCCCCTATTCACCCACCTCCCAAATGGCAAAATTGGGCCAGGGGACTTTGTCTTCTCCTGCAGAATGATTTTCTTGGCTGAGATGTTTCGTGTCATAAAGACAGTACTCGGGACATACTAGGTGCTCACTAAATGTCTGTTGAATAGGCCATCCTTTCTTCCATGACCCAGGGTAGCTAGACAGAGGGTTGGATCAAGCATCTCTAAGGGGATCAGAGAACCACTGTGAGGATTCTGCCACCTGCCAGGTATGTCTATACTACTCATGCATTCCGGAGCTGGGGAAGAGTCACAAGATGGGTTTGGGGATGCACTGGACCCACTGTGGGGCAGGCCTGAGCTGAAAGTCCATTGCCTACCTGACCTCCAAGGCCCTTCCTCCGACTGGAGACCACAGTGATATTTGGTTCTCTCGGAATCGATGTCATTTCAGAGCTAGTGTCCAGTCATTCCCAAAATGTCTGATTGTTTCCTTTTCCCCAGGGCACAGTGACCATGGTAAAAGGCTCTAGGTCCCTTGGGGGAAGGCTGGAAGAAAGACTTACACTGTAGATTTTGGGTACTGGGTACCCCCTCGAGAGAGAGCCCAGCCTCCCCTTCATTTGAGGGGCTCTGGGTCTGTAAAAAGGCTCAAATCTGGGACTTGATTGAGGGACTGGGTCTCTGTTTTATGATATGAGTTAGACTTTTGCTCACTTGACCCAGAACTATTCTGCTTAGACATATCAGGTAAGATTCAACAGGCTTCCCATCTACCGTACTTGGAGGGACACCGTACTTGGAGCCAACACCAGAGGTCTGTGTGAGTCAGACTATTCTGATTGATGTCTTGACTCTGTTGTCCATCCCATCACCACGCCCACCCTGCCTTGGGTGGCTGAGTGCTGCCATTTGGCTCCTGCCACCTCAAGATCCAATTATTCCCACTGCATTTAGGTTTTCCATTGGATGGTCATGGCTCCTGCCACAAGGTCCAACCTACAAAGAACAGCAATCACCAAGCTCTCCAAGGATGCTAGGGCTCCCCAACAAACTCAGTTCTCAAAATATCAGTAAAGGGTATGTCTTCTGGGCCTTCCCATGATGGCTGAGCACGTCTTAAATGACAAATCTACTCTAACACCCCAATCCCCTCTACCTCTGAATCCAAGATTTGGGGCGCTTCCGATTTGCTCACAGTGGTTCATCTTTTGGTCCACGTTTCATCCACCAACCAACCACACTGTGAGAGCCCTTTCTAACATTCTGAGCTACAACATTAAATGCAGAAGATCTGCTTTGTGGGCCCATATCAATAAATTCAGCCTGATCCAATTTTATCTTCCACCATTATCCCTTAATAGCCATTCCCACACATGTATAAGATTTCAGCTCCTATAAATGAGAAAACTCAAGCAGTTCTTTCAGAGTGCAACTGAACTCATCACGGGTCACGCTCAACCTCACCATTAGAGGCCTACTGAGCAATGAGCCTAGGTACAGGTGTAGAAGCAGAGGGGTGGGAGAGGTGGGTCCAGGGGAGAATCGGCATGGTCTTGCCCTGCCACTTGCGGATGCACAGGGGAAGAAGTCATGTCCGTTTCTTCAGGCGATGCAGGGTTAATCCCTTCAGCTGGAGGTGGGAAGGCTAAAACCACTGTGGGGAGAGAAGCTTTGTCACTGGGGGTGGTAGCGGGAGGCCACCTCCAATGGGGATGGCGAGACCTCTTGCACTGGCGAAGACTGATCAGACTTCAGGGGCTTAACGTCCCCAGCTTCATCAGGGTCTTCCCGTGTGTCCCCCTCCCAACTTAGAGGATCCCATTCTTTCCCAAGCAATGCCATCACTCATCACTGTTCGGAGTTCAACTTGCTTTGCACATTTGATTTGCTGAAACTTCAGCCCTGCAGCTGCAAGAGATTAAGGCTCTCCCTCAGGGCACTTGGAGAAGCTCCAAGATCATTTCTGTGGCCCTTGAGCTGGGGATTGGAATCCCTGACCTCATCCTTCTCTCTCACCACTTTGTCCATCAACACTAGGAGCAACCAACTGACGTCCTTGTATTCCTTAGTTTTCCAAAAACATTCAAAGGTATCATGTCCCAAGTTGCTTAGCTGCTTACATCTTCTAAATGCCTGATCAGGACTGCCCAGGTATGTTGTCTCGTGCTGTGAACAGGCCACGCCATGGACGTCTGGCATTCCCTCTGCTGCTGGAAATAGTCATTAGCATCTTTGAATCCGATCAGATCAGAGAGCCAATTCCAGAAAGTCCAGAAACAATTCAGGAAACTCATCCTTCAAAATCTGTCCCTGTGGAACCACTCTGGGTACCAGGGTCTGTACTAGGCCAGGTTCTCCAGAGAAAGAACCCATAGCATATGCCTGGGAATGGGCTCACAAGGTTATGGAGACTGAGATATGCCACAATATGCCATCTGCTCGCAGGAAAAGCAGGAAAGACAGGGGTATGATCAGACCAAGCCCCAAGGCCTGAAAGCTAGGGGAGTCAATGATGTACCTCCGAGGTCAGGGCCACAAGTTTGAAAAGCAGAAGTGAGGGAAAGGATGGACTTCCCAGCTCAAGAAGAGAGAAGAGAGTTCACCCTCGATCTTTCTGTTCTATTTGGGCCTTCAATAGATTGCATTATGCCCACCCACACTGGGGAGGGAGATTCAGTCTACTGAGTCAAAGGCAATTCTCTTCCAGAAACACCCCCACAGACACACCCAGAAACAACGTTTAACCAGCTATTTGGGCATTCCTGAGCCCAGTCAAGTTGACACACAAAATGAACCATCACAGCCAGCAATGAGCCTCCTCTCCTTCCTGTGCAGTCCTGCTATTGGGACACAGACTCCCTTACAAGAGTCAGAAGCACAATGCAGGCTGGGGGACTGGAGCCATTTCCAGGGAGGCCAGAAAAGCCGCTGATGAACCCCCCTGGGGCATCCGGGGACTCTGCTCAGCTCGCCTACCAAAGGAGACGTGCCTGCGGCAAGGTCAGGAGGAATAGAATTTTCCTTCACTCCCTGGTCCCAGCCAGTGCCCCGGCTCCATACGCCACCCCCCACACACCGGTCACTCCCAAAAATGTCCATCCAGTCAGACTGGCCCATGACCGACAGACTCACCCAGCCAATAATGGGTGTGATGCTGCCCCTTGGATGTCTTTGAGATATCCCGAGTTCAACAAGTCCAAAATCAAACTCCTGCTTTACGTCTTTAAAAATAAATAAATAAATAAATAAATAAATAAATAAATAAATAAACAAACCTGCATAGGTCGTCTCTCGTTTCCAAGGAGGGAATTTATCGTTGGATTATTCTACAAATCAGTTTCCTGGCAACCCGCCATCACCCATCCTGGCTACCCAGGAGGGACACATGTGCCTAGAGATCAGCAGTATCACTAAGGCTTCTACCAGACTCCTGGGGAAGGTGGGCATCTAGAGGCTTTCCTAACCGCCCATCCTCGGATTCCCTGCCCTTCTCTGGCTTTCCAGGACAGGGAGAGATAAAAGGACTCGCAGTACAATCTGCCCTCGGGTCTCAGCCCTCAGAGATAATCAGCTCTGAGCACTTTCTGAAGTCAAAAGAGCCAATTTCTGTTGCAACAGTGAGAGGTTTTACCTAAAAGGGCCAATTAAACTGTGAGAGATTATTTGCGGGAAGACTTTGGAGGAGGGCTTTAGCAGGGTTCCCCTTCTGTTGTTGTGTTTGTTTCTTCAGGGATTTTTGTTTAAGGCTTCATTAATCACTGGAATTTAACTCTAATGGAAATAAAATAAATATCAAAGAGCTTTGCTGGAAATTACTGATGGCCTCTGTTTGGGAGAACAGGTTACAAGATTTCTCTCGCTGAGGCTCGAGCTGCTAAGATATCTGCCCCCTTCCGGAAGGCTTCTCCCACAAGCCCCAGGTCAATCTCAGGAAAAGACTGTAAGTACTCTTTCAGGTCAACATCGCCCCCTCGGATCAATCGTCATCGCCCGAGGACACAGACTTCTGATTGGCCAGTCACTGGCACACAGCTGTAGCGTCTGTTCCTGGAGGGACAGCAAAGATCCTTCTATCAATTTTCTTTTTTAACAGCGACGAGCTTCCACCCCTCTACCAGTGGATTCCTTCGGTGATGATGATGATGACAGAGACGGCAATGACAATTCTTGCCATGTATGGCTCATGGGCCAAACACTGTGCAAACACTTTTCATGCATGACCTCACTCAGACCTCCTGACAGTCCTGTGATAAAAGAGAGGCTGAGACAGGTGAGGAGACTTACCCAAAGCCACACCTCAAGCAAGGACAGCAGGTTGAAAGTCACTGCTTTAATAGTTGCATCAGTCCCCTACTGCTCTGTAGCAAATAACCCCAAAATTTAGCAGCTTAAGAAACAAACATTAGCTCACAGTTTGTGCAGGTGCAGCCTCAGGCGTGCCTTCCTGGCTGAACGTACCTGTTTGGGAGGCGGGTGAGGGGGGCTGAGACGAGGAGGGAAGGAAAATCCTATTCCTCCTGACCTTGCCGCAGGCACGTCTCCTCAGGCAGGCGAGCTGAGCAGAGTCCCCGGATGCCCCAGGGGGATTCATCAGCTGCTTTTCTGGCTTCCCTGGAAATGGCTCCAGTCCCCCAGCCTGCACTGTGCTTCTGACTCTTGTGAAGGAGTGTGTCCCAACATCATCATGGGTCCCTCTGCCTTTAGGTCTCGCGGAGCCTCTAAACAAGCCGCGAGGCAGGGCTGCAGCCTACTCTGAAGGTTCAACTGGAAGAGGAACCCCTTCCAAGCTCATTCGTGTGGTCACTGGCAGGACTCGGTTCTGTGTGAGCTGGTGGGCCCAGAGCATCAGTCTCCCCTCTGACCACTGGCCAGGCACCTTCCTCAGCTCCTTGCCACAACGGTCTCTCTAGGGGGCAGCTCTCCACAAGGCAGTTAGAGTCATCAGAGCAAAAAGCTACAGGCAAAGAGGGCCCCGAGACGGATTTCCCATCTCTTTCCTTGTCACTTAGTCTCCAAAGTGAATCTGGCACTTTCCCCTTATTCTGTTAATTAGAAATAAGCCGCCGCCGCCGGGGTGATCACACTCAGGGGGAGGGGCTTCCACAAGGAGGTGGGGATCCCTGGGGCCTTCTTGGAGGCTGCCTGCTGTGGTAAGTCCTTGGGGATAAGCAGGCTGCATTCATACACAAGACATTCACTGCCCTGCAGGGGCCTTCCCCTGGCAGGGGCCTCCCCCACGTGCCTTCACTGGATCTGTTTTGCCCCAATCCTCCTGGGACCGCCTGATGCATTCATTTCCAAGTCTAGCCGTGCTCTTCCTTGATGGCACCTTTTCTCCCTGCCTCTCTCCCCCACTCCTGAAACATTTGAACCTGAGAGGCATCACACCCCGTCACTGTCTGGGAGCAGCTGATTCACCCCTACCTCATGCAAGTAAGAGCACAGAGGTACAGAGAAGGGAAGGGGACTGCCTGAGATCCCACGGGGAGCCAGAGGAGGGCTGGAACTTTGAGCCTCTCGTGCTCCCAATATGCTGCACATCCCAACACACCGGGATCCTTGCTGGGAAATCAATCCAAACCAGGCACTTGAACTCTAGGGAGATTGCCAACATTTCATCAACATACAAATGAGGGAAACATTTAGGCAGCCCTACTCCCCTTATCACCATCCCTTTCTTCACAGGGGGCGGACTTCATTCCCTCCTGGGAGCAGGGAAGGGCTTACTTGTTAACTGAGCAGCGAACAAGCCTTTTTGTGTGAAAATCTAAGGCGCTCCCACACTGTGTCTGATGTGGTTTCTAGGTACACAATGCCCTCTAGTCCTGAGTCACGGTAGTTCCAAAAGGAAAGATTTTGAAAACAATAGGGAATCGTGATAGATACAAAACCCAGTGCCGGTAAATATTCACCAGGAAGCTGCTTAACTTGGGACTCCGGAGGGCCAAGGAACTCCCAAGATCCCAGGTAAATTATTGTACGATGTAACATTTGCTAAAGAAAAAGCCTATGGCTTCCAGTGAATGTGAGAAGAGTGGCCACAGCTATGTCACCAAACAGAAAGACTGGGGACCCAATGATTTGGACTTTCAGAATATCTGGAATCCATTCTTTGGTTTAAAAGAAATGTCAAAATAGCAATCGGAGCATGCTTTGAGGGTATTAATCCCAAGTACCTGAGGGTTTAATACCATATGTCTTCCCTGGTCAGTCCAACTCGCAAAGCGTTTCATACTTTCCTGCAGATGGTGATTTGGGAGCTGGTATATCAGAGTTGTATTTAATTCAATGGATGTTTGCTGAATGCCTGTCCTGTCCTGAGTATCAGCAACACAGATATGAACTGTGGTGGACATTTGTTTTTACCATTCCATATCTGTCTCCTATTCTTTAGACCACACCTCCCCAGTGTCCCCCTGGAAACCACCCACTTTCCTATTCCTCCACCACAGCTCCTGGGGTCAATCTGAAACTCCCTCAGGGCCAGAAATGGAAGAGATGGAGGTGAGATCTCATTCCAGCCATTCGTGGCCCTCCCCCATCCTCCTGCCCATGAAGACAGGTTCGTGGGAAGAGCCATCCAGAGCTAAACCCTGGAGCTGAGCTAGACTCTCAGGAGAAAGCACCATGCATGCACTCAGCCCCAGAGCTGAACCTGAAAAGGTTTAGAGATCAAATCTCCAGCAACGATCGATAAAGGAGAGCCAAAACGTGGGAAGAAGAACTCAGCCCTAGGTGGGCTCAAGTCTCTAGACTTTCTTTTTGTCTAATGAGTAGAAAATTGGTTTTGGGATCACCTGCAACAGAAAGTATCTTAATGGATACCCTGCCCTTGAGCATCTCACAGTCCAGCAAGGTAATCTGTTTATACAAATACACACACACACACACACACACACACACACACGCAGTTTATTTATTTATGTAGGCATACCAAGCTGAGAAGCAAGCAGAGGGACTATTAAGTACTCCCCTGTACAGATAGATTATAATACAAAGGTTTAGATGGGGGTCATGAATCAGGAAGGTGGGTGCTCATAAGAAAGAAGCAGTGGGATCCAGGAACACACAGGCTGGAGTACATCCAAGCTTCTAATCAGGTTGTTATGGGAAGGGTCAAGAGCCCCCCTGGAAATCGTGACTTCCGGTACAGAGCTGAGCTGTCTCAGACTTCAGTATCGTGGACCACAAAAAAAGATTACATTAAATGTTTTAAAATTACTTTTTTATTAAGATATAATTCAGGGGCGCCTGGGTGGCTCAGCCAGCTGAGCGTCCGACTTCGGCTCAGGTCGTGACCTCATGGCCCATGAGTTCAAGCCCCGCGTCGGGCTCTGTGCTGACAGCTCAGAGCCTGGAGCCTGCTTTGGATTCTGTCTCTGTCCCTGTCTCTCTCTCTCTGCCCCTTACCCATTCGCATTCTGTCTCTGACTCTCTCAAAAATAAATAAATTATAAAATTTATTTATAAAAATAAATTTAAAAAATTATAATTTTTTTAAAAATTATATATTTTTAAAAAAAGATATAGTTCATGTACGATAAAAGGTACCCTTTTCAAAGTTTACAACTCCATGGTTTTTATTAGATTCACAAAGTTGTGCAACCATCCTACTATCTAGTTCCAGAACATTCTGCATCTCCCCCAAAAAGAATCCCTGTACTCTCCAGGGTACATTCTCCATTCCCTCCTCCTTCCAACTTGGCAACCGCTAATATGCTTTTTATCGCCGG
This sequence comes from Prionailurus bengalensis, assembly GCF_016509475.1. Classification (NCBI taxonomy): domain Eukaryota; kingdom Metazoa; phylum Chordata; class Mammalia; order Carnivora; family Felidae; genus Prionailurus; species Prionailurus bengalensis. The sequence continues at coordinate 34,684,640 of NC_057357.1, read as the reverse complement.
GGCACCTGGATGGCTCAGTCAGTTGAGCATCCAACTTCGGCTCAGATCATGATCTCACGATTTGTGAGTTCGAGCCCCACATCGGTTTCACTGTCATCAGCGTGTCAGCCCAGAGCTCAGTTCAGATCCTCTGTCCCCCTCTCTCTGCCCCTCCCCTGCTTGTGCTCTCCCAAAACTAAATAAATACTTTTAAAAATATATATATAGCCATCCTAGGTGTGTGAAGTTCACTCCATCATTGGTTTTGATGTGCCTTTCCTTACAACTAACACATGTCCTTCCAGTGACCAGGTCAGGGTATGTGGGTTCCCTCCAGCCTGATGGCTGGAAATCAACCCCACTTGAAGTGACCTCTTGTTACGAATTTCTTGCAGTCCCACTTGAGCCCACAAAGCAGCACATCAGCCGGAGTCACCAAGCTAAACATGCCTTTCGGTCCTCTCCTTCAGATCACTCAGGTCCACACCCAATGGCAAGAGACCCACCAGAAAGACTTCACTGCAGCCAATACAAACGTCCACACCAAGAATTCCCTTTCCAGTGGCCCCATGGCTTTCAGTCCTGCAGGGTTCAGGGAGAGAGGGAACTGAGTACTGCTCCATTTCATTAGAAGGCAGAGGATCACGTTTCTCTAATCCTGGGACTAACCCCACCTCTGCAGAGTCTGAAAATACTCTAAAGAAATGGTCCCTAAGCTTCTGACCATCTCCTGTCTAACGAAAGGCACATTATAGAGCCAGAGAAGGAATGGAATCCACACAGCTGACCATCCTCCAATACCCTCGTGGACCTCTTCCCAAAACTCCTCCTCCTCCTTCTATTTCAGTGTTTCTCAGCACTACCGGTGGTTGGAGCCAGATAACTCTGTCTTTGAGGGGATGTCCTGTGCATTGTGAGGTCTTTAGCAGTGTCCCAAGTAGATGCCAATAGTACACAACCTCCATGACATGGAGATGACAACCATTGTCACATGTGCCCCAGGGAGAAAAACTGCCCAGGGTTGAGAACCACTATGATAACCATTATACTAATTTGTGGAAGGCAGAATTCCAAGATGGCCCCCAAGATTCCAGACCATGACTGTAGACATACTGTATCATCCCTTCATCTTAAATGTGAGTAGGAACCCTATATATGACCGGATGGTCTCTGAGTCCTCTCAGGTGCCATAACAAATTACCATAGCCTGGGCGGCTTAACAGTCATTTCTCACAGCTCTGAAGGCTGGGGACTCCCAAGATCGAAAGGCTGGCAGGTTTGGTATCTGTGGAGAACCACTTCCTGGTTTGCAGAGAGCGGTTTTCCCGTTGTGCCCTCACATGGTGGAAAGACTGCTAACTCTCTGGCCTCTTCTTGTAAGGGCATTAATCCCATTCACCCCCCCCCACAAAGCCTCCACCTCCAAATATGAACACGTCAGGATTGGGGTTTCAATATATGAATTCTGGGGGGGGGGGGGGGGGGGGACATAAATATTCAGTTAATTCAGCCCATTAGGTTACACTGCATAACAAAGGTGAAGAGATTGTGCAAGTACAATTAAGGTCACTAATCAGTTAACAATGAGTTACTAAAAAAGGAGACTATTCTGGGTGGGTCTGGCCTAATCAGGTGAAGTCTTTTTTTCTTTTTTGCCCTTTTCTTTTCTTTTCTTTTTTAAGTGTCTAGAGTAGGAGACATGAAACAATAGCAGACACTCTCCTGCTGGCCTTCAAGTAACAAACACCCACGTTGGAAACTGTCTACAGAGTGAGACAGCCTCAGCCTCTAAGAGATGAGGGCCTCAGTTCTATAGCCACAAGGAACTAAAATCTGTCAACACACCCAAATGAGCTTGGAAGAAGACTCCAAGATCCAGAAAGGAGATCCAGCCCAGCCAACACTTTATGAGCCTTGGAGCAGAGAGCCCAGCTCAGCCATGCCCGGACTTCTGACTTACAGAAACAATGAGATAATACATATCACATTCAAGCCATTACGTGTGTGGTTCTTTGTTACACAGCAGTAACAGACTAGTGTCCAGTTCCAAAAGAAATACTCCCGTGTCTGTTGAAGAGGGGACGAGTTGAGAACAGTGATTTTTCAACCCTAGTTGATCGTCCTAAACAACAGTGTAAAACAAAACAAGACAAAACAAAACAAAACTCAGGCTCTGTCACCAGATATGTTTACTGAATTCAGAGGGGAATAGAGCCCTGTTTTGGGTATTCTTTTAGAGTTATATGTGCATCTAGAGTTGAAAAGCACTGGTGTGGAGAAAAAAAGAGGCAGGATTTTAGAGTATCTATGACTGGTGGGGATATTTTTACTAATAGGGCCTGGCTCTCAAGCCACTCAAGAGGGAAAACGCCATTATACAGGACTTGAATGATTGAAAACACACATACTGAAAAGCTAATGTGTATTTGGGGGAGAATGTGGACCTTTCTTGGCTCATACGGGGGTAGAAATGAGATCATCCCAAGACCATCAGGGACATCCTGGTTTCCAGGTATGACGGTCACTTCACCTATCTGACTTCTCGTGGAATTTCAGTGTCGTGTTTCCTTCGACCGAGAGCCCTCTCCACCTTGGCTTTCTTGACCCTGCCCCTCCCTGACCTCCCACTGTCTCTGGTTTCCACTCTCTTCTTTCTCAAAAGACTTCTTTTCCTTTTTGATAGAGCTCTGTCCTTGACTTCCTTCTTTCGCCCCTCGGACAAGACCATACACAACTTGGATTCTGAAGAACGTGTCTGTCCCTGGGGCCCTCTCTATCCAACCCACCCTAAAAGCCCTTGCAACAGCAGCTAATACAACATCTGACACCCATGGGCTCTTCTCCACCCCTGCGCCCCAGAATCACCAGTCCCTCTCACCCGGATGACCTGGCGCCCCTCCCCCCCGCCACCTGCTTGCACCCTTGCTATCCCCTCAAACCTTGAATGATCTTTCTAAAACATGTCTTTTCATGTCAAAACTTTTCTAGAATGTCCCAATGATCTTAAGAATAATGACCCAGATCTTATCATGGCTCATTTTCCCAAAACGCGCTGCCTCCTGCAGCCAGCCTCCTCCAAGCAAAGTCATCACGGAAAGGGGCAGCCTCGGGGGGCAGAGGCCAGCCAGAGGCAGCCCAGGGAGGGCAAGCGAGGGGCACCCCCCACGAGGGATGCGGGGGCAGGAGTGTGCTAACAGCACTAGCCACCAGCTCTACGTATTTGTAGCTCTGCCCCTAGGCCAGGCTTCCCTCTAAGGGCTAGATGTCGAGGGACTCCGGTGGGCAACAGGCATCTTTTGCCACCAAGTTCTAGCAATGACATTTTTGCCAGGAGAACATTTTTACACTGTTAAAGACGTGTCTGATTTCCCCTCCAACTATGCCCCACTTCACCCATCCTCTAGCTCCTGGTTTCCATTAAGTCTGTTTGTTGTTTAAAGTTTATTTATTTATTTCGAGGGAGAGGGAGAGGGAGAGGGAGAGGGAGAGGGAGAGGGAGAGGGAGAGGGAGAGGGAGAGGGAGAGGGAGAGAGAGGCAGAGAGAAAGAGAGAATCCCAAGCAGGCTACATGCTGTCAGTGTAGAGCCTGACACGGGGCTCAATCTCATGAACGGTGAGATCATGACCTGAGCCGAAATCAAGAATTGGATGTTTAACAGAGTAACCCACCCAAACGCCCTTGTTTGTTTGTTTTTTGACACGCCAAGTTTCTTCCTACTACAAGACAGTCTCCTCTGCCTGTAAAATTCTTCCCCAACTTTTTCTGGCTTTATTTACATTTATTTCTTTGTAATTTTTTTTTAATGTTTATTTTTGAGACAGAGAGAGACAGAGCATGAATGGGGGAGGGGCAGAGAGAGAGGGAGACACAGAATCGGAAGCAGGCTCCAGGCTCTGGGCCATCAGCCCAGAGCCCGACGCGGGGCTCGAACTCACGGACCACGAGATCATGACCTGAGGCGAAGTCGGACGCTCAACCGACTGAGCCACCCAGGCGCCCCTTTATTTACATTTATATATTTGCCTCCTGCTCAGCCCAGACTTCCCATTCTCTAAGAAGCTCCCCCAGGCATGGCACAGGAGACTTCACTTGGCTGGTGTCTGCCTTTCCTTAGTGGGACTTATTGCCTCTGTCAGTTTACATGTATCCCTGTGATTATTTGATTAATATCCACCACTGGACTGTAAGTACCATGAAGCCACAGAAAGTGAGTGTTTCATTTACCGATATATCCCCAGCAACCAGCATGAAGACTGGCACCCCACAGACCCTCAGTAATCCCTGGTTTTGAAGAAATGAAAGAATGGGGAAGAAATCTCTGATTCCCAGTCTCTTTAGCTGTAAAAACCAAAAAGTTAAAACATGGTTATAAGAAGCAAATGAAACCATTAGATGATGTGTGTAAAGTGTCCAAATAGGGCACCTGGGTGGTTCGGTTGGTTAAGCATCTGATTTAGGCTCAGGTCATGATCTCATGGTTCATGAGTTCGAGTCCCACATCGGGTGAGATCGAGCCCTGCTTCGGGTAAAACGTGAGACCTGTTTCGGGTGAGCCCTGCTTCTCTCTCTCTCTCTCTCTCTCTCTCTCTCTCTCTCTGCTCCTCACTCACTTGCACTCTCTCTCTCTCAAAAAAAAAAAAAAAAAAAAAAAGAGTCTCAATAGCATAATCACTACTTAACAAAGGTCAGCTCCTTCCTTCTTGTCTGGTAGACCAGATGGCCTGTTGCACTCAGGGGAAAATAAAATTAACAGTAGAGAGGAATCCATTTTCCTCTTCTTTTCCCTCACTCAATCACACCGCTGCCTACCTGACACCCTTGTCAACCCGTCATTTGTTCTCAACGGTTTTCCCAAATCCCACCTGGCGTCTCCTTGCTGTCACTTGTTCAGAACAACTGGACACAGAGATAACTGGAGGTTGGGATGATGGAGGGAAGGGAAGCAGAGACAGAGAAGGAAGGCAGGCTGTGCCTGGGGTGCACGCTGAGAGGACATGTCAGATATAACGGGCTAGGCATTGAAGTTCTGACTCTCTGTTTAAAGAAAACCCAAATCCACCAAGGGGTGGGAAAGGCATGTGGTGTGGGATCCTTTGTAAATTCACTCTCAGAAGCAGCTTCCCAACTTTGAAAATAGGTATATATTTGCCAGGGAATTTCTCTTCGCTTGGCTGTATCCAACCCACCTATTTTCTTGGCTTAAGCATGATAAATATCCTCAGTGACTATGGGCAAACAAAGAGGGGCTTGAGAGATACTGTGAGATTTACTTTTTAGGTTTATTTATTTATTTTGAGACAGAGTGTGTGAGTAGGGGAGGGGCAGAGAGAGAGAGAGAGAGAGAGAGAGAGAGAGAGAGAAAATCCCAAGCCAACTCCACACTGCCATTGCTGAGGCCAATGCAGGGCTCAATCTCAAGAAGCATGAGATTGTGATCTGAGCCAAAACCAAGAGTCAGATGCTTAACCGGCTGAACCACCCAGGTGCCCGAGATACTGTGAGATTTTAAAAGTACCACTGTAGAAAGAGATCGCTACGATTGATATATGTCTAAACATAAAGAAATGGAAGAACATGAAAGAATTCTCAGGACAGGATCTTTGGGGTGTGGGATCCACAATCGGAAATGTGAAGCATCACCTCATCAAGCTGAGGAGCCCGTGGAATTGGGAGGAGCAGGGATGCTGCCTGGGTCATCGTCCTCTTTCCCCCCTTTTTGTAGTATTTTCCAAAGGAGTGTACAAAACACCAGGTTATGCACCTTCACCCCATGTGAGTAACTCAAAGCAGCGATGCCTAGATTTTTCAGTTCCAGTGTTTAGCCCTCCCCAAAATCACTCTGACCTTTTATTTTCCATAACAGATTACTGGGCACCATATCCAGGGATTCAAGGAAACACTAATGAAAAGCTCCTCTGTCTCCATTCCCATGCTAACTATACCGGGTTGGGAGTGTCCCCTGGCCCTCGATTGAGGCAAATTCTGAGCTGCCGCCGATTGATTAGTGATGCCTGTCATAAGCAGGGAATGGAGAGTAGTGACCGGCGGGTCGTGTGTCTTCCGTTCCTAGGCCAGCCATTCATGGAGCAGACGCGTATCAGACGTCTACACGCCAGGAAGATGAAGACATGGCCCGCTCACACTGCGGTAAAACACGTGAGGAGCTACACTGCAACTAAAATACGGTTGATCACAGGGATAGGAACACAGTGCTGTGACAGGAGAGTGCGGGAAACAAGGAACCATGGATGAGCAATCAGAGAAGGCTCGGTAGAACAAAAGAAATCTGAGCCTTACCTTGGAGAACGAATAGGAGTTTTCCAGGCAAAAGAATGGGGGGACATACACGTAAGGTACAACGGGTGAGAAAGAGAAATTTTGCTGGAATTTGGTTTAAAACGTTTACAAAGTTAACTGGCTGAGACAGAATCATGTGACAGCAGGCAAAGCAACAGCCGTCACTGGGTGCTAAGACCTGTCCCCGATGTGTTAGGGATTCATGAATCCTTAGACCCCATAGTGACGTCAGCCCTGCCATAGGTACTCAGGAAACGTGGAGAACGAACGGATGTTGTTTTCTTGGCTGTTCCTCTGACTGTCCAGGTCCCTCCCATCATTGTATATAACTCTTACAAAAACCCCGCACATCTTTCTCATGCTAGTTTATAAATGGCAAACTGAGGCTCCCTGAGGTTTCACATTATATTTTTTTATGTTTGTTTATTTTTGAGAGAGAGAGGAGAGACAGCTGGGGAGGGGCAGAGACAGAGGGAGACAGAGAACCCCAAGCAGGTTCTGAGCTGTCAGCACGCAGCCCAATGCGGGGCTCACACTCATGAACCCTGAGATTGTGACCTGAGCCGCAGTCAGACGCTCAACCATCGGAGCCACCCAGGCACCCCGAGGTTTCACATTTTAGAGCTAGTTGTCGGGCCTTGTCAACAACTATGTTCCATGTTTCTACCCAAGGATGGGATTCTGACCCGGGAGGATTCCTGGTCTGAGGAAAACTCCTGAATGGACGAGAAATGCCTATACTACAGGGGTATCTCCTAGGGTATAACTAGACAGCTGTGTCCTTAAGGCTCTCCTAAAGTCAAAAGTGAAGCCGTTTATTAAAAAAACAACAAAAATAAAAAAGGAAAATGAAATAAACAAGAACAATGGTGTGACCATCCGCTGGACCTGCCTGTGCACAATGTCAGCATCGGGATGGGTTTTGATGTGCAGAAGAGTTAAGACCTGAGTTATTATCAGAATTAGGGCACTTTATTGGTTCACATCGTCCAATCTTCTCCGGCCATTATGGTTTTGCCGAAACATTAAACTACTTTAAACTTTCATTTTCCTCTTAAAACTAAATTAGTTTGGAGGAAATTGTATTTCCCCAGCTCCAGCACCAGCCTCGGGCAGAGGGAGTTACACTGGAGCGCACAGATAAACAACAATCACCGCCTAATTACTAAGTGGTAGGAGTGGGGTTTCTCGAGTTACGTTTGCTTTAGAGCTCCTGGGGTCCTGGAGGGAGGCAGGTCTCCAGTGGATGTGCTTGGAGAAGCTTTCCATTATTTACGTGATGGTCTTCCCGCCTCTCTGGCTACGGAAAGAGGCAGGCAAAGGAATTCATGAAGCCCCACTATGCACCTGCATTATCAGGTTCTAAAGCGGGTTACTCGGGGCGTCCGAGTGGCTCAGTTCATGATCTTGCGGTTCATGAATTCGAGCCCCTCATGGGGCTCTGTGCTGACAACTCAGAGCCTGGAGCCTGCTTCGGATTCTCTGTCTCCCTCTCTGTTTCTCTCTGCCCGTCCCCCGCTCACACTCTGTCTCTCCCAAAAATAAATAAACATTTAAAACATTTAAAAAAAGAAAAAGAAACGGGTTTCTGTCATTTGCAAACAAAGAATCCTGATGACAACTTCACTGCCACATCTAACACAGGACACATGCCTGGACACAGGACACATATTCCAGGCACTGATCTAAGTGCTCCAAATCCCCCAGCTTTATGAGGCAGGTACCTGCGTGCTCCTGTGTTACCTTCAAGAGACCTGAAGTACAGACATATTCACAGGACCTGCCTGACCTCGCCAAGCTAGAGCTCCAGCTAAAAACGTGGAGCACACAGGGTTCAGTTTGATGGACACTTACTCGCACACTGGGGCGTAGGGACTGAGCATCCCATTTCACAGATGGGGAAAACAAGTCTCAGAGCTGAAGTCAGTCTCCCGGTGGTGGAGCTGGGATTCGAACCTCCCCTCCAGAGGTGACACTCTTAATCTCTGCTCTCAGTCACCACGAGGTAAAGGCTTCCTGTGGGATCTGCTCACGTATTTTATCCGTCCACCGCCCTTCACTGATGTCTTTTCACTTCCACAAAGAGGAAGATCCCGATTGTGTTTTTTTTTTTTCTGCTGAATCTAAAGGTGATCCAGCCGCCTGATGTTATTCTCACTGGCGGCGTCCCAGCCCACAGAGGGTGAGGACCGAAACTCCCTGCGGCACAACCATCCGAACGTCCAAGGCTCATCAGCCCAGACCAACCAGAGTGTTCGAGGCTTGCGAGAGTGTCGGCACTGCCAGGCCATTCCCTTTTAATTCTGAGAGCAAGTGAGAGAGGCTGGATGTGCAGAGCAGAGGAGAAGGAAGAAAGGCAAGGAGGGACAAGGGGGAGGGAGATAAAACAACACTTCTGTAAAGCAGCCACCCACCCAGAGAAGACCGACACCAGGGGGGCTCCTCCCCCTGCTGGGTTCCCGACTGGACAGGATGTTCAGGGTTGCTCCTGAAAATGAGAATTTGACCAAGGGACCTTGTACACAGAGATGCTTCATTCACCAAGGAACCCGAGACATGTCCTGACTGGCACAGCAGTAGACTTGGGCTGGGAAGAAGGCCTTATTCGGCCACCACCCCCCGCCCGCCATCACACCTTGTCTCCCAAGTGACCTGTGAGAGCAAAGTGCCCCCCTCCCCATATGGCAGCAAGTAGCATCTCTGGGGTGGGAACAGGTGGCTTCAACAGCAAGGAGCACGTGATCCCAGCACGACAAGTCTGGTGTCAAAATGTGAGTCTCCTGGCTGCAAATGCGGATACGGTCTCTGCTGATGGGGTGGCCCTGGCAGCCACCCTCGGAAGGCTCGCTCTCTCCCCCAGCCTCTGTGCTTCCAGACACAGGTGGACAGGGGTCATATCCGTTTCCTGTTGCTGCTGTTGTTACCACATATTTCCAGGTTTACCACAACACAAACCTGTCACCCTATAGCTCCGGACTCCAGAACTGGTCCTCGTGGGGCTGAAACCACCATGTTGGCACGGTTGCATTCCTTTCTGGAAACTCTAAAGGGAAACTCACTGCCTTGCCTCTTCCGCTTCTGGAGGTTACCTGCACTCCTTGGCCTGTGGCCCGTCCTCCATCTTCAAAGCCAGCAACACTCTGCCTCCTCTTCTGTCCCCTTCTTCCGTGCATGAGGACCCGGGTGACTACACTCGGCCAGCCTGGATAATCCAGGATCATCTCCCCATCTCTAGGCCAGCTGATTGCCCAACCCCTTTGCCCTGTAACCTAGTATGTTCACATGTTCTGGGGATTAGGACAAAGATATCTGGGGAGGGGGGGGGGGTGTCTCTAACTACCATTATTAAATTTTTTTTAAGTTTATTTATTTTGAGAGAGAGAGAGAAAGAGAGAGAGAGAATCCCAAGCAGGCTCCATCAGCCCAAGCCCAACACGAGGCCTGAACCCATAAACCATGAGATCATGACCTGAGTTGAAATCAAGAGTTGGCACTTAACTGACTGAACCGACCAGGTGCTCCCAAACCATTATTACATTCTTTTTTTTTAATGTTTATTTATTTATTTTTGAGAGAGAGAGACTGAGCACAAGCAGGGGGAGAGACAGAAAGAGGGAGACAAAGAATCCAAAGCAGTCTCCAGGCTCTGAGCTGTCAGCCCAGAGCCGGACAGGGGGCTCAAACTCACGAACTGTGAGATCATGACCAGAGCCGATGTCGGATGCTGAACTAAGCCAACCAGATGTCCCATACCATTATTAAATTCAAAGAATATATATATTTACAAACAGAAAGGGAGGCAAACCATAAAATACTCTTAAATACAGAGAACAAACTGAGGGCTGATGGGGGGGGCAGGTGGGAGAGGGGAAAATGGGCTATGGGCATTGAGGAGGGAGCTCGTTAAGATGAGCACTGGGTGTTGTATGTAAGTGATGAATCACAGGAATCTACCCCCAAACTGAGAGCACACTGTATACACTGTATGTTAGCTAACTTGACAATAAATTAGATTAAAATAATAATAATAATAATTTTTTTTAATTCTTAATAAGACGTTTCACGCCCCTGTCCTTGCCACCTCCAGGATCAGCAAGGGACTGAAGCAAAGAGAAAGACTCAGGAATTACCCGGGCAGTGTCTGCCCAGCCCCTCAGCACAGGGAGCTCACCTGCCACCACCTACAGAAACACTCACGTGGGCACACACACGGGCACTCGCTGCAACGCTGTTAGAGTCACAAAAAGAAAAGTGGACATTCCCTATCAGAACTGTGGCCGTGCCTCACCAGTTAGCAGTGATGATACTGATTTATAGGAACAAATACGGAAAACACCTCCAACACAGCGCCCCCTCTGTGGGGAAAGGGTAACACAAGCTTTCCGTGCACACACAGACATCCTGTCCCTCAGAGTAAGGATGCACGTTCCAATGTCGGGGCCCCTCAGGGTACCCTGTGGCCAAAGAGTCACCAGGGGCCTTGGCTCGTCCACCAGGATGCTGGATGAAAGAAGGCATGAGATGCTGGTGAACCAGGGGGTGACCGGGGGACAGCTCTGCTTTTCTCGGGTTGAATGCCACAGGTCTCTAAGAAAGTCTCCCCTCTGTCTCTTTCTATGTTTCTCTTTACACTCTTCCTGTGTCTGCCTCTCCCCTCCGCTCCTGTCTCTCCCTCTCCCTCTCTCTGTCTCTCTCTGAGTGCACGTGTGCGTATGTGTTGCTCTGTGTACATCCTGTGTGTGCACACACACATGCACCTGTGCACGTGCCTGTGAGCGTCTCTCTCTTTCGGCATCTCTGTGCCTCTCTCACTTGTCCCTGGGGCTCTGGCTTGGGCGCTGTCTCATCTTCCCCTGTTTGGTTCCTCGCCTGAATTCTCCTGAACTCTGTCTTGCTGGGTTGGTCTCCTTCAGTCTTCCACTTCTCTCTGATCCTTCTCGTTCTTCCACTGTATGCCAGAGGAAAGAGGGAGAGAGGGGGGGAGAGAGAAAAAGGGAGAGAGGGAGAGGGCCGACTCTCCCTTTCTTCTCCCTCCCCCAGGACCAGGCTCTGAGCTCACGCCCCAGGCTTTGCCCACACCAGCCGTCTGGTGGGGACTCCAGCGGCCAAGTCAGCCCCAAGCATACAGGAGGCAGAACCACCCTGCCCCAAATGCCGGGGGATTTGGTAGGACCGTCACTATTTTTAAGTAGGCTGCGATGTTCCCAGAGATGGCCTTTGATTCTTGTCCAGAAGAGCAGGAGACCGCCAGCTTCTCAACATCCCCGTGTGAGTACCCTGCAGCCACTTACAGTCAGCAGTTTCATTGTTAACTTCCTCCTTAAGGAAACTTCCATTCCAGAGCCGCTCCGGGAAAGAGGTTTCAAGAAAAGGAAACTAATCATTGTGTCCCCAGCTCTTGTCAGTGCAGAATTTTTTTTCCTCCCGTTTTATGTATCTACTCATAATCTTGCACGCATAAAATTTAAGTACCATGGCATTGTTAGCATTTTGCAGAGGGAAATTTTCTAATGCAACACCACCAATTTATTTGAAAGAGTAGCTGGGGTCTGTATTTACAGCTAACAGGCCCACGTTAGCTTCTAAAGCTCCCGGTGAACGGGGGTGACAGATGCCACTGGCTTGCCTGCATTCCGTTCCTCATCCGTGGAGCATGCAGGCTTGTTATAAAAGGGCTGCTTTTGTGACAGGGACAAGGGCCCTACTCTTGGCCTCTTGTTAGAGGAGACCGCGGTGCTATTGGAGAAAACATGTTCCCTGGAGCCTCCCAGAGCTGGGACTGCATTCTAACTTCTTCACCTACTCTCTTGGTCACTGTGGGCAAATTATGCCACCCTTCTGGGCTCTGCTGCTGATTCCTTAAGTGCAGAATAGGGATAATACCCCATCTCTCAGGTCCCTGAAAGGATGCCCACAGCAGACACACTGTACAATACAGAGTGTGCGGGGCTTGGGGGCTGGAGGATGGATGGGCTTAGCTTCCCCACTTCTGGCTAGTGGTAAGGTTCCACGGAGCCCTCTGAGCTACAATTTTACAAAGCCCCTTCCCTATTCTTGCCTCCCGTGTTGTTGATGGGTTTTCCCAACTCAAGCATTTCATAACTGAGGGGTGACGAGCAAACTGCTAGAGAGGGTCCCGACTCAAAGAGAGGATTCTCTTTGATGACAAAAACCCAGAGCAAATTGCCTTAAGTAATGAAGTGTAATAACTGGGTTACATAACTGGCCATCCAGTGGACTGCTACCTTCAGACATGGCTAGATCCAGGGCTCAGTGGCTGTCGTCAGAGTTTGTACTCTCCCTCTTCTGGTTATGCTCTCGTCTGAGTTGGTTTTAAGTGACCCTCTTCACGACATGGGTCCTATATTCCTATATTTCAATGGTTTTCATTTACAATAGGGACCGAGGATGCCTGGGTGGCTCAGTCAGTTAAGGGTCCAACTTTGGCTCAGGTCATGATCTCGCAGATCGTGGGTTCAAGCCCCGAGTCGGCCTCTGTGCTGACAGCTCGGAGCCTGGAACCTGGTTTGGATTCTGTCTCCCTCTCTCTCTGCTCCTATCCCACTCGTGCTCTTTCTCCACCGAATGTGGCCCCCTGCCTGCTTTTATAAATAAAGTTTTATTGAAACCGAGTCATACACATCTGTTTACACATTGTCTATGACTACTTTTTCACTACAACGGCAGAGTTGAGTCGTTGCAACAGAGAAAGTCTGGCCCACAAAGCCTAAAAGACTTGCCAGCTGGATCTTTATAGGAAGCACTTGTCAATCCCTGATCTAAAAGAAAGTTCCCTACTTTTGCTATGTACCAATATAAAGTCGAGGATCATGCTTGGGTGATGGCTCTCTCCCTGCATCACGTGCTGTGGCCAGGGACGTAGCAAGCCCTGACTGATGTGGCTGGTCTTGTTGCAGCTGGGGGTTGAAGCAGAGGAGGGCACCATGATTGACAGTCCGGCTGAGGCCACAGTGACTGGAAAAGCCACAGACCATTTCCAGACAAAGAGGGGAGGCACGCTGGGCAAGCAGAAACAAGAGAAGTCTGTTACAAAGATGCAAATACATGAAGTTAGGAGTGGAGCTCAGGGTACTAGGCACAGAGAAAAGACTCCCCACCTTACGAGAGCATCCGTTCACCAACCATTCACTTTGTCAGGAATTTGGATCCACAAGCAGATGTTTGTGTGGAATCCAGAATTCTGGACTATCACGGATTGCTGGGATCAAGAATTGTAGGACTGTTCCGTTCTCCCCACCAATGACTCAGCAGAGGAAAGAGAAAACAATCACTATTGATCTCTCAGTTCGAGGTACTGGCAGGAGCAGAGGCCCAGTTGTTCAAGCCTCTTAAACCAGAGCGATAATCAGAAGCTGCAAATGACCCTTCAGGCACTGCCCGGGCCCCTCACAGCTCTGGTTAAAGAGCTGGAGAAGCGTGCTCTTGAGCTGTCGGGGCGTAAAACTAGCCAAGCAATGTCGATCAGGAATGTAAACCCACTTCTCTCCTGGCTCCCGGCCGGAGCCTGGAAGACACAGCTAATCCACCCAGAGTTCTCCCCTGACCCACACAGCAGCCATCCCCTCACCACCAGCTGGTAGCAGCACCGAATCTACGTATCCGCCCTGCTTGGCCAGACCCCACACTCCTTGTCCGGCCACCAAGCACACCACAGCCTCTCTGTTCTCAACTCCCACGCGACTCCCAACCCCACAACCACTTTCCCCCATCAGTGCCCACGCCTAACAGTCCCTCGTTCAGAAACCTTGAACGACAACGATAGTCTCCATCGACACACAGACGGACAAACGCAATGTGGTCCCACCCCACAGCTGAATATCGTTCGGCCTTCAGAAGGAAGGAAATTCTGTCGTCTGCTACGTACAACATGATGAACCCTGAGGACGTGCTGCTAACCAGACCCCAAACGGCAGATATTGTAGGATTCCACCTGCATGAGGGGCCTAGAGTCAGTGGATTCATTGAGACAGAGAGTCGACTGCTGGTTACCAGGGGCTAGGGGAAGAGGGAATGGGGAGCTCCCGTTTAATGGAGACAGAGTTTCAGTTTGGGAAGATGAGAAGGTTCTAGAGACACATGGAGGCGGTGGCTGCACAACAGTGTGAATACTTAATGCCACTGAACTGCACACTTTAAAATGGAAAAAAAGGGGCGCCCGGGGGGCTCAGTTGGTTGAACATCCCACTTCAGCTCAGGTCATGATCTCACAATTCATGAGTTCAAGCTCCATGTCGGGCTCTGTGCTGACAGCTCGGAGCCTGGAGCCTGCTTTGGATTCTGTGTCTCCCTCTCTCTCTCCACCCCTCCCCAGCTTGTGCTCGTTCTCTCTCTCTCTCTCTCTGAAATAAACAGTAAAAAAAATGTTTTTAATGGATAAAAAAGTAAATATTATACGTAAACATTAAAATATAATATAAAATAAAATATTTTAAATACATTGTTATAAATACGTAATACATCATATTATGTATATTTGCATTACCAGCATAGTATTTAGCTTCCTCGCTGTTTCCGTCCATAATCCCAGCTTCTTTCCCCCCTAGTTTCCATATGCTCAATGCTCTTACCTCAGGTCATCCTTCCAAGACATACTCTGTGTTTGCTTTTATCACCATCTCTAACTCAAACCATTTCCCCAGCCTGCAGAGTGGACTGTGGTAGCCACACTCCTTTCTTGTCCAAGACATATGCCCACCCTCCCTTCCTCCTTCCTCTGGGGACTCCTCTCTTACGCCGTGTGACCACAACACCCCGCAAACCTCCCTGTAAACCCACCCTTCCTTAAAACCCACTTGACTGCTTGGAGGGAGGTTACATCCACTTCCCGTGCCTTCCCCTGGCACCCTGCTTTGTGAACGTGTCTCTGAGGCTCATTATGTCCCAGGATGTCACCTCCACCTTTTCAGCTTGATAATGAAGGCAGAGCTATGCTGAGCCCAGATGCACATGACCCGTGAGAAACACATCCCCATAACGCCCTTGAATCCAGGACGTTTATTCTCAAACATTCACATGCATTACCTCACCTGGGACTTTGTTTAAAATACAGTTTTCTGGCCCCACATCAGAGATTCTGATTCAGTCTGTCTAATGCACATGGTCCCTGGACCCCACTTTGAGAAACGTCTCTAGAGGTTTCTAGCTCTACAAACCGTGTCGAGGCAACTTTTAAACTTCAGTCTATGGGGGCGCCTGGGTGGCTCAGTCATTTCAGTGCCTGACTCTTAATTTTGGTTCAGGTCATGATCTCACGGTCTGTGAGTTCAAGCCCCGCATCACGTTCCATGCTAAGAGCGCAGAACCTGCTTGGGATTCTCTCTCTCTCTGCTCCTCCCCTGCTCACACCTTGTCTGTCTCTCTCTTTCTCTCTCTCTCTCTCTCTCAAAAATAAACAAATTTTAAGGGGCAGGGCAGGGGAAGAAGAGCCAAGCTGATCGTCTGGGAGGCTGAGCTAACAGTCAATGAAACAACTCTCCCGAGAGACCTAAAACAGGAAGAATGCCTCTAATACACTAATTCACTGTGGTTACCCTTATTTCTCATTGCCTGCCTCCCAAAATCCTTATTTCAACAAACGCAAGCTCTCTTCTTGGAACCAATCGTGGTGATTGAGGGAGTGGACAATGACGATTCACCAGGTCTGGATCATGTGTCTTTAAAAAAAAAAATTACAAGTACACAGTACATGATTATTAACTATAATCACTAAGCTGTGTTAGGTCTCCAGAAATTATTCATCTTATCACTGAGAATTTGCACCCTTTGATCAACCTCTCTCCTTTCCCCCCAGCTCCCAGCCTCTGGTAACCATCTACTCTGATTTTTGGGAGTTCTACTTTTTTCAGATTCCATAGAGAAGTGATACCAGACAGGATTTATATTCTGGGTCTGACTTATTCCACTTAGTATAATATCCTCAAGGGTCATCCATGTTGTCACAAATGGCAAGATTCTCTATTAACACTGAAGAACATTCTTGTGTGTGTATGTGTATGTGTGTGTAACACTGTCTTATCCATTATTCTGTTGATGAACATCAAGATCATTTCCATATCTTCATTATTGTGAATAATGCTGCTGTAAAAGTGCAGATATATCTTCAAGATACTGACTTTTTTTTAATGTTTTCAATGTCTTATTCATTTTTTGAAAGAGACAGAGTGTGAGCAGGGGAGGGGCACAGACAGAGGGAGACAGAAGCTGAAGCAGGCTCCAGGCTCCGAGCTGTCAGCACAGAGCCTGACACGGGGCTCGAACTCACAATCCGCAAGATCATGACCTGAGCTGAAGTCAGACGCTTTACTGACTCAGCCAGCCAGCCACCCCAAGATACTGATTTTATTTCCTTCAACTCTATACCCACAAGTGGTGCCAGATCATATCATCATTCTATGGAACCTCCACACTGTCTTCCACAGTGGCTCCACCGGTCTACATTCCCACCAACAGTGCACAAGGGTTGTTTCTTTTTCTCCACATCCTTGCCAACACTTGTCAAACTTTTGACTTTTTTTTTTATAATAACCCTTCTAACCGAATGGGAGAAAATTTTTGCAAGCCATATACCTGATAAGGGATTAACAGCCAAAATATGCAAGCAACTCATACGACTCCATATGAAAACAAAACAAAACAAAACAAAACAATAAACCAATTACAGGGGAGGAGCCAAGACAGCAGAATAGCATGAAAGTTTGTTTTGCATCTCCCGTCCATGAACTACAGCCAGATCAACACTAGACCATCCTGCACACCTAGAACACTGATTTGAGGATTAACACAACAGTCTGCACAACCTGAACCACAGAACTCAGCACGTAGGTGGCGCAGAGAGGTAAACTGGGGGAGAGACAAGCTGCAGAGGGCAGGAGTTGTTTCTGCTTATGCAGAGAGAGGACGGAGACAGGGGGCGAGTTCGGAAAAGCACCCCCTCCAAAGCACCTGGAGAGAAAGTGGAAAAGTGGAAACAGCCGCAGGGACTGAACTAAAAAGGAAGGGAGGAGAAAGGAGAGGGTTTAAATTCCGTTAAGACTCTGTAAATGGGGAGCGCAGAGTCTGAAACTCCGCAGCTCGTTACCTGGTGCTGCTCTGGTGGGAAAGGCGAAGCCCGGTGCGGGATGCGTGTTGTGATTTTGCATGATCCCGCCAACGCTGCCTCTACACCATCGCGTGAACCTTCTCTGGGGCGGGCTGGCGCCCAGCCGCAGTCTCTGGCGACAGCAGCAGCAGAGTCCCGCGAACGTTCCCGGGTGAGGCCGGCACCCGGCCATTGCTCGGGGAGACCCTCCCGCAGAGGATCTGAGCGGGTCCGAGCCGCGGTCCCTCCGAAGTGAGGAGTTGAGAAGCACAGCCGCGACAGAGATAAAACTCAGGAGGGAGGTGCCGCCCGGCAACCTGACGGCTTGGTCACGGACAGTGTAAAAGCGGGAGCGGAGGAAGCCGGAGACAAAGGACACGAGCGTGAGTGCTGGCGGGGGAGAGAAGCTACACTGCTACACCGGGTAGTTGCGCGACGCCATGCTCACTATTCCTGCGCATGCGCATACACACCTACAAGTGGCACAACACTCCAACCCGGTAAGCTGCGCAGCGCCATCTAGTGGAGAACGGAGCCGTTGCACTAAGCCCCGCCCAACCAGGCCAACCTCGTTCTTCAGGAACACAAGTCTCTCCGCCTGCTTAATTTACAGACTATACAGTGCTTCATAGTTTGACTTCTAGGGGAAACCAAAGTAATTTCAATCGTATTTCAGTCTATTCGCTGGTCCAGCTATTCAATTTTCTTTTTTCTCTTTTTCATTTCTTTTCTTTTTCTTGAATACAGAAAGGGAAAAAATTTATTCTTATTTTCAAATTTTATTAAAAATATTTTTCTTTAATTTTTTTCTATGTTTTTCTTTTGTATATTTTTTCAAATTCTATTTCGCTTCCATCATTTCATTTTATTCTATTTCAGTGTATTCATTTTTTCAAATTTTCAATCAATTTCCTTTCATTTTTTCTTTCCCCTTTTTTTCTCTAATCTATCAAGCCCCTTTCAACACCCAGACCAAAACACACCTAGGATCTAGCATCACTTATTTGGTGTGTGTGTGTGTGTGTGTGTGTGTGTCTGTGTTGTTTTTAATTTTTTAATTTTAATTTGTTTTTTATTTTAATTTTTTTAATTTTAATTTTTTTTACCTCATTAATTCCTTTTCTCCCTTCAAAATGACAAAACTAAGGAATTCACCCCAAAAGAAAGAGCAGGAGGAAACGACAGCCAGGGACTTAACCAACAAAGATACAAGCAAGATGTCTGAACCAGAATTTAGAATCACGATAATAAGAATACTAGCTGGAGTCAAAAATAGATTTGAATCCTTTCTGCAGAGATAAAAGAAGTAAAAGCTAGTCAGGATGAAATAAAAAATGTTGTAACTGCAATCTCGAATGAATGCCATGGTGGCAAGGACGGATGAGGCAGAGAATCAGCTATACAGAGGCAGACTTATGGAGAATAATGAAGCAGAAAAAAGAGGGAGACTAAAGCAAAAGAGCATGGTTTAAGGATGAGAGAAATCAGTGACTCATTTAAAAGGAACAACATAGGGGCGCCTGGGTGGTGCAGTTGGTTAAGCGTCCGACTTCAGCCAGGTCACGATCTCGCGGTCTGTGGGTTCGAGCCCCGCATCGGGCTCTGGGCTGATGGCTCAGAGCCTGGAGCCTGTTTCTGATTCTGTGTCTCCCTCTCTCTCTGCCCCTCCCCCGTTCATGCTCTGTCTCTCTCTGTCCCAAAAATAAATAAACGTTGAAAAAACATTTTTTTTAAAGGAACAACATTAAAATCATAGGGGTCCCAGAAGAGGAAGGGAGAGGAAGGGGTAGAAGGGTTATGTGAGCAAATCGTAGCAGAGAATTTCCTAACCTGGGGAAAGACACAGACATCAAAATCCAGGAAGCACAGAGGACTCCCATTAGATTAAAAAAAAACCCGACCATCAACAAGACATATCATAGTCAAATTCACAAAATACTCAGGAAGGAAAGAATCATGAAAGCAGCAAGGGGAAAAAAGTCCTTAACCTACAAGGGAAGACAGAACAGGTTTGCAGCAGACCTATCCACAGAAACTTGGCAGGCCAGAAAGGAGTGGCAGGATATATTCAATGTGCTGAATCGGAAAAATATGCAGCCAAGAATTTTTTATCCAGAAAGGGTGTCATTCAAAATAGAAAGATTAAAAGTTTCCCAGACAAACAAAGCTTAAAGGAGTTCATGACCACTAAACCAGCCCTGTAAGAAATTTTAAGGGGGACTCTCTGAGACGAGAAAAGACAAAAAATTACAACGTTGTAATCATCAAGACAGTATGGTATTGGCACAAAAACAGACACTCAAATTAATGGAACAGAACAGAGAGCCAAGAAATGGTCCCACAAACGTATGGCCAACTAATCTTTGACAAAGCAGGAAAGGATATCCAATGGAATAAAGACCATCTCTTCAGCAAGTGGTGCTGGGAAAACTGGACAGCGACATGCAGAAGAATGAACCCGGACCACTTTCTTACACCATACACAAAAATAAACTCAAAATGGATGAAAGGCCTAAATTAAGACAGGAAGCCATCAAAATCCTCGGGGAGAAAGCAGGCAAAAACCTCTTTGATCTTGGCCGCAGCAACTTCTTACTCAACACGTCTCTGGAGGCAAGGGAGACAAAAGCAAAAATAAACTACTGGGACCTCATCAAAAATAAAAGCTTCTACACAGTGAAGGAAACAATCAGCAAAACTAAAAGGCAACCGATGGAATGGGAGAAGATATTTGCAAACGATATATCAGATAAAGGTTAGTATCCAAAATATATAAAGAACTTATCAAACTCAACACCCAAGAAACAAATAATCCAGTGAAGAAATGGGCAAAAGGCATGAATAGACACCTTTCCAAAGAAGACATCCAGATGGCCAACTGATGCATAAAAAATAGCTCCACATCACTCATCATCAGGGAAACACAAATCAAAACCACAATGAGATACCACCTGACACCTGTCAGAATGGCTAACATTAACAACTCAGGCAACAACAGATGTTGGCAAGGATGCGGAGAAAGAGGATCTCTTTTTCATTGCTGGTGGGAATGCAAACTGGGGTAGCCACTCTGGAAAACAGTGTGGAGGTTCCTCAAAAAACTAAAAATAGAACTACCCTATGACCAGCAGTTGCACTATTAGGTATTTATCCAAGGGAAACATGCACCCCAACGTTTTTAGCAGCACTATCAACACCAGCCAAAGTATGGAAAGAGCCCAAATGCCCATCGATGGATGAATGGATAAAGAAGATGTGGTATATATATACAATGGAGTATTACTCAGCAATCAAAAAGAATGAAATGTTGCCCTTTGCAGCTATGTGGATACAACTAGAGGGTATTATGCTAAGTGAAATTAGTCAGTCAGAGAAAGATAAATATCATGACTTCACTCATATGAGGACTTTGAGAGACAAAACAGATGAACATAAGAGAAGGGAAGCAAAAATAATATAAAAACAGGGAAGGGGACAAAACTAAGAGACTCTTAAACATGGAGAACAAACAGACGGTTGCTGGAGGGGTGGTGGGAGAGGGGATGGGCTAAATGGGTAAGGGCATTAGGGAATCTACTCCTGAAATCATTATTGCACTATATGCTAACTAACTTGGATGCAAATTTAAAAAAGAAAAAAGAAATAAATAAACCGATTAGAAAATGAGCAAAGGACACAAATAGATATTTTCCAAAGAAGATGTACAGATGGCCAACAGGTGTATGAAAAGATGCTCAGCATCACTAATCATCTGGGAAATGCAAATAAAAGCCACAATGAGATATCACCTCACACCAGCTTGGACCATGTTTCATTCCTGGGGGAGCAAAGCAGGGGACTGGCCCAGTCCTAACCGAGCCACAGAGACTAGGAGCCAGGCATGGGTAATTCCCCAAAGGACAATGGGTCGCTATAATCAGAAGACAGGGAGGATTAATGTTAACCTTACAAGATGCTCCTTTCAGAGATCCGCATCCATTCCTAAATTCAGTGGGGTGACCCCATTGCTTCTGGGGGTCATGACTTCATCCAGGACCCCCATGGTCCTTCTCAGTCTTTGCCCACCTACTTCCTGGGGGCTCCTTCCACATCCTGTCCCTAAAACTTGTCCACACCCAGCATGACCGGATGAGGAATCATGAGCCAGCAACTGGTGACAGATCGGGCAGACGCTCTCTGCTTGTTCCCGTTAATAAATGGGCACCTGTCAGAGAGGCACTTAGGAAAAGACGTGGCCCTCGAAGATCTCTCGCTCATAGACTTTCAGAATTTCCACTGCACCCTGGTATGGCTATTAATTAATATTATTATTATCTTTCATTGAGATGGATGGAGCTACTAATTGCTCCTTTCCCACGAATCTCTCCATAGTCATACTTATCTTCAGACAAATAACAACCTCAGGACAAATGATTGACTCTCCGCGTTCAACATTCGTTTTGTTAAATGGATAAGGAATACGACAATGAGGCTGAAATTCCACGACTGAGCTTCCTGTGCCAGCCTGCCTGCCACTGTCCTGGGACCCTCTGCTCCACCAGTCCTTCTCCACACTGCCCTCCAAGATGCCACCTTTCTGCCTGTCCCCCTCCCCCACGCTCCCACCTCTGCGCCCACACCATTGGTTTGGGGCAGAGAAAGGTGGAAAGGTGGGCATGGTGGAAGAAAGGACTATGGAGTCCAACACCTGAGACCCCCTTACCTGCGTGACCTTGAGAAGTCACCAGCCCTTCCAAGCTGCCTCAGGGTTGTGGAAATAACAAAGGCCACCCAGACACAAACAAGCGAAAGCTGTTTACTCAGAGTGTGCTCGAGTCAGCCACCATCACTTGGGTTTGGCAGATACTCAAAGGCAGGCGGAGAAGCAGGGAAGCTTCACAGTGGAAAAGAGGAGCAGTTCTGGGTGCTGTTGGCGTGCCCGACTGGATGCTGTTGGCGTGAGGAAGCAGGAGGCAGGTTACCCAGAAGTGGGGTGTCCTATGTGGTTGATTAGGGGCATATATTTGGCTTTCTCTGATTGGTCCTGGGTTGGAAGTAGGAGCAAAAATCAGGGAAGCTGGTAGTTATTGGCCAAATCCTGACCATTTGGGACCAGGTGATGCAGACCCGTGGTTCAGACTGGTAGCTAGAGGTTACAGGTCAGACAACAGTTGTTGTATACAGTCTGGCCGTTGTCTGTTTGCACATTCAGCCTCTCGGTCTGCTCAGTGGTAAAAAGGGCATGAATAGTCCCTAACTCATAGGATTTAGAGGAAATAGAAAGAAGACATGATATAAAAAATCACTCGAATGCCACATCTGGCACTCACTCACACAACCCATAGCTGTTTTTCAACACCTTTACTTGGTGATGGGGAAATGTAACGGGAAAAGTTCCCAACCCCACGGAACTCACATGTCTAGTGGCGATATGCAGCACACAAAACAGCAAATAGTAACTGAGCAAAACGGTGATAGATGCTATGAAAAAAATCCAAGTGGACATGGGAGACAGTTTACAGGGGAGGGGGGCATGAGGGTACTTCAAAGGGGTGATATTCAGACCTGAGGGAGCCAGACATGCAAATGACCCAAGGGAGAGGAGCCCAGACAGGGGAAACAGAAAGTGAACAGCCCTGGGGCACCTGGGTGGCTCATTTGGTTAAGAGTCTGACTTGGGCTCAGGTCGTGATCTCACGTTCATGGGTTCAAGTCCCACGTCCAGCTCTGTGCTGACTGTGCTGGGCCTGCTTCGAGAGATTCTCTCTCTTTCCCTCTCTCTGCTCCTCCCCTGCTCGTGCTTTCTCTCTCTCTCTCAAAATAATTCAGTCTCGTAAATAAACTTTTTAAAAAAAATTTTTTTTAACATTTATTTATTTTTGAGAGACAGAGAGAGGCAGAGCATGAGCAGGGGAGGGGGAGAGGCAGAGAGATACAGAATCTGAAGCAGGCTCCAGGCTGTTTGTTAGCGCAGAGCCCGGCACGGGGCTTGAACCCATGAACTGCAAGGCCATGACTTGAGCTGAAGTCGGACGCTCAACCGACTGAGCCACCCAGGCACCCCTAGTAAGTAAACTTTGAAAAACAAAGAAGGTAGGGGCACCTGAGTGGCTCAGTTAGTTAAGCATCGGACTTTGGCTCAGGGCATGATCTCACAGTTCCGAGTTCGAGTCCTGCATCAGGCTCTTTGCTGACAGCTCGGAGCCCGGAGCCTGCTTCGGATTCTGTGTCTCCCTCTCTCTCTCCTCCTCCCCCACTCATGCCCTGTCTCTCTCTCTCCCTCTCCGTCTCCCTCTCTCTCTCTCTCAAAAATACATAAACATTAAAAAAAATTTTTTTTTAAAAGAAGGGGGCATGACTGCACCAAGGCAGAAATGAGGGGAAATCATGTAATCGGGGCTGCATGCAGGAGGGAAGCCAACAAAACTTCAGCCCGGTAGGACGTGGGCCAAAGGGAGGGGAGAGAGGAAGCAGAAACGGCTCCTGGGTGTGGTGAACAAGAAGGGGCCATATTCCTGTCTCAATTACCACTGATCACCAGTGGCTGGTGAACAGTGCGAACGAAGAAGAGAGAGAGAGAGAGAGAGAGAGAGAAGGGAGGAGGGGAGGGTGGCAGGTCTCAAACCAGTTCGGAAGATGCGTGAAAAATAACTTTGTGGTCCAGAGGTCTCCGTACACACACACCCCTGTTATCCCCCTCTCTCCTGACCTGACGCCTGACTCTGACTCCCAGCCGCCCAGTGCCAGCAGCTGCCTAAAAAAAAGCAGCTGCAGGGCCCTGATGCCCTGACGCCCCCGCCCCCCCCCCCACCCCCGGCTTCCCTCCGCGGGAGCAGAGGAGACAGGTTTACCACGTCCAGACTTTCCTAATTACCATCACAGCGGCTCTCAGGTCCCTGGCGGACTCTCCTGAAAAAGAGAAATCGCCTCTAGATGTGGGCCCCAAGCAGGGTGCGGGCCCGCGATTGGCCGCAGATAATTGGGCTGTTGTCTGGGTCTCCGGGAATGGGCTGTTTGGGAACATTAGCGAAGGCCACCGGCGCCTTGCAGGGCTGGGGCGTGTGGAGCTGTGGAATGAACCAAGCAGGGGGTGGCGTGGTCATCAGAAAGTCCGCTGGGGCCCGGGGGCTGCCTCCGGTCCCCTGGGGTGGGGGGCACTGAGCACCAGCACTTCTAGAAGCCACTGGTCCTCTCTGGTTCCTTCCTTGCAGGAGCCCTCTGTCCCCAGACTGCTTCTCCGGTGGCCCCCACGGGGCGTACAGGACAGAACAGTGCATTTCAAGAAGCTCCCCAAGACCCGGGTGCCCTCTGCACTCTGCGGCTTGAGCCCATCCGTCGTCATGAACCCCCGGGTTTTCATCTGATGCTACCTTGCTGGGTTTGTTCAAGGATGAAGGGAGATGAGATTTCTACAAGGGCACCTAGAATGTTCAATACATGGTGTTCTTTCCGCCCTGTCCTTGTGAGGGAGCCCCCCCTTGACATGCCTCGTTTGCCCTGGTACCAGATTCAAAGCGCGTGAACTGCAGACTCCCCCTGGACCCCTCCAGTGAGGGTGAGCCCCCGCCCCGGGCTCCAACACCACAAGACCTCCGTCAGAACAACAGCTAACGTTTCTTAAGTGTCCACAGGGCATCAGGCGCCGTGTTGAGCACTCTCCCCCCATTATCCCACATCGCCCTCACATCTACCCATTAGCCGAGTGTCGTTCATACCCCACTTTAGAGACAAGGAGACATGCTCAGAAACGCTGAGATACTTCCCCAGGTTTGCCCAATGATAGAGCTCAGCTTTGAGGGCCCGGACCGCTGACCCTAGCTCCCAGATCACGGCCGCCACACCTTCCCCGGATGATAGCTCCCACCTGCCAGGTCACTCTGTGCCTGCTCACACCAGATTTTCTCCTTCGAGCCTGCTGCTACCCCAGAAAAAGAGGAATGAGTCTCTCTTCTCCTTCAGACCCACTTCACAGATGAACACATCAAGGCCCAGTGGGATACATTCACTGACTCCATGCCCAGAGCTGCTAAAAGGTAGGTAAGACAAGCACTTACCTCGAATGGTGGATTTTTTTTAAGTTTATTTAGTTTTGAGAGAGGGAGAGAGAGCAGATGTGGGGGGAGGGGCAGAGAGAGAGAATCCCAACCAGGCTCCACACTGTCAGCGCAGAGGCCGATGTGGGGCTCAAACTCACCAACTGTGAGATCATGACCTGAGCTGAAACCAAGAGTCGGACCCTTGCGGCGCCTGGGTGGCTCGGTTGATTAGGCGTCCGACTTTCGCTCAGGTCATGATCTTTCAGGCTCTGTGCTGACAGTTCAGAGCCTGGAGCCTGCTTCAGATTCTGTGTCTCCCTCTCTCTCTCTGCCCCTCCCCCGCTCATGCTGTCTCTCTCTCTCTCTCTCTCTCTCTCTCTCTCTCTCTCTCTCTCAAAAATAAACATTTTTTAAAACTTTTCAAAAAGAGTCGGACACTTAACTGACTGAACCACCCAGGTGCCCCTTGAATGGTAGATTTTAACCCTAAGGGGCAAGAGGTGAGGAAGGAGGGCACAGCACAGCCTTTTCCCATCCACATAACCCCTCCTGTAGGGGACAGAAATCCACTTCTCCTAAGACCTCACTGCTAGATACAAACTCGAAGCTGAAACTTTATTTCTAACTGGAATTAAATCATTTACCCTTGGGTTCAGGACGGAAGAATTATCTGGTTACTTTTCCTGATACTTGGTACATTTTTGCCGAAGGGCAAAGGTGTTGAGATGTCAGGCGAAGTCACCTTCTCTGGGGTCAGCCGTGAAAACCCCGGGAGAAAAAAGAGGAGCCTCCGAGGCTGTCGGCCGAAGCACGTTCTGTGCTGTTGCACGGATGCTGTTTCCTGCCTCAGATCTTGACATGTGCTGGTCCCAAATGCCCCAGGAGGGCAGGAGGCCAGATGTCAGAGCTGTTGAGAACCACCTTGGGCCAGCAGCTTTACCCCTCCCAGGAGGAATATTCTCATTTGGAAAAAGGGCAGTGGGTAACACCTGCCTCCGTGCAGTGTTGTGAGTATTTAATGCAACAATGGTGTAAAGCCTTTAGCCGGGTTGTTGCTTCCAAAGCCAGGAGCTCCGGTAAGGAGGACACACACAGGAAGGAAAGAATGGGAGGGTGCGAGGGTCAGGGCAGTGAGGGGGAGCCGAAAGTCCTGTCATTGACCCAGGACCACCCCAGCTCTGTCTCAGTGTCGTTAAAAGGTTCTCATGAGGATAAAATAAAGCACGCAGCCTAACGCAGGGCGTTCAGGAACCTTTGGGCATCTTGCTCTCCACCCACCTGCATCAGTTGCCTTGTGTCCAGGAATGGGTCCAGGAGATGGGCCATTACCCGCCAGGCAGCCACAGCTGTTTCCTCCTTGACGCTGTCCCTCCTCCTCCTCTGGCGCCCCGAGGCACCCACACCCCAGCCCTGGCCGCCATCCATCTCCCAGCAAACTCCAGAGGCTCCCCTGAGATTCCTGTCTCACGCTTTCTCATTGGCTCATTTCCTCCTGATTAAACTCAAGCCACCACCTCTTCCGAGAGCGGTCCCAGAGGCCCCTGAAGACAAAGATTAGAATGTTTCCAATGTGGCCTTAATTGTGCAGCAGAAAGCCTCATCCCCCCCCACACAGAGCAACTCCGAAGTTTTCCCAGAGCCCCCACCCCCCACCCCCCACCCCCTGCCCCGTTGAGTCCAGAGAGAGGCTCCTTCCCCACCCTGGAAGCCGGGCAGCCCTTCCAGAATGTTTCTTTAAGGTCCCAAGGTGCTTTCTCAACACATCCACATTGGTCCCGATGCGGGTTTGTTTGGGTGGGTTCATAGTCCACTTCCCTACCAACCGAACACCCAATTCTTTCCCATGCCCCCCCCCAGACACATTCACAAGTGATCACCTTCAACCTGAGACCTTACTGTGCTTCTGAAAAATGCGTTTTGTGCGGCTTCAGGCTTCTGCGGCAAGGAAACCCCAGCGGGGGTGCCAGACTGGGGCTGAGCAGGGTGTTTGCCCTGGAAGTGAACTCGAATGAATGAATGAATGAATCCTGAATGAATGAATGAATGAATGAATGAAATCAGAGCCGGGGCCAAAGTTGCTAGTACCCAGCAGCCAGACTGAGAGCAAAGTGAGACCACCATCAAAAGCAGTCTGAGCTGGAGGGTTGGGAACAAACCAGAAAACAGAGCATGCATGGATCAGGGAGAAGGACAGGTGGATTGCGTCACCCCAGCGTGAGGGCTGACCACGCACTTCCCCTCCCTATGTCACGACATCACGTCCACAGCTTGCAATCAGCCACGGTAAGAGTGCTTATATGGCGGGTAGCTGGCAAACTCTACAAACCAGAGTTTGGTTCCGTTTTTGGCTTCGTTTCCAGAAACCTGGTTAGTAAACATGGACCAGCAAGGCAGTGGTCGCATGGCGGGGTGGGAGAGAAGTTAAAGGCCCGGGTGTTGCAACCAGAGGGAGGGGGAAATCGAGGAAGTTTTGGAACCTTGCTGAGCCTCGAGTTTTGTCATCTGTGAGAAGGGCTGGTCAACTTAAAGAGATACATTCAGATGAAATGTTCTCATCGTACGGAGTGCTCAGCACCGGGCCAGGCATGCAGGAAACCCTTTCTGATGATTATATTACAGTGGTTGTGCCACTGGCCCGCTGCAAGGGGTTAATACTTTCCTTCCCACGTTTGCCTTCACGATCATGTCTGCCCCGGGGAAAGAAGACACTTGCCACCAGACATGAGCTCAGGAGCAAAACAAAGTTGATTGTGTATGTATTGCATTTCAGAAGTGCCAAAGTCAAGAAGAAAATTTCTACAACTTCTCGTCTTTGCCTACCTTACTCTTTTGGGTGCTTGTTTAAGGAAAAAAAATTAGAACTCAGAAAGCCAAGTCATTCTAGGAGGATTCTTCAATAATTGCCTTTTTTCCCTTCAGATGTTCAGAGATGATTTCCGCCACCATTGAGATACAGATAAAAAGGAAGTTGAGTGTTTCAGTGCTGAGCCCAGCCTGCCTCGTGAGCAGGGAGGTTATGACAAGAAGATAGCTGTCTCCCGGAAAAGCTAATCCGTAGTTTTCACGTCCAACCTTTACAAACAGTGCCCGTGTGGCAAGGTTTGAATCACTCCCTTTAACAGCCCCTGAAAACAAATGCAAAACCTTTCAAGTTCATTCAAAGTCATTACAACACTTTCCAGAACTGAATCAATTACCGTAACCTCTGTGGGTGTGTAAAATATGAAATTACCAGCACCCTCATAGAGCCAGAGAATTGGCAAATTAGCAGAAATTGATTATGGGAGCTTTGGGAGCAACCCCTGGTGTATTAAGTGTCTTAATGACAAACAGTAATCTGTTACTTGAGAGATTTTGTTTCATGGCATCATCTTGTCCGTTAATGGTGCTTTCTTTGCCTTGGTGACGGCTGATCTTGCCACCTAACAAATTGACGCGGGGCAAGGGGTGGGGGTGGGGGTGGGGGGTGGCCAGTAAGTGCTTACTGTGTTGTGCCTGATGAAAATAAGACATTCTGCTGGTCCCAAAAGATCCAATATCCATTTTGGGTCCCAACCGCGATGAGAATTTATTTGGTCGTTTCAAATGAGCTCACCATGATCTCTCTTTCCATAGACACAGTTCGGAGAAGAGGCAAGTTGAGGAGGTGGAAGACAGGAAAGCAAGAGGCTGGGACTCTCTGTGCACGCAGGGAAGGTCTGGGGAAGAAGCCTGCTCAAAGAGAGGAAACAGGCGAACACCAGCAGGAGAGATCAGAGTGGTCCCAGCCCAGAAGCTGCAGCCAGTACTGTTCACCCACTGCTGGAATGAAGTGCTCAGAATCCCCCTCGCCAACCGCCAACCTTTCCACGTGGGTATGTGCGTCCCGGTCTTCTGGCTGCCCCAGCAGAGCAGAACCTTGAATGTCTGTTGTCTCCCTTTCCTAGGGCAACGCCAGCCCCGAGGCAGGAAGAGGAGAAGGTGGCAGTGTTTCCTGAGCTCTCACTGTGCTAGGGACCTTGGTGTGCATGACCCTGGGGCACAGCTGTCCCAGATCAACCCTTGATGCAGGTACAGCCGCCCTCACTCTGCGGAGGAGGGAACAGGGCTCAGGAGGAGGAGAGAGTGTTGCTGATTCCTTCGTTCATCCATTCAACAACATTCACTGAGCACCTGCCTGGTACCAGATGACGTCTCCAGGGCTCTGGATACAGCTGGGAAAAGACAGAGCAGTTTCCCTTCTCCTGGAGGAAAAAGAGTCAATGAGCAGGAGATAAATCATTAAACATGATGGTTACAGATTGTGCAGGAGAGAGGGTGGCACGACAGAGAGTGGCAAGGGCCTGAGCACTGCTTTGGTTGGCGTGGCCTCTCTGAGGAGCTGACAGTAGAGCCTGAGGTCTGAAAAATGATAAAGAACTGGGGAGCCCCTCTGGTGGGAGAGAGCATTCCAGCAAGTGCAAAGGCCCCGGGGCAGAGCTGGCTCACCTGGCACAATTTAAATGCACAATCCAAAAAAGAATGGAGAACAGCCTCCCCTCCTGGCCAGTGCTGTTTAACTCTTAGCAGGTGCACCAAAGTGCTTAGTAAGTTTTCATCGCTTACTGTTCACCTCACAGACCCTCGCGGCTTCCGAGCCCATGAAGCCAGACGGTCCTCCAGAGAAGCAAACGTCTTTGCTCTGTCTGTGTCCCCACAGCCAGGCATAGAGTCAAGGCCATTTGCCAAATGAATTAATGAGGGTTGGCTAGTCTGTGCTTGCTGAGATTCGCAACAAGGGAAAAAAGCAATCCCCCAGCTTTGATGGGAGGAAGACCCAAACGCAAACACTGCTGATTCCTGCCTGTGTGAGCTGCGGCCCAATACTTATCTGGGCCTCAGTCCCCTTCTCTGTAAATGGGCATGATGTGGACACTTCCCCATGGGTTCGTTGTGAGCACAAAATGAGATAATGTAGGTAGGGCCCAGACAAAATGTCTGGGTTGCAGTCAGGATGAAAAAATTAAAAATCATTGGATTTTGTGTGTTTTTAGTCCATTTACATTGAGCTCTTTAGCTCACCCCCTCTCGTGTTGTCTTTTGATCTTCACATGAGACCGTTAAGGGACGTAGGGTTTTTGCCCCACTTTACAGAAAATGAAACTATGCCCAGAAAGGTTAAGTAATTTGCCTAAAGTCACACAGCTGTAAACAGCCGATAAAAG
Organism: Prionailurus bengalensis; assembly: GCF_016509475.1. Lineage (NCBI taxonomy): Eukaryota > Metazoa > Chordata > Mammalia > Carnivora > Felidae > Prionailurus > Prionailurus bengalensis. The sequence continues at coordinate 34,654,067 of NC_057357.1, read as the reverse complement.
GATTTGGCACCAAAGGCACCACATCACCCTGGTTGGGGGGGTGGGGGGAGGGGTGTCTGTGAACTATTTTTAGCAAGCCATTATTCACACACCCCATCTATGTATGATATCTGCTCAGGCAGGTCTTTTGTTTCCAGTTTCTTTTTTTTTTTTTAATTTTTTTTTTCAACGTTTATTTATTTTTGGGACAGAGAGAGACAGAGCATGAACGGGGGAGGGGCAGAGAGAGAGGGAGACACAGAATCGGAAACAGGCTCCAGGCTCCGAGCCATCATCAGCCCAGAGCCCGACGCGGGGCTCGAACTCCCGGACCGCGAGATCGTGACCTGGCTGAAGTCGGACGCTTAACCGACTGCGCCACCCAGGCGCCCCTTGTTTCCAGTTTCTGATGTGGATTTGTTTACCCAAAACGTATGCACGCGTGCACACACACACACAGACACACACACACACACGCACGCACACACACGCATGCTTTCTCTTTTGAATTAATCCATAAGTTTTTTAAAGGAGGAAGATGCATCTCACTTCAACCCGCTTTCTCTTCCCCTTTGCAGATGCCCCCATGCTGTTCTAGTTAATAGGCAAGGATACCCTGCTGCCCCATTTCACCTGCTCCCCCAGACACAGCCAGTCACTGCCTCCCTGAACCTCTCACACCACAGGGGGGCTCCTCTCAGAAGCCAGAGCAGGGGGGCGGGCGATGCAGCCATCAAGAGAGCACAAGAGGCTGGCAGATCAGAGGGAAGGATTCTGAGGCTCTTCCCACCGTTAACATAATGAGGGGGTAACCTGGTATTTAAATCCTGGCCAAAGAGGTAAATCTGCATTGTCAGCCTTCAACGTGATTTACAAAATAATTTTAAAATGCATGAACCTTCTTCTTTCTAAAGCATGAGGGTGCTAAGTTAACTTCTAAATATTTTATCGCACAAGGTGAGCTGTTTTGCCTCATGGCCATCACTCACAGACCAGAGAAGGGGGCGCGAGGTGCGGGAGAGCCCCTGAAGGCCCTCCGTCGTCACTCATGCAGGACAGTCTTGGGGGAGCGGGGGGCGGGTTCTGTGGTTTATTTTGCCTCTGGTCATTTGAATAGTGCTTTTGTTCACCATCTTCAGAGAAAATGACCACTGCGGGCAAGCTGGGAGGTATTTTCTAACTTGGTTCTTTAGAGCTCGCTGACTTTGAGGCTTTCCTGGGCAGGGATCCCTGAAGGGCAAAGGAGAGCCTGCAGGCTGGGAGGGGGTGGGGAACAACAACACCCCGGCATCTTTGCTATCTGAAAGAGATTGCAGCTGGCCCCAGTGAGAGGTGAGGACAACCCAAGACTCAATCCATCTGGGAAGGAAAGAAATGCTACATGCCAAAGACAAAGGTTTTTTCTCCCTTGTTGCTAACTTCCTATAGGGTCAAGCCTTGATCCTGGAGCTAAATGCTGAGTGGGTGCCCAAATGATTCTGATCAGGATCCTCAACAGCCATGTGGGACTATGAGCCTTGGTCAGAGCTCTACGGCATGGAAGTCAACCCATCTCTAAATCTGTTCCTCCCCGTCACCAGAGGAGGTGTATGGGTAGATGGTGACTGGGATGTTGGTTCCAAAGACCCTTGAATGTCACCTGCAACTGAAGGGGTAGACCAAGGCACCCTTCCCGGTGAGCGGAATCAGAATTTCTCGGAGAAAGAACACAGGAGCCTGTGTTTATAAGTAACCTCCGTGGTGGTTCTCACGCACGCTGGAATTTCAGAACTGCTGGGCTACGCTAAAGATTCTGAACCCTATGTGAACACTGCAATTGTAGAGGGAATCTGTAGAACCCGCCCCAGAGATCTTGATTTAATCCAGTAGGAGGGTGGCGTGGAGAGCTTTAAAAGCGTCCCAGGTGATGCTGGGGTGCAGCCAAGGCTGACCACCAACCACTGAGCTAGAGGAACATCAGGCTTGTGGATTTTATTGGGTTTTAGTATCTGCACTCAACTTGAACTTCTCTAAGTGATGGAGTGCTCGCCGGGGTTCCAGGTACTTCATTCCTGGACTGATGGTTCCAAGAGACCTCGTTCCTGCAGCTGAACTGAGATTTCCCTCCATACTGACTTCACCTGCTGGTCCCGGCTGCCTTGAGATCAGGTTGTCCCAGTGGACAAACGTGTGGGCGTGTGTCCATCCATAGAGTGGATGATGTCAGCATCGTTCTTTCTTCTCCAGGGCCTTCACCCCTTCCCCCTCCACCACCCCACCTAGAAGCCAGTGCCCTCACGTCTTCCCCCTGCCTGAACACCCACCCTCCAGTGTCTGCAATGAGTCTGTTGCCCGCAAGCATGATGGCATGAACTGAGGTATGAGTGTTGAATGTCAGAGACCTGGTTCCACTTGGCTCTTCCTCCAAGGACCTTGGACAAGACCCTTTCACTCTGGGTCTCCCGAGTTCCCAACTCTAAAACTAGTGGGGGGTCCACCTAAATTAGTTCTTAGGACTCATGTGGCTACTACAATGTAATCTGTGAAAAGATTGAGGCAGGCAGGAGGAAGAGCTAACGGAGTTGGTCAGTGGAAGGAGAAGAGGGAGAGAGGGAGATGAGGGACAGGGAGGGAACGAGGGAGGGAGGGAGGGAGGGAGGAAGGAAGGAAGGAAGGAAGGAAGGAAGGAAGGAGAAGCAAAGAAAGAAGGAAGGGAGAGAGGAAGGAAGGGCAGGTCATTGGAGTCTTTTGAGAACTCTCTAATGCATCAAGCAAAATATTTTGAAAATTGAGACAACACTACTCTTTATATAGTTACTTATTACATGGTGCTGGTGTGCTGTTTGAATCACGAATTGCATGCTAATGGCCTAATTCATAAACCATTGACATTCTTTATGAGTCCTTAGCATTCAGAAATGAAGAATTTGTGTTCAAAATACAATTTGCATTGCAAAATTCAATAATTTAGTTTCTCATATTCATTAATGCCTGAAACCACAACACATAACTTATCCATTGCAACTCCCTCCTTAGGACACCGGGAAAGGAAGTGTTTCAGCCGGGAAATCAAGTGCAGCGTTTTATGGCCAAGCTTGGAGCCGCTCTGAGAGCCGTTACAAGGGGCATCCAACCTGTTTCCACTGAAGCAGTAGGCGCAGGCTTCTAGCACGGCCGAGGCAAGAGAGCCAGAAGGGCCTCTCAAGCATACGTTTGTTAAACCTTGCCTGATCTCAGGGACTTCAGCTGAGATTCAAACCCCTGCTGAAAGGTAGATGTGCGATTTCCGGCAAAGTAGTCAGCGTGGAAAAACCAGTGAGCTGATCACGGTAACACGCAGCTGAATCCGTCTGTGGGACACTCGGAAAAACTTTCCATCAGATTTGTAACAGAAAGGGCAGTGTGATATTCTGCACGCTAGACATGGGGAACACTTCTCATGGCAGGTATCTGTGCTGTGAATTACCAACCCCACCTCATTTATATATGAAGGACCAAGCTGGATTCACAGCAGACCTAGCGATTTTTCGTGTTCTAGTACAAGACAAACACTGACAAGCTGTTGAAGGACAGGAAAGAGAGACAGATGGCTTAAGGAAAAGCCAGTGGGGGTGCTTACCTGGTGCCCTTAGGAACAGATCCTTTGGGATAATACTTGCTGTTGGACTCGGGTGTATCGGAATGTGCTGGTGTAAATCTTCTCTTATGAACCAGTGAGCTACTAGGTCCAATCAGAATTTCTCAGAACCCAGACCTGAGAGTTGGGACAATGAAATGGAGCAAATACAATTCCCAGAGTCAGAGTCCTACATTTTATTTTATTTTGTTTTTTTATTAAAAAAAATTTTTTTTAACGTTTATTTATTTTTGAGACAGAGAGAGACAGAGCATGAACAGGGGAAGGGCAGAGAGAGAGGGAGACACAGAATCTGAAACAGGCTCCAGGCTCTGAGCTGTCAGCACAGAGCCCGACGCGGGGCTCGAACTCACGGACCGTGAGATCATGACCTGAGCCGAAGTCAGACGCTTAACCGACTGAGCCACCCAGGTGCCCCCAGAGTCCTACATTTTAATTCCCTCCCTGCCTCCAGCCTGCTGCCTGAACTTGTCCAGGTCACGTCCTCTCTCCAGGGCTTGTAAATGGGGCGGTTTGGAATGCCCTGATCTCTAAAACCTCTTCCAATACTGAAGCCCCTGGGATTTCAGAGTCTGAGCCTAGGATGGTCACCAAAATTAGACACGGATCGCTCCCTTCTGGGTACGTCTGCCTGAGAGCTGGTTATCTGAGATGCTAGAAGTTCAAAGACCAAAGACCTTTACTGGATGTAAGATGAATCTTACAAGGAACCATACGTGTCTCGTTCAGTGCCATGGGCCCAGCACCCACCAGACATCATCAGTGCTCGAGAATTGGTCACTCATTCATTCAACAGATGTCTTCCAAGCACACACAATGTGATAGGCTCCCTTCTAGACATAAGGATACAGTGATGAACAGCATACATAAGTCCCCACCTTTATGGAGCTTAGAGCAGAGCAGAAGAGACAGACTGCCAATAAGTAAAGCCCATGTAAACAAACAAAGGAAACAAGTTGAAAGACTGATTAGAGCTGGTAAGATGAGGTAATAGGGTGGAGAGTGGTCGAGATTAAGTGCTTGGCATATCGCACCTGACAACTGAGTTGAGATCGAGATGACCAAAACAAGCCAACCACGGGAAGATGTGGAGGCACAGTGTTCTGGGAAGGGGGAACGGCAAGTGCAAAGGTCCTGGGGCAGAAACATGCTCCGTGTGTTCACAGAAGATGAGCAAAGGCCCCTGTAGACGGAGTATTGTGAGCGAGGGACAATGAGTAGGTGAGGTGGTCCGAGGAGCCAAGGGAGTGGATCATGTAAGGCCTTCTAGGCTCATGGTCAGGAGTTAGGATCATATTCTAAGTGTGCTGGGAAACAGCAGAATGTTTTAAGCGGCGAGCAGCATGATCTGGTCCGTAGCTCTAAAGAACCCACGGGGTGCTTCATGGAAAATTGAGCTGTTGAACCAAGTGCAAAGTCCCTACTCTGTGAGTCTTACCCACGTGTGAGCAGGACACAGCCAAGCTTTTTGGGAAGCAGGTGTGACCCCGCTAGAGTGACAGCTGACGCAAAGCCCCTCCTCACACCCGGCACCCAGCACCTCTTTGTGAAGCCTGGCCTGGCTCTCCTTCTGAGACTTGCTCAACTTCCTCCTCCTTCCACCCCTGCAAATTTGGCAACCTTGTAGCGAGCCCGAGTCATTCGTCAGCAAATCTAAAATATTTATTGTGCATATTTTAAAGGCCAAAGTGCTACATCATCAAGCTCTGCCCAGGCGGGGACAAGGCGTCACAGTCCCCATGCCTGGGATGAGGACACGCCGGGCAAAATTGCAGGCAATTAATCTGTGCAAATGGGACTCTTTAGAGGGGACTGAAGGAGTCACCGAGCGCCGGAGACAGACCTGCCCGTAATGACCGCCGTTAAAATTTAATACAATTTGCTTACTTTTAAGAAATGGAATTTTTCATACCCTTTATGGCCATCACTTACCCTCCAGGGCAGATGTGGGAGATCTTGGAGATGGTGGGTAGAGGACTGCTTTGAGGAAGTCTCGGAACTGGGGCCAGCACTAAGGTGGGGGGGGGGGGGTGGCGAGGGGGGTCCTGGGCAGTGGGGCGTCTCAGCCTCTAGGAGTCTGCTCTGTGGAATTCCTGAGCCTCCCCCGCCTCTGTGTCCCCAGTCAGCAAACTGGGGACCAGTTTGGACCTGCACTGTTCAGTAACATTTTTTTAAATAAAATATAATAATAGATACTGAAGCCCTAAGAAGGGTTAAAAAGCTACCCATAGATACAAGGTGTTGATGGTTATTGCTTATTAAATAGAGAGGAAGATTTTTTTATTATTATTTTGATTCCTCCAGCCCTGAGATAGCAGATAAATCAGAGAAATGGCAAGTCAGAGTGAAGCAGGGTTTCCAGGAACCAGGGTACAGAGGTTCGTTGGGATTTTTTTTTTTTTTTCCTTTTGCAATCTTTGCTGAAAGACATTTGAAGTGAAGTTAATAATTGAAACATAATGAATAATTGCGGTTTGGGGTCCATAGCACAATCATAATTGCCAGTTTATTACTTTTTTAATATATTTGCCGAGTATTAATAATATTGAAATAATGCAAGAAGATCATGGGAAATAAATGAAATATATCATTTGTCAAGGGAAAAAAAAAAGGATTTCCATGCTGTAGGCACCACTCTTAGGAGTTGGGTGATGAATGCGGCACTGCCCTGAATCTTTCACGGGGAGGACGTCGCCTGCAAATGGGGTTCCCGCAGAATCCTCGACACAGCAAATAAAGGTGAAGGTACGGAAGGCTTGTGGCGCAGACGGCCTCGCCATCTTTTACGGCCTCCTTGCAGCGGGTCCACAGTGCCAAAGACATCCCAGAGCTACCAGCGACGGGGCCCGGGGTCTCCGTCCCGGCTTTCCGGTCCAATGCGGGCAAGACCTCCCCCCTCTCAAGCCCTCATGGTCCTCAGTGAAAAATAAAAGGCAAAACCAGGAAGATACGATGAAGGGCTGGAGTAGATCCTGAACCCCATCTCTTTCGTGGCTCGGAACCTATTTTTATTATTTTTTTTTTTCTCCCCCAGTCACTGTGTGTTTGGGAAGCTCTTCATAGGATCATTTGAATAGACGAAGTTCACCAAGCCTTGTACTCCACTCCAGGAACAAGGCAGTGACTGAGCACAGTCGGCTGGAAAACGAGAAGGTTGACGTGGGCATCTCAGCATTACCGAGCGGTGGCTGGTGATGGGGCGAGCCATGGCTCGTTCATTAGGAAAATCAGCTATGGTCGTGAAGTGTGCAGACGAGTTTGTGAAACAAACCGGGGTGGATTCCAAGGTCCCTCTGACAAAGCCCCTCTTGCCCCTTTATGTTCACACACATGCCCTTTTATCTGCGGCCATGTCTACGGCATTCCCAAGGTGCCAGGCACCGACCTGAGGCTCTGAAGATCACAGCCATTCATGGTCTGTCGTCCACCCTCAGCCTGCAGCACAAGGACTCTGTGAGTCTGGAGCGTGGGACCACTGTCCCTGTGGGTCTGGAGGACAGACTATGACCCAAAGAGGATGCTACTCTTCCAGCCTCCAGTTTGGAGTCACTTGGGACCCATTACCCTGTCTTCTTTCCCATTTCTCCCCCTTGGGAATGGAAATCCCATCCTCTGCCTGTCCCACCACTGTGTTTTGGAAGCACATGCCGGTCTGTGTTTTCACAGGTCCACGGCTAGAGAGCAATTTGCCCCATGATGAATCCTGTTTCTGATTTCGATGAGATATAAGTGAGGCTTTGGATTTTAGACTTTAGAGTTGATCCCCGGAAAGAGTTAAAAGTCTGGGGCCTTTGGGGATGGAATGAATGAATTTTGCATGTGAGAAGGACATGAATTTTGAAGAGCCAGAGGCAGAATGCTATAGACTGAAGGTTTGTCCCTCCACACCCCAATCCTTATGCTGAAATCCCAACGCCCAGTGTGATGGTATTAGGAGGTGGGCATCTGGGAGGTGATCAGGTCATGGGGGGCACCTCCGGAAGGGGATTAGTGCCCTTTTTAAGGATACCCATTGAGCTCCCTTTCCCCTCCCGCCATGTAAAGATGCAGAGAGGACACTGCACCCATCAACCAGGAAGTGAGTCCTCCCCAGACACTGAATCTTCCAGAACCTTGATCTTGGACTTCCAGCTTCAAAAACTCTGAAGCATAGGGGCGCCTGGGTGGCGCAGTCGGTTAAGCGTCCGACTTCAGCCAGGTCACGATCTCGCAGTCCGTGAGTTCGAGCCCCGCGTCGGGCTCTGGGCTGATGGCTCAGAGCCTGGAGCCTGTTTCCGATTCTGTGTCTCCCTCTCTCTCTGCCCCTCCCCCGTTCATGCTCTGTCTCTCTCTGTCCCCCCAAAAAAATAAATAAACGTTGAAAAAAAAAATTAAAAAAAAAAAACAAAAAAACTCTGAAGCACAAATTTCTGTGGTATGTAAGCCACGCAGTCTATGGGGTGTTTCTTGTACTAGCTTGAACCGATGAAGGCACTGATGGTAATACCTTCACAAACATTCTTGCCGATTCATAGACACCCATGTCTACATGGAGAGTCAACTTTACATAAGCGCGATAATACCTGTGCTCCACTGTAATCTATTTCTCCCCCACCCCGTTGTATTCTGTCCCAGGAAGCTCTTGCCATTGCGACAGAGCCCTGCGGAACTTTTTCATTGTATTGATTTACTGTTAGTAATTCACCATTGACATCCATACAGTTATCAAAAAGCAGCTGTAAAAAGAACAAGAAAGCTTTCTGTGTACTGATACGGAACCATCTCCAAGATCGGTTGTTAAATGCAAAAAAGCAAGGTTAGAACACTGTTTACTTTCCTTCCATTTGTGTGGGGTTTTGGAAAAAAAGGAAAAGAAAGGAAGGAAGGAGGGAAGGAAGGAAGGAAGGAAGGAAGGAAGGAAGGAAGGAAGGAAGGAAGAAAAGAAAAGAAAAAGGGGGAGGGGTAGAATATATAAACATACTTGCTCTGGAGGAGAATCTGAAGAACTGGAAAGGCTAGGTTGTTTTTTTTCGGGGCGGACACCCATTGGGCACAGATCTAAGGCATCTCGTTACATGCCCTACCTACCCTGCCTCTGGTATTTGGGTCCATAGGATGGCATAAACCCAGACAAAACTTGCTGGTGTTCTGTTCCTCTGTTTTACATACTTCACTGCGAGTGGGTATATACATATATAATTTTAATAGAATAAATTGGTGTTATGTTTAAATCAGTCATTGGTACGTTGTATCTGTGACTGTAAAAGAAAAAAAAAAATAGGTCATCACTATATCCTCAGCCCCCAGCCAAGTTCCTAGAGTATAAAAAAAGAGCTCAGCAAATATTTGACAAATAGGTGTAATGCCTGAAAAGTAGATATATTGATTATGGAAATATCCTATTTGTGAGTCGTAATCCTTCTCATAGTTACTTTGTCCATTTGAAGGTTTTTGTCACCATCTGGGTATCACCTTGGGAACGTGTCACTTCTGCAGATAAAACCCACCTCGTATGTGGGAGTGAACAGATGTTTGAGAATCCCTGGGCCACTTTTGCTCAGGATCCTTCTGGCCAACACGGTCTGGAATTCCAAAGTGGGATCTGGAACACACTTCCCTCTGAGAAGGGACTCGGGGGTGAGGGGACGGGAGCATGGGGACGGGCTGGCCGAGCCCAGCACCAGGCAGCACAGTGCCGTCTGTCAGGGCTGAGACGCAGCATTCCCAGGGGCCACGGGCAGACGTTCTGGGAACTGAGTCTCATGTTGGAACTCTGTTTCCTGATTCTTCATCTGTCTAGCAGACGTAGAACATACTCTGTCAGGAGCAGGAGCTGCTGGGTCCAATCACCTCTGCAGGAGTCCTGGTTTTATTACTCCTCGGCCTCAGTTTGCTCATCTGTAAGATGGGGGTGGTAACAATTGCATCGTACTCATTGGTCTGTTACAAGTCTTGAAGACACAAGGCAGGGAAAAATCTTGGCACATGGCAGGTGCCTCAAAAAAAATCACAGATATTATTCCTGTTTTCATCACATCTATCTTTTCCAAGTCGGGCAGTGAATGAAGGATTCAGAAAAAGCCGCCAAGAGGAGAGCAGGGCTGAGGCAGGTGGGAGCTGAGCCTGGGCCAGCCCTCCGCAGGGTCTACTGATGACAGTAACCACAAACTTGATGGCAGCCATCATCAATTAATCACTTGCTGCATACCAGGCACCGTGCTGGGCATGCTGTACTATCTCATCTAAACTCATGACAGTATCATGACATTGCTAATATTATTTCCACTTTGCAGATGAGGAAACCGGCCAAAGAAAGGGCGGGTAGCTTCCAAGAATTTGAACCACGTATGTGCAGTTCAAAAGCCCTTCAGCCTCGGACTCAGAACACCATACAAATCGTCACGAAAGCAGGAAGTGTGAAAGGGACGTTGTTAGTAATGCCAGGACCACAGACAGGAACTAGGACAGTTTACCGCGTGGTAAAGAAAATGAAAGTGCTTCGTCAACAATGACATCCAGGAAAAGGCCAGAGACAATTAAGCCGACCATGGAGTCAGAGAGGGAAAGGGACGCAGTGCACCCAGAACATTGCTTCCTTGAACTATGTTCTCCCTCCACCGGTAACAGGAAGCCCAGCCCCAACCAGTCCCACATCTTAAATATATTTGACATTTCAAAAAAAATAATTAATCGTGTCAGTTTTATTAATGTTTTAAAATATAAATTAAAAATGTGACAAATGAGTGAGAAACGGCAGTCTGTTTTAATGAAAATTTCATACTCTCCATCAATAAATCATAGACCAAAGAGAACCCAACATAGCCCACAATATTTCTTGCCTGTCAGCGTTATCGGAGTTTGCCAAAGTTAACTTGGCAGACGGTTCCACTTGGGGACTGGGGAGATTCTGGAGTTGCACAGGACCCAAATGGCCAGCCTTCGGGGAGGAGGGGAGCTGGCCGTAATCGGGACGGCTCGAAGAGATGTGGCTTCATGGTCCCCAGTCCTCCAGGACACCATGGGGGTCGGGGGAAAGTCCCCAGTGCGGGGATGAAATGCCGCGGGACGGGCTCATCTATGCACAGCCTGCCCGGCGGGGGTGGCGCAGGTTGTCCAGGGAGGGCGCCTCGCTCGAGGAAGCAAAGCCAAATCCCCCTCCCCTCGGGGTGCTGTTCCAAGGTTGGGGCTTATTTTCAAACCTTTCATCCAGAACCTCTACTGAAATTTCATTTTCTCTTTCTTCCCTTCTTACCACAGATGCCTTATCCTATCCATGGGTAGCAACAAACCAGTTGTACCTATAAGTGTATTGATTTATTTTGAGAGAAAGAGAGAAAGAGTGTGGGGGCGGGAGCGGGTGGGGGTTGGGGGAAGAAAGAGAGAAAATCCCAAGCAGGCTCCACACTGTCAGCACAGAGCCCGACGCCGGGCTCGAACCCATGAACCACGAGATCATGACCTGAGCTGAAATGGAGAATGGGTCGCTTAACCAACTGAGCCACCCAGGCGCCCTAATTTGTATTTTTAAAGGAATCCAGGAGAGGAGATGCTGTGACCTCCCCTGGTCACCTGCCCCTGGTCAGCTGCGCTGGTTTTTGATCCCAACGTCTGCTCTCCCTTCAACACCTTGGAAAAGCTTCATATTCGATTTGGGGCTTACAGAGGTTCAAGTCAGGTCACTGTGATCTGAGCTGTTCAAAAACTTTAAGCATACCAGAGGATTTCTGATTGAAAATGCAGATTCCTGGGGTGCCTCAGCGGCCCTGACGGTTGAGCATCCAACTTCGGCTCAGGTCATGATCTTGCGGCTTGTGAGTTCGAGCCCCACATCGGGCTCTGTGCTGACGGCTCAGAGCCTGGAGCCTGCTTCGGATTCTGCATCTCCCTCTCTCTCTGTCTCTGCCCCTCCCCTGCTCATGCTCTTTCTCTCTCCTGCAATATAATAAGCATTCAAAAAATTATAAATAATAATTAAAATTTTTTAAAAATAAAATGCAGATTCCTAGGCCGGGGGTCCTCTATGCATGCTGATTCCCGTGGGCTGGGGGAGGGAGGATACGAGTGTGTCTTTGCCCAAGCATCCCGGGCGAGTCAGTGCGGGTACTTTGCGGACCACACTCTCAGAAGCGCTGGGCTGAATGAGCCGTGGCGAGAACGTGCCGTGGAGCCTGGGGGTGGTGGGTTCTTCAGGGAAACCGGGGTACTCCCCACCAGAGCCAGCTCACTGATTACCACCCAGTCTTCCTGGCTGTTCCTCACGCCCTCCTTCCACACCAGAGCCGAGCAAAGCCCGTCTTCTGAGGCCAGATTGAAATGCCAGAATGTATGGAGATTAATCACAGAGTAATAGAAACCGCTGCTTATCATCTCCCGTATATTTGACATAATTACCCTACAAGCAACATGAAAATGTTCCACTGTAATAACTCCCGGCCAGAAGAAAAAGCGGCGTTGCTGATAACATGAAAATAGAGAAGAATACAGAATAGAGCCCTTCGAAAACTTTTAATTAATTTTTCTCCCTTTCAGCATAATTGATGTCAGTTCAGGCTTCGGTGTTTTCAAAGTGCCTGGCCTCGTAGCAGAGAAATTTAGGACCAGTGCATGTTGACTGCAGAGCAAAGCAGGGTCCTGGTGGGGGACTAAGGAGGAGCGACGTAAGGGGCCCTTCCGCATCTTTTTTTTTTAATGGTTTTTTTTTTCTTTTGAGAGGGAGAGAGAGAGAGAGAGAGAGAGAGCACGAGTGGGCGAGGGGCAGAGAGAAAGAGGGAGACACAGAATCTGAAGCAGGCTCCAGCCTCCGAGCTGTAAGCACAGAGCCCGACGCGGGGCTTGAACTCACAAACTGTGAGATCGTGACCTGAGCAGAGAAGTAGGATGCTTAACCGACTGAGCCACTCAGGTGCCCCAGCCTTTCTGCGTCTTTTAAACATAGAGCATGGCTGCATCACCTCCCTGTTTACATTGTTTCCTAGCTCCCCATTTCCCGCCCTGCAGAACCTAAGACACAAGGTCCTTTGGTGTCACTCATAATCCTTCATGGTCTAGCACTCATTTGCTCACTTGCCTGATTCACCTCTTGTCCCTCCCCCCACGTATCCCGGTCTTACCAAATTGCTGGCAACATCCCCAGTGCACTAGTCCAATCAGGCTATCATAACAAAGCACCGTAGACCAGACGGCTTACAAACAACAGACACTTAGGGGCGCCTGGGTGGCTCAGTCGGTTAAGCGTCTGACTTCAGCTCAGGTCGCCATCTCACGATTCGTGCGTTTGAGCCCCTCCTCGGACTCTGTGCTGACAGCTCAGAGCCTGGAGCCTGCTTCGGATTCTGTGCCTCCCTCTCTCTCTGCCCCTTGCCTGCTCATGCTGTGTCTGTGTCTCTCTCTCAAAAATAAATAATAAACATTAAAACAAAAAAAAAAACAGTTCTCACAAGTCTGGAGGCTGTGTGTCCAAGATCAGGGCACGAGCATGATCAGGTTCTGGGGAAAGCCCTCTTCGGGGTTGCAGACTGCTGACTTCTCACTGAGTCCTCAAGGCAGAGAGAGAGTGCAAGGAAGCTCTGTGGGGTCCCTTTCATAAAGGTACTAATTCCATTCATGAGGGCTCCACCCTCATGACCTAATTATGCCCCAGAGACCCCACCTCCTCATACCATCACAATGGAACCTATACCGTAAATTCCCGGTTGAAACCACCTGTCTCTCTGGATGAACTACTATGATTCACTGTCCAAACCAACACCTATAACCTATTATTTCCCTTTTCACCTAGACTGCCAGGAAGCTCGAAATTAAATGTCGTGCTTACTCATCATTAATTTTCTCTTTTCTGCTCTGTGATTTTATTGTTCTGCTGTTTTCTATCTTCAATTTATTGGCCTTATTTTCTCATTTCACCTATCATCGGTTGTGCAAATGACTTCACACAGGTTAACCACAAAAGATACGTAAAGCATATTCCCTCTAATACTTGCTTTCTGCTGGACCTAACGGACAAGCATGGCTTTAGATAAATAACAAGCATAATTTTGATGAGCAGTAGACAAACAGCAAATATTCGTTCAGCATTGACTATGAGATAGGCATCAAGCCAGTCCCGTGCCTACAAAGAAGAAAAGAACATGGAGGCTTCACTCAACAAACGCATTGTCACTGGGAAGCAGACATGATTACAGCCTAGTGTGGGTACCTGCCATGACTTGCCATGTCCCGGGTGCCATGGGGGAGGGGAAACATGAGGCTTTCCGGGGAAGCTGGGGAGAGGTTTCCTGGAAGGAGTGATATTTGAGCAGGGTCTCTGCGGATATATAGGAGTTCACCAGAGGAGGAAAGACTGTATGTCAAGTGATTTGATATGGCTAGAGGATCACACATGGAACGTGGGGTTGGTGGACCGCAACGCGTGACGAAGAGGAAGGCTTGGTCATGAAACACGCGGGGGCAGAGCTTGCTGATAAGTTTCGAGTTTATCCTGCGGGCCACTGGTCTATAGTAACTGTTTCGCCGACGGGAGACTCCATTTCAATGTTCACAAATTTCATGGGAGTGGTTTCAGCGCAAATTGTCTGAGAAAACCCATCACAGCAAAAGTTATGGTGAGTTCAGCGATGCGTTTAAATTAATTTGTACTTTGTTCAGCCCGATCAAATCTACAGACGTTTGAAAAATAGCTACACCCGGCGAAACAGACGGTGTTCTCCTCATCGCCGTAAATAAAATGTTATTCTCCTCCCCAGCATCTCGGGTTACGAGGCTCGGCGTTGAAGCATGCTCCCCTGCCTCAGCTCCTTCCACTGTGGGGCCAGACCAGGGACTATTTTTACTAGATGCTTCTCCCGCTTATTTAATCAAGTCCCTGCCCCACCCTTCTCTTGTTTTGCGGATCGTTTTTCTCTGTCTTCGGGTTTCTCTGTCAATAATCTATCCTTGTCAAGTTACAGTCTGCAGCATCTGTCTAATTGGGTGGTCCTCAATGGCACCCCCTCGGGGGGCTTATTAAAGCAGATTGCCGGGTGGTAGGTACCTCCCAGGAGTTTCTGATTCAGTGGGTCTGGGGTGGGGCCCGAGAATCTGCATTTCCAACAGATTCCCAAGCCATACTGACCCAGCTGGCCCAAGGACCACACTTTGAGAACCACTAACTTACATCATCTCTCCTCAGCTTCATGAAGGGTTTGTCTATGGTTTTATGGATTTCTTATATATGTTTGCCTTTCTTAAAGTTTCCCAACCCTTGGCTTCATGAAATGAAATATTATTAAATGCTCACAATATAGAAAAATAATTAGGTGGGGAGGTAAATGTCTAGAAATAACACAGGATCCCTCTAAACACTGACATCTGTGTGATGTCTAAGATGGATGGTCCCACACATCCTCAACTCATTTCAAACGGCTTTGATCTGCATGACCTCTGCCTATCGCCTGTCATTACATGTAAACATTTTTCAAGTGAGAGCCAAGACTTTGTACGGTTATGTATTCATTATGAGAAACAGAACTTGCAAGCAGGCAGTGGCCAGACCGGATGTAAAAAATAGAATTCTGGGGGCGCCTGGGTGGCTCAGCTGGTTGAGTGTCTGACCTCGGCTCAGGTCACGAACTCAAGGTCAGTGAGTTTGAGCCCCGCATCGGGCTCTGTGCTGACAGCTCGGAGCCTGGAACCTGCTTTGCATTCTGTGTCTCCCTCTTTCTCTGCCCCTCCCTGACTCACGCTCTGTCCTCTGTCTCTCAAAAAAATGAATAAACGTTAAAAACAATTTTTTTTAACGTTTATTTATTTTTGAGACAGAGAGAGACAGAGCATGAACAGGGGAGGGGCAGAGAGAGAGGGAGACACAGAATTGGAAGCAGGCTCCAGGCTCTGAGCCATCAGCCCAGAGCCCGACGCGGGGCTCGAACTTGCGGACCGCGAGATCGTGACCTGAGCTGAAGTCAGATGCTCAACCAACTGAGCCACCCAGGCGCCCCTAAAAACAATTTTTTAATTAAAAAAAAATAGAATTCTGACCCACAATCTCCAGCAACCAGCCCAGGAAACCAACCCTGTCTACTGTCTACACTAACCAGCCCAGGAGGCCAGGCTGCTATCTGTAAGTCAGACTGTAGGAAGCAAAGCCACCATCTCTTGCTAGAGAGAAGGCCAAAGGCCAGTCCAGAAGGCCAAACTTTTGTTAACAGTTGGTTCCGAATGAGCAGGACTCAATTAATCGCTGCCAACCCCCCTAATTTTTGTCCTTTCTGCCAACTGGGGACCGAGAAGACAAAGCCAAGAACACATCCCTAACAATCCCATAAGATGTCTCTAATTCCAGCTGGCCCACATCCAGCTTCCCCGAGCCAACAGCATGCAGTCCGGGCACACCTTAACCCTCCCTTATTTCCCCAGCAACTTTCCTTCTCTGCCTGCCCCGGAGCCTCTGCCAAAATGCAAGGAAGTCAGTTCCCCCCCACCTGGGTCTTGGAAAACTCTGAATAAATAGCCTTTGCTTGTTCTCATTTGGTTGGTCTTTGTTTATTTCCAGATAGCTGAAGGACCCTGAGGGAAGCCACAGCCAACTGAACCTTGGGGAGACGTAAGCATTTCACGAAAAGTCACACGGGCAAGACCCAGTAGGGTATGTATCCAGTCTATATACAATGGTTGCTGCCTGTATGTGTTCTCAGGTCATGTATGTATTCCACAATTATGTAAAAGGACCATGTGGCCTCAGTGATGGCCACGAGTGCTGTAGGCAAGAGGGAGCCCTCGAGGAATTTTTGAGCCGAGATGCATCCTGGTCTGTGCCCTAAACACATCATGGAATAAGCAAAGACAGAGTTCATCAACCGGGCTTCCTTAAAGTGGATTGCACAGGAGCTCTAGACCAGATTCTGCCCCGTGGCGGAGACATTCCCTATACCAAGGTGCATTCCCATTGCCCTTGGAGAGTGGCTTTCCTTCCTGATCACGAAGGATCGTGGCACCCCAGACAGGTCCTTGCGTGGCCGTGGGGTAAAGCTGTAGCAGCGGCCGGGCACAGTCATGGTTATTTAATTAGCATGATAGCCTTCCATCAGGAAGCCAAGGGGCACATTCACAGCTGAGAATCCCCTCCTAATTGCCGGGCATGGGAGACCCATCATTGCTTTGATAGGCCTGTGGCTTGCTCTTCTGACCTCCAACATCTGGCCTTGCTGGAGCCATGGAAATGATTCCCGGTCTGGGTAAGACAAATCCCAGGAATGAGACTCTGGCCAGAACATTTGGCCAGACTTTTTAAATTTCATGAGGAAAGGGAAATGCAAGCCCTGCAATCCTGGAGCTTCTGCAAGCTCCTGACCAGAAAACCCTGATCTCAAGTCAGTCAGCCCGAGCTCCCAAGGGTGAGCCGAGCTCCGACGCTTAGTAACAGGGGACCCTGACTGTGCAAGTGCCTTATCCTCTCTGCCCCTCCATTTCCCCCTTTGTGAAAAGGGCATAACGTGAGCGTCTGCCTCTCAACGTTGTGTGAAAAGATGCATTTGAAGGGCTTGGCGGTATGCCCAACCCACAGCAAACTCTGACAACTTTAACACCCACTCCTCAAGCTCCAATGGCACCTAGAGTGTGTCCCCGAGGCAAGACCTGCACTTGCCCAGTGCCAACCCCTTAGACCCGTGCAGGTCGACAGCACTGCCTCTTGGCCTTTTATTCATTGTCACCTTCCCATAGGCTCTTCTTCCTAATTTCCACCCTCGCCCATGACATTGTAATAGCCCATGAAGTTTTGAGTGTATACTGCATAGATACATAGATACAGATACAGATGCGGATACAGATACAGATATAGCTACAAATATAGATACAGATACAGATATAGATACATAGATATAGATACAGACGCAGATATAGATATAGATACAAATATAGATATAGATACAGATATAGATACAAATATAGATACAGATATATAGATACAGATACAGATATAGATACATAGATACAGATACAGATGCAGATATAGATACAAATATAGATACAGATACAGAGATAGATACATAGATATAGATACAGATGCAGATATAGATATAGATACAAATATAGATACAGATACAGATATAGATACAAATATAGATACAGATATATAGATACAGATACAGATATAGATACATAGATACAGATACAGATGCAGATATAGATACAAATATAGATACAGATACAGAGATAGATACATAGATATAGATACAGATGCAGATATAGATACAAATATAGATACAGATACAGATACAGATACAGATATAGATATATAGATACAGATATAGATAAATAGATATAGATACAGATACAGATATAGATATATGGATACAGATACAGATATAGATACAGATATAGATATATAGATACAGATATAGATATATAGATACAGATACAGATATAGATATATAGATATAGGTGTAGATACAAATATAGATACAGATACAGATATAGGTTTATAGATACAGATACAGATATAGATATAGATATAGATATAGATACACATATAGATACACATATAGATACAGATATATAGATATAGGTACAGATACAGATATAGATACAAATACAGATACAGATATAGATATCTAGATACAGATATAGATTCAGATATAGACATAGATATAGGTAGATTTGATAAATATAGAAGATATATAGATATAGATATAGATTTAGATATAGATATAGATATAATCTGTTTCTGTACCAGAAGCCACGAACCAATGGCAATAGCCAAGAGCCAATTTTCTGAGTAGAGATAAAATCTTACCCACATGTTTTATTCATTATCCCGCCCATCAGGAAGTGAGCGAAGATTCACTGTATATGTATGTATCTATACAAAGTATATGCAGGGAGCACCTGGGTGGCTCTCTCAGTTAAGTGCCCAACTTCAGCTCAGGTCATCATCTCATGCTTTGTGGGCTTGAGCCCCACATCTGGCTCTGTGCTGACAGCGGGGAGCCTGATCTCTCTCTCTCTCTCTCTCTCTCTCTCTCTCTCTCTCCGACCCTCCCCTGCTCACAGTCTGCCTCTCTATAAATAAACATTAAAAAAGTATTTTTAAAAAAGGTATATACACACATACATAGACTATGGTGAGTTGTATGTAACATATCTATATTTCGCATAGTCGGTAGACGAACTGGTATTAAAAGAAATAAAGCATCTATGAATTTTTTAAATGAGCCAATTTTCACTCATGTCAAGAATGCATGATCTCGACATGAATGAAGCGAAAAAAAATAAGAAATTCTACATGTCTTCGTTTAAAATTCAACCTTTGATTCCAAAATATTTCCCTTCCCGTGCATTGGTGCATGTGTGTGTGCGTGTGCATGTGTGTGTAAGCATGACATGGCTGGGACAGGAGATGATAGTAATTGTCTTTGGCACGTGGGCTTGGATGTGCTTGTGCATTTGGGTAGTTGCTTAACTGATGGACTTACTCGGCAAGATAAAAAGTGGGCAACTGGGGCGCCTGGGTGGCTCAGTCGGTTGAGCTTCCGACGTCGGCTCAGATCATGATCTCACAGTTCGTGAGTTAGAGCCCCACGTCGGGCTGTGTGCTGACAGCTCGGAGCCTGGAGCCTGCTTCAGATTCTGTGTCTCCCTCTCTCTCTGCCCCACCCCTGCTTGTGCTCTGTCTCTCTCTGTCTTTCAAAAATGAATAAACATAAAAAATTTAAAAAAAAAAAGTGGGCAACAGACTTTGGTTCCCAGAATCGTGTTTTCCCTTCTGGGAAATCAGAAATCCAGGCCCCTCTTTGCACACCACTCCTGAGGGCTCCAAAGACTTGCCTCCCATCCACTCTTAACGTTCTCGGATGCTCCGGGTCTCTCCAACTCCCGGTGGGTCGAGCTGGATCCCCTGGGCAGGATGCCCACCGCTGCCCTCGGGAAGCAGAAGGGCTCGGCACTTATTGGGCACAGCTAGCACCTGGCCTTGTGCTTGGCCAGTGAGGGGAGGTGGACAGGGCAACAGTTCTGATAACCCCGGGAGCTCAGAGTCCGGCAAAGGTGACCCATCCTTCCCAGCTTCCCCACACATTACACTGAGCACCGAGGATTTACTTGCTGGGAAACCAGGTCCAGTCCCGGCAGATTTTACTCGGCAACGGGAGACTTCCCCTGGAATTCTGGTAAAATTCTCCGTGTTCTTATACTAAATGTGTAAAAGCAAAAAATAAAAATTAGGGGCGCCTGGGTGACTCAGTCAGGTGGGCACCCGGCTTCAGCTCAGGTCATGATCTCATGGTTCATGGGTTCGAACCCGGAGTCAGGCTCTGTGCTGACAGCTTGGAGCCTGGAGCCTGCTTCAGTTTCAGAATCTCCCTCTCTCTCTGCCCCTCCCCTGCTCACTTGCTCTCTCTCTCTCTCTCTCTCAAAAATAAATACATTTTTAAAAATTAAAAATTAAAGTTAAAAAAGAAAAAAAGCTTTAAAAGCCAAGGGCTTCCTAGTGGCCAAAGCAAAGAGAGAAACTCTGTGAGTTGCAAGATCGCCAGTTTCCTTGGATAAAAATCTACTGAAGACTGAAGAGAAACGTCGCCTCTCTGTATCCCCGAGAGAACGTCTTCCTCTTGCAGGCTCTGCAGAGAAGAGCCCAGCTGATGTTGTAGGGGCATCTAAATCCACACCCTTCCATCAAATTTAGCAGTGTGCTCCTTAGGGATACTTTCTGGGGCCTCCTGCATTAAAACCCATGTATCATTCAGTGAAAATAACAGTTGTAACTGCCAAAATCTGGAACCACTCAAACATCCTGGGGGGAGAGGGGGGCGTAGATAAATAAACCGTGCCCCACACATTCCCTGGAACACTGCTTGCACGTGGAAAGGAATGATATTGGTGCATATCGTAACTCGGGGCCGGGGTGTGGGGGTATCTCACAGGCATTCTTGCTGAGGGAAGAAAGGCTGGTCTCAGGCCAGCACCTGCTGTAGAATTCCATCTGTGGAATGATCTCAAAATGACAGAACTCTGAGACAGAGAATGCATGAGTGGTGGCCCGGCATCCATCCTGGGGTGGTCTTGGGTGTGCAACCATAGCTGGTGGCAGAAAGGGCCTCCTTTGTGGTGATGGAGAAGTTCCGTATCTTGGTTACAGTGGTGGGGATGTGAATCTACACGTGGGAGAAAATTGCATAGAGCCACACACACACACACACACACACACACACACACAGTAGGTCTGCAGTCCAGTTAGCAGTATTGCACCAACGTCCATCTCCCAACTTTGGTTCTGTACAGCTACCTGGGATGTCACCCCTGGCGGAAGCTTCCAATAAAGGTGACGGGACGCTGTGTCCTTTTTTACTTTTATTTGTTTGCAAGTTCCTGTGAGTCTATAATTATTCCCAAAAACAAAGGAAAACAAGCCAGTGGCTCTCATGCACCGTCCTACCTGTGCCCCGGAGTTCTGCAGCTCGGAGACATGGCTGGGCTTGAAGGTGAAGCCTTTTGCTGGGTCAGCACGCCGTCCCGCCCCTCCTCTAGCCTGATTCACAGCAGTGCACGGGGGATGCGCGGGGGTGAGCGGCTCCCAGGGCAGGCTGAGCTGTGATTCTGAAGTCCTCTTTGATCCCGCACTTTGGGTCTGTTACCACTTAAGCTGCCTGTGTTTAAACTCTCCCCGAGTGATCTCCAAGCCTTTCATCCAGGTCCTTTGATGAGTTAGTGCTGGTCACTTGCTAATCCAGCTGAGGCTCCCGCTTCCCAGCAGGTTTTCTTCCGCCTCCACATCATTTCCTTTGTGGCTGACCCTTTGCTCAGCCCAGAGGCCAGGATGCGGCCCTGGGAGCCGCGGGAGTGCTGACCGCTGCTATCCACCCCAAGACCTGTGACTCAATGGGCATCACTGCAGAATCCTTTGAAATTGGAGTTCTGGGAAAATCACAGCAGGTGGTCCCTTCTGAGGGCGGCTGCGGCCAGGGAACACAGAGTTTAACGGACCAGCAGGTGGGGGTCCAAGCCTATTCTGCCACCAATTCCCCATCAAGTTCTCTCTTCCTCGACTGGAGACGACTGTTCTTTGCCCACAGGTGTGCTCCAGGCATCTGAGATCCCAGCTGGAAAGGGGTTTGCAAACAGGACGGCACTTTGCGTTTTGAAGGTAACCGGTATTCTCCTTTCATTCTCCTCCAAGAAACACTTTGGGGTCACTGCAGTCACCATTCTACCAGTGTAATCTGTCATTAGACACACTAAGGTTGTCCCACCTGGAGGCGGGGACCAAGCTGCTCCCAGTGAAGGTATCAGCTAAGCAGACCCCTGGGACCAGAGAACGTCCTCAGGTCACAGACGCTTGTGGCAAAAGCCATCAGCACATAAAGGCAAATGGTGTGGCCCCGAGCAGGCTGTAAATGTAATATTCCGCAGCCGAACTGTTCCATTTATCTAGCCTGCCTCCCAGACCACCCCAACTCTGGGCGACACGGCATGGTGAGGACATTTAGTTTGCTCACACATCTCCCCGTTGGCCGGGCTTGGTGTAGACTGCCAGTCTCTCCGTTCCACTCAGCCTCAGCTGGTGCAGCTTGAAGGGCTCTGGAATCATCCGAAAGCTCCCTCCCTCCCGCGCCCTGCGGGTGAGGCTAGCAGTCATGTGGTCCCTCCATGTGGCTCCTGGGGCTTCCTCAGGCCATGGTGGCTCACAGGTCCAAGGGCGCATGTTGGGGGAAGGGCTGGGAGAACCACGCGGAAGCTGTATCGTCCTGTACAGCCTAGCCTCAGAAGTCATGCAGCGACATTTCTGGCACCTGTTGGGTAGACTCCAATCACAAAGGCCACCCCACGATCCAGAGAAGAGGAATTAGACTCCACCTTTTCATAGCGGGAGGGTCAGAGAATCTGCAGATATATTTTATAACCACTATACTATGCGTGTCATTTCAGTTTTATAAATACAGAGTATTTCCTCTAGGCCAAGTACATTGCTAGATACCAGGGAGACAGAAATGGGCAATTCACCTGGAAGAGAGATTTAAAGAATGACTCTGGAGTCAAAGTGTTTGGCCTCTGTTTATCTTGACTAGAAGTTCATCATTTGCATGCATTTTTCATGAACCTTTGACTAATACCTATTTCAGAAATGCCCACATTGTTCAAGAATGCTTTTGTGCACAGGGTCATCACATCTGGTTGGGCAGGTTGGGCACTGCACAAAGCACCCCTCCAAACAGCCAAGGTGAGGGTGAATTCTAAGCTGCACCTGCTCACCAGACTATGTGCTGTGGGGCTGGGCTGGTTCACAAAAGGACTTCTTCTGTTTCCACCTGCGAAGTCACATGTCCCTACCTGGAGGGGTGACTTTTGCTAATTTACACAAAGGTACCATATGAGCTGGGGCCACATGGGCTGATGGTAGCCTTTTTATATAAGCAGATTCTTAGGTGAAACTTAACGACATGCCTGAGGGGAACACACAGATGCTGGAAGAATTAGGGGAAACTGCCTGCTTAGTTAACTATGTTTGTGCGTGTGTGTCTTTATCAGCAATAGCTAGATGAATATAAGTGTACCAAAACTTATAGCTAGAAAAAAATGCACCAAAATATTAATGGGAGTCATGCCTGAGTGTGGAACTATGGAATTTTCTACAATGAACATATGCTATCATCAAGAAGAAAAATAATGAATAATAAGATAGATAGATAGATAGATAGATAGATAGATAGATAGATAGACAGATGATGGGTAGAGAGATGATAGACAGACAGACAGACAGACAAATAGATCTGAATCAGTCTGTGAACTGGCTGTCAAACTGTCTGGGGTCTAGAGCAGAAAAATGCTCCTGACGTGGGATATAGTCCTCGTTCTGATATCTGATAGCTTGATTTGTGAATCTGAGCAAATTAGTCCCTTTCTCTGTGCCTCAGTTTATTCATCTGTGGGTGAGTGACCAGCACCTCCCATTCTTGGTCAAAAAAGATCCAGTGGCTCAACACAGATCTCAGAAGGGAGCCCTAAGGTGTGATGGAGACAGGAAGGACATTCTCAATGCAAATACGCGGGGATGAAGGCTGAGTCCAGCAGGAGGCCCTCCAGGGCCAGCACTAAGCCTGCTTTGCAAGGACCTCCCAGGACCACCGCCAAGAACCAGCACAAACTGGACATCCTGCATCCCACAACACCAGAAGATCAATCTCCCCCACCTTTTTTCCAAATAAGATCACATTCGCAGGTACTGGAATTCAACCTTCAATGTATCTTTTGGAGTAGATGCTTGGACCCACAACAGTCTCCATTTTAGGGGAGGCGATGCTAGCACCCTGAGCGGGGGCAGCCGCTGAGTTCGGGGGCCGCCGCTGAGTTCGGGGGCCATGGCTTCTGCCGGGCCCCTTCCTCTGTGGGCAGCAGGGTCTAAGGATCCCAGGGGTGTCAGGGAGTTCCAGAATCCACAGAGTTTGAGAAAGCAAAGTTTCTCCCTCACTGTCAGCTGCCTTTCTGGTTCTGCAGACCATGGTGGGGACGGGGGTGGGGGGCACAGTGGGGTGGGGGCAGAATGGGGTGGGGCTCTTGGCTTATTCCCTTCCTCCCCCATTCCCTTCCTCAGACATGGCCTCACGTGCCCCTTCAGTCTTGCCTGGCTTCCTTCCCCATCACCTCCCACCCCTCCCTCCTTCTGGGGACTCCCTGCATGGCCCTTTCTCAGCCCCAGCCCTCCCCTCCCCTTCCCCCAACTCCCCCACCCCCTGCCTGGCAGGAAACTCCATCTTTCCTCCATTTCCTCAAGGAGCACTGATGTGGGGGCAAAACGGGTTTGTGGGTGGTAACAGCTACTCTACTGGGAAGAGGTTTCCCTGAATTTTGCAAAGCCCCCCACTGATTCGGTTTTTACTGTCCATCTCCACCCTCGAGAAACTTAAGAAAAAATCACTCATCTTTTAAGAGTAATTCATTCAGGGGGCACTCAGGTGGCTCCGTGGGTTAAGCGTCCGACTTTGGCTCAGGTCATGATCTCGCAGTTGGTGGGTTCAAGCCCCGCGTCGGGCTCTGTGCGGATAGCTCGCAGCCTGGAGCCTGTTTCAGATTCTCTGTCTCCCTCTCTGTCTCTGCCCCTCCCCTGCTCTCTCTCTCTCTCCCTCTCAAAAATAAATAAAAACCTTTTTGAAAGAGTGACACTCAGTTAGCTCACGTGTGGACCTGTCTCTCCACAGCCACCAAGCAGTCATGCCAAGTTCTGCTACACAATGGGCATCGCCTGAGGTCTCCTTTCTCCTCCCGATAGGCTTTGAGGGGACAGGGGAGCATTGCTGGGGGGGGCACTTGTGATTCCCTGCAGCCGCCCCCAAATCAGCCCTCCTCCCTGGGCCGGGGGGATGCCCGTCCTGAGACTCATGGACGAGACCGTGCCAGCAGCCCACCAGGTGGCTCAAAATCCAGATCCTCCTTTTCCCAGCGCATGAGGAGCCTCAGCCGATCAGATCCACCTGCCATGGCTGGGGGATGGACACCAGGACATCCGTGACAGCTGGTGGGATGAGGTCCAGGGCTGGGGACAGCAAGCAGACATAGCCAGCAAGGCCAGCCAGCCGTGGTGCCGAGCCCTCCACAGATCCCTCTGACTGCGTGATTTGTGCCATCACCCGGGGTGCGTAACCCCAAACCTATTCCCCAGCCCTCGCAGAGACCGGAAGAGCGACGGGCAGCCCTTTCTCTCCGTCCATGCTGACGCCAGCCAAAATCCGTCTCCACTGCTGGCAGCTACGAATCCTGGCCGGGTCTACCTCCCCACGGGCGGGAACCATGCCAGCCCGTCCTCCTTTAAAAGACAGAACTGGGTACAGTCGCGGTTCATGGTAAGTAGCCATCTCATTTTTTAATACATTTTTTAATGTTTTATTTATTTTTTGGAAAGAGAGAGAGAGAACGGATGGTTCACGATAAGTAGCCATTTCATTTTTTTAAATATAGTTTTTAATGTTTTATTTATTTTTCG
This sequence comes from Prionailurus bengalensis, assembly GCF_016509475.1. Taxonomy (NCBI): domain Eukaryota; kingdom Metazoa; phylum Chordata; class Mammalia; order Carnivora; family Felidae; genus Prionailurus; species Prionailurus bengalensis. Next base: position 34,628,547 of record NC_057357.1, on the reverse strand, counting down.
GAAAGAGAGAGAGAACGAATGGTTCATGATAAGTAGCCATGTCATTTTTTTAAATATAGTTTTTAATGTTTTATTTATTTTTCGGAAAGAGAGAGAGAACGAATGGTTCATGATAAGTAGCCATGTCATTTTTTTAAATATAGTTTTTAATGTTTTATTTATTTTTCGGAAAGAGAGAGAACGAATGGGGGAGGGGCAGACAGAAAGAGAGAGGATCCCAAGCGGGCTCCACAATGACAGCACAGAGCCCATCGTGGGGCTCAAACTCACGGACGGTGATATCATGACCTGAGCTGAAGTCGAACACTTAACTGACTGAGCCAACCAGGCACCCCTTCATTTTTAATGTGACCCCTCCTGTGCGTACATTGCTTCCTTCCTTCCTTCTTCCATTCCTCCCTGCCTCTCTCAGATAATCATCTCACCCCTACGTCGTATGAAGATTGTTCTGGGCTGGGATCCCGGGGGAGTTTGCCCCCCACACCTCCATATACATCAGTTTCTGGCCCATAGTTGACTCTTCCTAAACTCCTATTGACGTGAATGAATGTGTAGGACTTACGAGGTAGCCAAGAAAAGCCGAGGTGCCCAGCACAACCCTAAACACCTGATACCTGGAACTTTCAACAGAGCAACGAGGCAACCAACGCCCCAGGCGGTGGGCTGGGTGGCAAATGTGCTCAGAGAAGAGACTGGGTAGAGTCTGGGGTTTACACATTTATCCAACGAATAGCAGGTACTGTTTCAGGAATCAGCGAGGAGTACAGAGTCCAGTGGGGAAAACAGATAATAAATCAAGCGTATAGAACACAGGTCACATTACATAGCAGCAAACGCTAAGGAGATCAAGAGAGCGCAGGAGGGAAGAGGCTGTTTGGGAGTGTGGCGAAGGGGATGCAATTTTAGCCAAGGAACCAGGGAAGGTCTCGCTGCTCTCTGGTGAAAGCGTTCCAGGCAGGGGAACAGTAAATGTCAGACGTGTTCGAGGAACAGCAAGGAAGCCCGTGTGGCTGGAGCAGTGTGGACACCTGGGAGAAGAGTGGAGCCAGAAAGGAGGGGTAGGGTTGCCGGATTTAGCAGACTGAAACCGAAGACGCCCGTTTAAATTTGAATATCGCAGAAGCGATACATAATTGTTTAAGATAAGTATGTCCCAACTATTGCATGGGATATACTGCTCCTGGAAAGGGGACCCACTACTGCCTCAGGGCTATTGTCATCCACCAGGGAACGTCCCCGCCCACCCTCTGACTGTCCCCAGCTCTGTGGGGACCCAGGGCCCTGTCCTAAGGGACCCCACTCCCCCGGCCCCACATGCTGCCCGGAAGTGTCGCCCTGGCCAGTGTCTGCAGCCCGGAAGGGCCTGCACGGACCATCCTTCTGTTCCCCACCCTCTCCAACTCCGAGGGGTCTTTCACCGCCCCCTCCCCCGACGTCTCCACATTCTTGGTTTCTCGCTGTCTCTTCTGTTTTCCCTGCCTCTCCTTTCTCTGCGCGGATCTCTCTCCTGCCCGTCTCCGAGTCAGCTCTTTCCTCCTCTACTGCCTTCTCCCCACCCCTCTCTCTGTCTCTGTCTCTGTCTCTGTCTCTGTCACCGTGTTTATGCATTTCTCCAGGCGTCCGTGCATGAGTGTGCACCTGCACACGCGTGTGAGTGTGCGTGTGTGTGTTTCCATCTCTCCCGCCTCCCCTCTCCGCCCACACGCTCCATGTGCCCCAGAGGGGACCTAACTCATAAACATTTCACAAAGCACGGGCTGTTGTTGGAACCAGGCAGAGATGATGGGCCTGCCTCCAACCTTCCCGGGGACCTAATACCAGTGACCCAGCGGTTGGGTGTCATGTGCTGGGAAAATAACAAGTGGAAATTCACTTGGGGACACGCAGAGACCACAGATCGCTCCCCCTTTTACTATAAGTGAAACCCAGGGCGTTGACTCTCAGGTACTGGGAGTGAGAAGCCCGATGTCAGAGGGAGGGAGGGGCTGATGACACTGGGGCAGGGTCTCAGTCCTGGATCTATCATCCGCACGGTCCCTCTTCTCTGCTCCTGAGGCTCCCCATCTGCAAAATGGGGCTAACAGCGCCTGCCCTGCAAGCTTCCGGGCTCCCCAGTGGTAGGAGTTTGAGGCCCAAGCATTAGACATGTGGTTTCCTCAAGTCCCTGGATGGTGCTGATGTGAAGGTGGGGTTGAGAACCACAGTCGTAGGGTCCACGCATTCCCTCACCTAGAGAGGTGTCTTTGCCCTCAAAATGGAATGGAGTACGATAGGACAGAACAGAACAGAATCGCAAACCCCGCTTATCATCGGCACCTCCTTGCCATAGACAACGGGCACTAGCCGACCCCTTCCTCTCCCTCCTCCCCCCCTTTACCTACGTACCTCCCACCCCTAATCACCTCCTACACCCTCCCTCCACTCTCCTTCTTTCTTCTTTTCAAACACATGAGCTTGTTTCCACCTCAGGGCCTTTGCACTTACTGTCTGTCACCTGCTTGGTCTGCTGTTTTCCCACATGGCAGATTCCTCACTGGGTCTCAGCACAATTCCACCTCCTCCAGAAAGCCCTCTCTGACTGTCCTTCCTAGACTACTGTCTCTCTTGGCCACCCTCTAGCTCATGACCCTGTTTTATTTTCTTCATGACCCTAATACTACCTAAATTTCTCATGTGTATCATTGGTTCGCGTATCGGCCATTTCCATATAAGCTAGTAAGGACACAGATCTTGTCATTCACCTGCACTGATGTGTCCCCAGTGTCCCAGACCCCCAGAATAGTTCTAGACACATCATAGGAGTTTGGCAATTATTCACTGAATGAATGAGATTCTTTCCAACTATGTTGTTGGTTCCTTGAGTACACATGTGCTTTCTGTGCCCGGAGCAGGGTTTCTCAAGCTCGGCACGCCTGACACGTGGGACTAGGTAATTCTCTGTCGTGGGGACTGTCCTGTGCACTGAAGGATGCTTAGCAGTGTCCCTGTGGCCTCTGCCCACCAGATGCCAGGAGCACTCATCCCCAGCTGTGACAACCAAAAATGTCTGTGGCCATAGCCAACATCCCAGGTGGGCAGGAGACGGTGAATCGCCCCAGCGGAGAGCCCGTGCCCTGCAGTGTCAGACACATGGCTGGGCACCCAGAAGACTGAAGAGTCCTTGGACCGATTTGAGAAATCAGGCCCCCGCCCCCGACGCACGTCCACATCGCAACCAGCAGGTGGCAGCAAAGACCGCCGTCTCACTAGCATGGCGGCCCTCTCTTCCGGGAAACTTTTCATTTCTCTCTGAGGCGAGGCGTGCTAACCGATTTTGCAACTTTGCCAGCTCCCCTCCCCATGGGGCCTTGTGAGCGATCTGCTCAGCCTGCACTTTTCCAGACTGAGACAGGAGGCAGCGGCGATGTCCTAAACCTACCAGCAGACAGAAAGCCGAGTGGTGCCGGTGTTGGCTTGGCTCACGGGAGAGAAAGGAAATCATCCTGCCGTCAGGCAGACCTAATTTCCATCCCAGGTGTACCCCTTTCTCTCTTCGTGCCCTCAGGCCAGATAACTTCGCCTGTCTGTGCCTCAGTCTCCTCTCCTGTATCCTGCCCCGCTTATCTCCATAGTCCCCGCCACCCACCACCGGTTTTGCCCCCCTCCCTCCTCAATCACGGGGCAGCTCAGAGGCCAAGGGCTTGCTCCGGTGGGTCAGCGCCCCCAGCTCCCAGCATGCACCTGTTTGTTGAGTGGCTGACTGACGGCATGTGGAAGAGTGCAGGTGCCTAACAAGTACCCAGCAAGGGTCAGCTGTGATGATGCTCACGACACAGGAAGGGGAGGTCATCGTGAAGTGATGCCACACAAGGAGGGTGATGTCACGGTAAGGGTGACGGTGTCATGGGGAGGACAGTGGTAGTGTCATCTCACGACCCCCAAACCTGCACTTACCGAGGAATCTTCTGAATCTTTTACAAGAACAAGTTCAAAACCTCAGCTGTGCGCTGGAACCATCCAGAGAGTTCTCTGCCTCCAGATGCCATCAGAGCAAGGATGCAGCCCGGGGCACAGGGCTTTTAAAAGATGCCCAGGTGATTCTAATGTGTGGTAAGGTGACAATCACCCCTGTCACTTAGCAAATCCTCCAGATTGATGTCATACACACAGTGGTCCCGGGCCAGTAGCATCCCCATCACCCAGGAGCTGGTCAGCAATGTGAATTCTCGGGTCCCACCAGGACCTCCTGACTGGCTCTTTCGGCCCCTGGGGAGGGCAGCCCGCCAGGGGGGTTTGGACACCGAGAAGAGTCTCACATGCTCCGGTGTGAGCAGAGCCACCCCAGGGGATTCAGATATGCGGACACTTTGGGCACCCCCAGTCCCATGGGCTGGAAAACCAGGAAGAAAGGAGGGATGGAATGTCCTGGGGGAGGGAGGAAGGGATACAAGGAGTCCCTGAAGATCGTCCCGTCGGCAAACTCCATGGGAGTCTGTCACCTCACATCCTAGGCCCACCCCCAGCACCTACACTGACAAAGGCCCACGTCACCCACAGACTTATGTTTGCCTAGAAGGAGCCAGGCTTCCCTGGAGAACACTCCATGCCAACAGGCCCACGCAGGTGGGCACCATCCCCCACCCAGACCCACGAAGGCCACACGACAACTAACGCTGTGTCATTACACAAGAGCTGGAAAAGTGTCACCAGGACTCGGTCCACGGCGGACTTCACACCTTGGACAGAAGACCGCGTGTGGGGACAGCAGGGTGGGGTGGGGGGGACACTTTACAACAAACGCCTCCCTTCTGGAGGCGTGTTAGAAATGCACAGTTTCCTGAGGTGGCCCCTGCTCACTGTTTAAATGCCAGTGACGACTGAGATGTGCCGATTCCTCGGGGGACCCTGGTTTCCGCATTCCCGGCGTGTGTGGACCTCGCCAGCCGTGGGCTTGCGGCCAGGGAAGCAGGCTCAGTCAACACACTCACGTGGAAACTAAGGGCCAAGACAACCGCCCAGGAGTTGTTGCTGCGTCTGTGAGGATGTTCTCGCCCACCGAGCGCGAACGTGCTCGTCATTCTTCCCTCCCCGGGCGAGTCTGCTGACTGTTCCTTCCTGCAAACCCCAAGCCTGCCGATTCCTCTTCCCGCCCGTTGTGAGCGTGTCGGTGGTCCTCCCCGGCAACAGCGATGAAGCCACACGCAAGGGGACCGGCGCACTGACCACCAGAGGCCCTCGGGCCTTCATGTCTGGGACGATCACGTGACGTCTCAAAGCACAGGCCCTGATTGCAGAATCTCCGCTCCGAGTGAGCCGGACTTACTCGAGCCCCGGGACTCCAGGTGGGACGAGCACGCACCCGGCTGACTTCGGCAGGACGTGTGCACGGCCTGGCTGGTGAGAAGCCCAGACTTCTCCTCTCGTCCCCTACTTTTGCACTGCCCCCGCCCCCCTGGGTTCCAGGTCGCAGCACAGCCACTCACAGCAAGCACCCTGCAGCCAGCCGCTAAACCGGCTCAGAGCAGCCGAGGGAAAGGACTGAGCACTGTCCCTGCAGCAAGGAAAACACCACCAGCTCACTGTGCACCTTTCTGCAGCTCTCCTGACCTCTCTGGTCTCCCGTGTCCTTGGCAAAGAAGGCGAGCCGATCCACTGGGCGGGGGCGTGGGGTGAGGGCTGAGGTGAAGCTGGGGGGGCCTGCGGATGCTGGGAGGCTCTGCTTACTTGATGAAGGGGGTGCGTTTGTCACTCCAGGTGATGGGGATTCTGCACTCCCGCAGCTCCCTCCGGCCTGCACGGACACACACGTGCACGGACACACAGACGCGCCAGGCCCGGCCGCACACACGGCACAAAGTCGACAGCCGGGTCCAGAGCTCAGTCCACAGCGGCTCTCGGGCTGAGGAGGAGGAGACTGCAGCGCCCCCCCCGCCCTCCGCAATGGGTCCCGGCCGCCCCCGGCCAGCCCCTCCCTCCCAGCGGACCAGGCACCCGGGCTCAGACGGCCTGGTCCTGCCTCTGCCTCAGGCTGAGCACATGGGCCGCCACCACGAAGGCCACCCCGGTGAACAGCTCGGTGACGAAGCTGATCCAGCCCAGGGCCAGGGACCAGCCGAAGCGGATGTCCACCTGGTCCAGGAGGGCCTTCTCCTCCAGGAGACACAGTGCCTCCTGGAAGGCGGCGGCCGAGTACGCGATGTAGACGCCCATTCCAGCGAGGGTCACCAAGGCTGCGGGACAGGCAAAGGAGAGCAGATCAAACCCCGGGGCTCTGCATCCTCCTCCTCCTCCTCCTGCTCCTCCCCCTCCCCCCTCCTTTCCGCTCCTCCTCCCCCTCTGCTCCCTTCCCTGTCCCTTCTGCCCGAAAAAACTCCTGTTCGTCACCACATCTCAGCTCGTGTTGATTCCAGGACCTCCCAGAGCAGGTCAAACCCCCTGTGGTTTCACAGCACCTCACGGCCCTCCGTCACTGTCCAGGTCAGAGGCGCATTTTGCATTTGTGAGATCACTGAGCTGACGTCCACCCCCCGACAACGGGCTATGAGTTCCAGGGGCCTCGTCCTGGATTCCCCCGGCGCCCAGAACGGGGCTGGCACGCGGTGGGCCTCCATAGACCGTGAACTAGGGCAGTGCCCTCCAGGGCCACAGCTGCTGGCCACAGGGGACGACTTAAGCCAATTTAAACGAACCCCTCAGCCCTTCCGGGCATCCGCCACACCTCAAGCGCCCCGCAGCCTGGTTCGAGGCTTCCCCTTGGCACAGCGCAGATCAGACTTCCCGCCACTGCAGAAAGTACAACTGGCCAGCGTGGTTTCGAGAATTAGTCACTGAGTGAGCTGTTAACGCCAGTATTGGTAACAGTAGTGGGTGATTGGAGGACATCTGAGCCTCACGATATTTTCACGTCCAGACATTCTTTTTGGGTTTTTTCCTCCATGGACCCCAGGTGTGTGCATCACCTCTGTTCTTGTTTTGTTTTGTTTTGTTTTGTTTTGTTTTGTTTTGTTTTGTTTTGTTTTCAAGGAGGGAGGCCTTACGCTCCCAGCCTCACGCTGGACCCCATCTTTGAAAGCCTCTGGTCTGCCAGACCACAGGGATGACAGGCATTGCCCATTTTTTAAGCAAGCATCAAGCAGGATCTGTCAGGACAGCAGAGAGACATGAAGACCAAGGGTCTCCAGCCGACCCACAGCCCTCAAGCGGAAGCTGTCAGCGTCTTCTGTGAAACCAGGAAAGCAATCCTGAGGATCTGCCCCTGCCCTCTGCTTCTCTCTTGGGGCCACAGACCCAGGGACCCTGGGCCAAAACCATTCACCCCACCCAGCTATGTGGACAGGATGTCACATATGGACATCCCCATGTCACAGATGGGGAAACCAAGACCCAGAGAGGGAATGGGACGCCCGCCCCACCCACCCCTACCGAGGGTTCATGCACATCCCCTTCCGAAGCCCGCGCTCCACACATGGGGGCACCTACCTCCAAAGAGGAAGAGGGTCCCCGTGAGCAGGAGGAGGATGGAGACTCGAAGGAGGAAGCTCAGAAACCCCGTCATCCCCCCAAAAACCATCAGGATAAGGCTGAGCGGCAGCAGAATCACAAATGTCCCGTGCATGGCTTAGAAGAGAGAGGAGGACAGCGGGCAGAGGAGGGTTAGCAACATCCTGCAGTCAATCAACAAACACTGTGCACCACCTAGGGGCCAGGCCCCAGGTGCTGGGAGCAAAAATTAACAGCATTGTTACTACCGTGTCAAGACCTCACTCTTTTTCATGGCTGAGTAATATTCCCTCATCTAAATGAAGTTAAGAGAAAGACACATACCATCCGATTTCACTGATGTAGAATCTAAAAGACAAGTGAATGAGCAAACAGAAAACACTTTCATGCCCAGAACAAACTGGTGGCTACCAGCAAGGGGGGGGGGCAGGACAAGTGACATAAAGGGAGTTTAGAGGTACACACTCCCAAGTATAAGATAAATGAGTCACTGCATGGGGACTATAGTCATTAATACCGTAGTAACGTTGTATAGAGACAGATGGTGACTACACCTGTCATGATGAGCACTGAGCATCATGTACAGAATTGTCGAATCCCTATGTTGTACCCCTGACACTAATATATTTTTAAAAACTTTTTTAGTGTTTATTTATTTTTGAGGGAGAGAGAGACAGAGTGTGAGTAGGGGAGGGGCAGAGAGAGAGGGAGGCACAGAATCTGAAGCCAGCTCCAGGCTCCGAGCCGTCCGCACAGAGCCCCACGCGGGGCTCGAACTCACGAACTCTGAGATTGTGACCTGAGCCGAAGTGGGACGCTCAACCGACTGGGCCACCCAGGTGCCCCTCCCCCAACACTAATATAATGCTGTATGTCAAGCAAGCACCCCAGTGGTTAAAACGATGGACTTGAGAGCCAGATGCTCTGCATCTGAATTCAGGCTATGGGGCCATGGGCATGTCACTTAACTCCACAGAACCTCCCTGTCCACATCTGTGAAACGGAGGCAGTAATATGGGACTCACAGTATTACCATAAGGACGGCGTGCGTGAAGATGATGGGGCAGCGCAGGGAAGCGTAAACCATGTGGTAAGTACTAGATAGATGGTGACCTTGCCAGTAGTAACAATGATGGAGACAATAATCCGGTCCGACACCCACTGCGACCAGATCACCTTGTCTTCAGCCCTCTAAATGCTACCAGCCCTGGCAAGTCAAGGAAACAAGACTGACCTCCCTTCTTCCTTCCTTCCTTCCTTCCTTAAGGAAAAGTCTTGGGCCAGAACCTGTAAGATCTGTGGCCCTGTATGGCATTGCCTCCAGACTATGGCTGGGAAGGGAAATCATTTCTCATTTAGAAATTAATGAGGTTTCCTGGGGCGGGTTCAGCCCGGCGGCACGGCGTGTGAGTTTCCCCAGACACGCCGCAAGCTGACTTGACGTACACGTTCAATTAAATGTCTGGGTAAGAACAGGCTTCCTGTGGGAGAGTTGTAAAATCTCCTGCTGATGTTTGGCTGAGCTTCTTGTGGGGTGTGAGCGTGTGTGTGTGTGTGTGTGTGTGTGTGTGTGTGTGTCCTAGTCTTTGTTATTTCCAGAGCCACAGACGTGGGGCATGAATATTGATTCTGAGTTCTGTTCCCCTTAGAAATGTATCCACTTCTGGGGAGGCTGGGTGGCTCAGTCGGTTAAGCGTCTGACTTCGGCTCAGGTCACGATCTCATGGTTGGTGGGTTCGAGCCCCGCGTCTGGCTCTGTGCTGACAGCTCAGAGCCTGGAGCCTATTTCAGGTTCTGTGTCTCCCTCTCTCTCTGCCTCTCTCTCTCTCTCTCTCTCTCCCAGAAGTAAATAAACTTAAAAAAAATTTTTTTAAGATCCTGAACTTAATTACATGTACAAGGACACTGTTTACAAATAAGGTCACATCTCCACGGACAAGGGGTTAGGACATGGACGTATCTTTGTTTTTTGGGGGGAGAGGGGGTGACACCTTCCAATCCAGTACAGTGTTTATGGTAGCAGCTCAACAGATAGTAGCTAAGATTACTACATAGAATTAATCATCATCATCATAAATGTTGACAGGTCATTGTGTTATCAAGGGCAAATGTGTGTCCAAGGGCAAGAGACCTTTCAATACAGAAGTGCTTTGTGGCAAGTAAAGAGAAGAGCAAATACAGAAAGAGGCAAAAATGTTCATGCCAAGGAAAAGATTATTGTGATCATCCCGTTTTCACACTGTTCAAAGAACTGCTCACTGGGAAAACCAGGCTTCCAATTCCACAACGCCAGCGAGGTCAGGCAGCCCCAGCATGGTTACTCGAGTAATAGTCGTGCTCTTAAAGAAAGCAGAGACACAACTCTCTCCAGAAATATCCGAGGCACTGGCAAAAGAAGAAAATCTCAGGAACCATCTCCCAAAGGGGGAAATGTCACACTGACTTTATTTTCAAACCTTGTCAAAGCGACGCTGAGCCCCAGGAAGGGCTCAGAGATATTCAGCCCTACCGTGCCTGGTAAGGAAGTGAATTTTTTTTTAATTTGAAGGAAAAATAAGATTAAAAGAGAGAGGGAGGCAAACCAAAAGAGACTCTTAAATACAGACAACAAGCTGAGGGCTGATGGAGGGGAGGTGGGTTGGGGATGGGCTAGATGGGCGATGGGCATTAGGAGGGCACTTGTTGGGATGAGCACTGGGTGTTGTATGTAAGTGATGAATCACTAAATTCTACTCCTGAAGTCATTATTACACTATATGTTAATTAAATTGGATTTAAATTTTTAAAAAGAAACAAATTTTTACATATTTGTCCTTGAATCCATTGTGACCACACACAACTCGGTCCTTTTGAGAACAGGGACAACACCGTGCAACCCAAGATGCATTACTGTGATGCGGGCAAAGCAGGGCTCTACAAGCAAAGACCTGGGTTCAATTCCCGACTCTACCTGTACCCAGGTGAATGTCATTGTCTCCCAAAAGCCTGCTTCCTCTCCTGTCCGTTGGACCAAGGGCTTTGACTTTGCCAAGCTGTTAATGAGCGCCAAGTGTGAGAATAACTGTTTCCTTCTTGCCCTCCAGCATCCTGGGCTCCACCAGGTAAGAACTGTGATTCCCATTTCACAGATGAGTAAAGTGAGGTTCAAGACATGCAGGTCAGTTGCTCAAGGTGGAGCAGCGGAGATGGAACAGCCAAGGAGGCTGACAAAGGGGTGGTAAGACGGGCATTTCACCCAGTCTGGGGATTAGGAAGGTCTCTCAGGGCTGCAAAAGAGGTCTGGACATAAGGTCAGATGAGAAGGCGTGGGGGCAGGCATTCCTGAACAAGGGGACAGAAAGCGCCAAGTCCATGAAGCCGGAGTTATCTGGAAGGATCCGCACATCCCAGCTCTTGAAGCTGGAGAGCCAGGGGGGGCTCACCAAGGTCCCAGGAGCCATGATAAGGAGAAATCCAACCACCCGGGGGCGTCCTCCTGGGGCTTGCTCTATAGCAAACACAACAACATTGTTCTTCCAAGAAACGAAGACAAGACTGGTGTGGCCACCACCTCAACCCCTCCTTCGTCCTCTCCTCCCCAGAGCGAACCTCTTGTCAATGCTTGGATGTACATACTTCCAGTCTTCTTTCCATATGTTTACGTATCTTCCTAGGTATTCACCTGTCTCTCTAATTCTAAAGGGCACCCTTCAATCTGCAAACATCATGTGTTGGACCTTCCACAGCATCTCAGACTTACAATGGCCGTGTTGCTTCCTTTCCTAATGGCACGTAAATAAAGGTGCATCTTATTGTTTTTGGCCGTACTCATAGCAAAGAGATCGTGTTGGGAATAGCATCACACTACCCATAACACTCTGGAACTTGCTTTATTCACTCCACGGTATTTCTTGGCGTTTTATCCACTTTAGTATACTCTTCTTTACGGATTTACATCATCTTCCGAAGAATGAACATACCACAGGCAGACACGTAGCATATCTCCACCCATGAGCACTGAGGTCGTACCTTGTTCTCTGCTGTTACAAACACGGTTTGGGTGAGCCTCTTCTTAGAAACGTTGTAGTAGGATCCCAAGAAATGGAATCACTTCGAATATGAATCTTTTGTTTCCTTGTTCGTTTAATTTTTTAATGTATTTTATTTTATTTTTTTTTATTATATGAAATTTATTGTCAAATTCGTTTCCATACAACACCCAGTGCTCGTCGCAAAAGATGCCCTCTTCAATGCCCATCACCTCCCCTCCCCTCCTTCCCACCCTCCATCAACCCTCAGTTTGTTCTCAGTTTTTTAAGAGTCTCTTATGCTGTGGCTCTCTCTCCCACTCTAACCTCTTTTTTTTCTTTTTTTTTTCCTTCCCCTCCCCCATGGGTTCCTGTTAAGTTTCTCAGGATCCACATAAGAGTGAAACCATATGGTATCTGTCTTTCTCTGTATGGCTTATTTCACTTAGCATCACACTCTCCAGTTCCATCCACGTTGCTACAAAGGGCCATATTTCATTCTTTCTCATTGCCACGTAGTACTCCATTGTGTATATAAACCACAATTTCTTTTTTTTTAAATTTTTTTTTAATGCTTATTTATTTTTGAGACAGAGAGAGACAGAGCATGAGCAGGGGAGGGTCAGAGAAAGGGAGACACAGAATCCGAAACAGGCTCCAGGCTCTGAGCTGCCAGCACAGAGCCCGACGCGGGACTCGAACTCACGGACCATGAGATCATGACCTGAGCCGAAGTCGGACACTTAACCGACTGAGCCACCCAGGTGCCCCTAAACCACAATTTCTTTATCCATTCATCAGTTGATGGACATTTAGGCTTTTTCCACAATTTGGCTATTGTTGAGAGTGCTGCTATAAACATTGGGGTACAAGTGCCCCTAGGCATCAGCACTCCTGTATCCCTTGGGTCAATTCCTAGCAGTGCTATTGCTGGGTCATAGGGTAGGTCTATTTTTAATTTGGGGGGGAACCTCCACACTGTTTTCCAGAGTGGCTCCTTGTTCGTTTAAAGTGTATACTTGACTTTCAACAGGCACCCCAAGAGGCAGCCAAGAGGGCCTTTGTGCCCGGAGATGCTGAAACCCTCCTGCCTACCACACAGCTATGCATAAGTCACACTGAGAATTTCCCCCTGGATTCAGGCAGCCTCTGAATGCCATTATGTCCCCAATCCCTTTCTTTCCGTCCCCCACCATCTCTACTCTTGAAATCTGCACCAAGCATCATGGGAGGGCTGGTTTTAATTTTCCACACCACTGCAACAGCTGGGTTCCCAGAAGGACTGGAGATCCAGTCTTGTGATTTTTCCAACATCACCTCCTCAGAGGACAAGCAGGCCAGGCCTCTGGCCCTCCGTCCAGCTTCTGCCCCTGCTGTGCTGTGTTGGGCGAGGCATTTGGCCTCTCCGTGTCTGATGCATTTGGCTGTAGGAGGATCAGTCTGACCTTTTTCCTGGCTCTTAGGAGATGCAGCCAAAGTAAGGAACAGGCAGGACTTGAGGTGTGCGTAAGAAGCACTTTCTAGGGGCACCTGGGGGGCTCAGTCAGTTGAGCATCTGACTTTGGCTCAAGTCATGAGTTCGAGCCTCACATCGGGCTCTGTGGGGTCAGCATGGAGCCCACCTCAGATCCTCTGTCCCCCTCTCTCTGCACCTCCCCCACTCACGCTCTCTCTTTCTCTCTCAAAAATAAAAAAATAGAGGGGCACCTGGGTGGTTTAGTCGGTTAAGCGTCCGGCTTTGGCTCAGGTCACGGTCTCACAGTTCATGGGTTCCAGCCCCGCGTTGGGCTCTGTGCTGACCACTCAGAGCCTGGAGCCCGTTTCAGATTCTGTGTCTCTGTCTTTCTCTGCCCCTCCCCAGCTCATTCTCTCTCTCTCTCTCTCAAAAATAAATAAACATTAAAACTTTTTAAATAAATACATAAAAGAAGAAAAAATCAGACCCACTTTCCACGCTGTCTCCAGAAACACTGGCCTTCCAGCTGTCTGTGGACCTCCCCCACCACCCCAAATCTACTGCACAGATCTGCTCATGCTAAGCCTCCTGGTAATCTCAATCTGATTCCTTGTCAGAAGAGGCAGTGTAGGATGGGGACTCTGAATCCAGGAAAGAGCCAAAAGCTCCTCTTCTGGATTCTGATGGCCTCGGGCTCAGCACGCTCACATTATGTGGGAATCGTACTCAGTGTCGTCTCATTCTCAAAGAGTAGCAACGGCCTGGATTCAATTCCCAGACCTACCTGTTACTGTGAAAACTTTGATAACTTACCTAACCTCTCTGTGCTTCAGTTTCCTCATTTGAAAAGTGAGGGGGATAATAAAAGTTCCTGCCTTGTGAGACTGTCGTGAAGATTAAGTGAGGTGATATATGCAAAGCGCTCAGAATAGCATCGGGCACACGCGACTGTTCCATAAATATTGGCTGTTCCTCTCGCTGTTCTTCAACCACTCCACGGAAAGGTGACCCTGCTTCACTCCCTTTGTACACCTGCTACTATTTGAAACAAGTTTACGTTTATTTAGTCACTGGCCCGTGTGTTTATTATCTGCCTTCTGCGCTAGACTCTAAACTCTGTGTGAGACGCACCTGTCTCCTCATGTTCTAGCCCCCTGCCCGTCTAGCCCAGAGTGAGAAGGAATACTTATGGACTAAGTCTCTAGTGATTAGCTCCATTTTACAGATGAGAAGCCTGAGGCTCAGGGAGGCAATGTGACTTAGAGCAGGAGGAGATGACATTAATTGAGCTCCCACTATGCATGGTGTGACTATGCTGCTTTGCTTATGTGATCTCATTCCGTCTCAAAGCAGCCCATTTATGGAAGCAGGGGACCTGCCAGAAGTCACACAGCTGGTCAGATGTGGGGGCCCCCCTCCATGACAGGACTGGCCCTGCTCCTATCCCAAGTTACAAGCGCCGACTCTGCCCGGCCAATCACCACATCCTATCCCCTCGGCCACAATGATTGGCTCAGACCTGGGCTTGTGATCCAATGTGGCGCAATGAGAAGCCTACTTGGAAGTTTCTGCAGACTTTTGGGAAACAGAGAGCCTCCTGCCGCTTGGGTTGCTGAGACTGGAGAGGACTTGTTGAAAACAGGGCCCAAACAGAAGCAAAGCACAGAGAAGAAAGAAATTGAGTTTAGCTCTCTGGATCCCAGCACACTTGAACTTTTCAAGCGGACCAAGAATTCCTCTTCTTGTTTAAACAAGGATGATTTGTGTTTCACCAAAAGACTCCTGGCTGATGGAGCTAGCCTGGTTGTTTCTAGATTATGGCTCTTTTTTCGACACGGTATGCAATCTGACGAGCCCCCCCCCCCAAAAAAAAATAATTCCAGTCCCTGGCCAAGCAACCAAACCCATGTCAACCCCAGAGCTAATCTGGAAGACAAAACATCCAAGCAAGGTGGGTTTTTAGCAGGCGCTGGAGTGGTCTGCCTGCTTGGGTTTCCTTGCAGGAAAAAACCCAAGACTCCTTCCCCAGACACTCCCACTGGATTTGTCTAGGAAGCTGACTCGGAGAACGTGCTGCTTTGACAAGTGTCCTGTCTCGTCTACGGCCTCAAAAGCAGGTCCTCGAAGGAAAGGAACATCTTCACATAACAAAAGAGCTTGGCCAAGATTCACGGCTCATTCTGGGGATAAAGGGAGTCTGAGAAAAGGCTCTCTCTGGGGGTGGTGTGCAACGAGCAGGCGGTCTGAAGGGGCAGCCTTCGTGGTGTAGCAGCAACTCCGGCTCAAAGCGAACTCGTGGAGCACAGGCACCGCTGAGGCTCCTCAAACGCACCCGCCCATGCCATCCTCCCCGCATCCTCATGAAGAGAGATGGCTGGTATGCCCACTTTGCCAATGAGGGAACTGAGGCTCGGAGAGGTTAAGACACCTGTCCCAGGAGCTCAGAGTGTCCTGCTAAAGGTCTGGGCTGCCATTTGACACCCACCTCCCTCACGTCAAGGCCAGGAACTCTTGATTATTCTTGAAATGATGCTCTAGGAACACCGAACATTGATTCTGCTCTGCCTGGGGCTGAAGACAGAGTTCCCTCATCTCCCACATATTTCAAGGGTCTAGGGGACATCTCCTTCACTGGGACCTTATGCAGTGGGACTGGGTTCTATCACCTCATGAGAGCCAACAGCTAAGTTTTGGGGATTTGGGGGAGCCAGTTGACATCGTGTTGACAGCTTGAAACATCTACACCACAGAAATCGGCAAATGCTTCAAATCAGACCAGGAGACTCCCTCCTTCCCCAGAAACACCATTGTTAACTCTTTCCCGGCACACCACCGGACTTCGGAGAAAGGGTCTGTTTCACTGACATATTTATTCATTTATGTTCCACTTCTAACACACTATAATATACTCATTCTCACCCCTGCTCAGCAAATCTTGGCTTTGACCCCACTCCATGCCAGGTTCTGTGCTAAATATTGGACATCAAGCTGAGGCAAGACAGACATGGTCCCTGCCCTCATGTTTTCATCGTCTAATGAGGGAGCCAGATTTTGACTCAAAAACTGTCACAAAACCTGTACTATGAGTAGAAGCTGAGCAAGTCAAGCTGTAGGACGGGAGCAGGGAGAGTTCAGGCAGAGGAAATAGCACGTGCAAAGTCCCAGCAGCAGGAGGAAATTTAGCACATTCTACTAGCCAGAGAAAAAGAGCAAGGGGGAGAAGGGAATTGGAGAGGCACCCTGGCCAGTGACTTCACCTTTGTCCCCAAGCCTCAACAAGCCTACCCAGAGCTACTCACATTTCTCAGGGTCTATGGAGCTTAGCCCTCACTGCCTCATCAGATTGTTTCTATGGTACCTCCCTGAAAAATGAAGGCAATAATGGAGATGATACTAACTCCATAGCACAGCAGGTGCACATTAAATGAAAACATAGATGGAAAGCATTTAGCTCCATGTCTGGTCCACTGCGAGTCTCGGTGAACGAACTGAGCTATTATGCTCATTTCCCCTGGAGGGAGGGGGCTGCTCTCTGCCTCTTGATTGCCTTTCTTGAATCATTGCACAAATCCAAGCGCTTGTTCTCAGCACTGAGGATACAAATAAGGCTGACACGGGGCGTGCCTTCGGATCTTTGGGCTAAGATCTCTCTTTTCAGCATTCAGGTCCCCAGGCTGGTTTAGGTGTCTCTTCCACCCCACACCCCCGCTGCTTGTCACTCTGAAACGTGACTGTGCATTTCTACATCGGTCTCCGCAGCTAGTATCTGAGCTCCTGGAGGGCATGACCTAGGTCTTAACTGTCAGCATGATGCCTGGCACATAGAAAGCCTGTGATGAACGTTTGTCGAATGAATTCTAAACCACACGATGTAACCTGTGGAGCAAGAGAGGCCCCGCCCCTGCCCCTCACTCCCCTCCCCTCCCCTCCCCTCCCCGGCCCGGTACCGGAGCGCCCCCTCCGCAGCGCCCTGGCCCCGCTCTTTGGAGGAGAGCCCCAAACCTGGCGTCCAGACCCGGGATTCTCCCCCGATCCCCCACCTCCCGGGACTCACTGAGAAGTTGCCGGCTTGAGTCGCTGACGGTCACGTTTTCCTGCCAGAAGGGGTTCATCAGCGGCGCACACGGGCTCTGGACTAGATGGGGCGGAGGAATCAGCGGCTGCGGGCCCGGAGCGGGGACCCCCCAGCCGGTGGCCTCGCCCCCCGCGCCCACCCTGGCTGCCGCCCCGGGGGAGGATCGTGCGGAGCCCGGAGCAGCTGCGGCCGGAACCAGCCCCGCTGTGCAGCCCCCCGCCCACCTGGCCCGGGCCCAGACCCCCCGTTTTGTGCCTTGGGGCGGCGGGGGGTGGGTGGGGGGCAGGGGAAGAGCTGCGAGCCCGGCAACAGGTCCCCGGCGGGCGCGCAGCGCGCACGGTCCCCGCGCTCAGCCTTACCCCGGCAGGTGCGCCAGAGGCCGGAGTGCGAGCTCAGGGGTTCGAGCTGGCTGCGGTTGGCGGCCCCCGCCCGGCCCCGCACGCCCGGGCCGCCCCGCTCCAGCCGCTCGGTGTCAATGATGTACCAGAAGTCCGTGCCGATGGCGGCCGCCAGGAGCACGAAGCTGAGCGCCCCGGTCAGCGCCGCCGCGCCCGCCAGCGCGCCCAGGTGCACCCGCATGGCGCAGCCGGGACCGCCGCCCGCGGCTCCCAGCTCCGGCTCCCCAGCCTCGGGACTCGGAGCCGCGCGGGCCTGCCGTCCGCCAGCCCTCCCTCCGGCCCTGGCTCCGCCCTCAGACCCTCACCTGCGCCCGCGGACCTGCCAGCGCCCCTCCCTCAACCGCCCCGGCCTCGCGGAGCCACCGCCACTCTCAGACCCCGCACCTGAGACCCCGGCCTTCCACCTCCGCCTTCAGACCCCCATCCGAGCCCTCATCCCTCCCCTTGGACCTCCCCCGCCTCGTCGCACCCCACCCCAGCCCTCCACTCCCACCCCCTACTTTCCTCCCAGGCTCTCTTCCCTCTGTCCGGCCGGCCTGCCGTCACCCAGTCTGCCCTGCCTGGCCCTTTCCGCCCCAGCCCTCCTGGCTCTCCCCACTTCCAGCCACACGCGCTCGGGGCCTTCCCACGGCTCCCCCTCCGGCCCCCGTCCCTCGTCCAGACAAGTACGGAAGTTCTCGGTGGCGGACTGCAGGAGGGCAGCCCTCCCACAACCTGGGAGGAAGGCCGGGGGGCCTCGCGGGCCTGGCAGTCTTCAACAGCCCCTCTTCCTCCAGCTCCAATACACTTCCTCCAAAACCCACCTCTGGTTGATATTTCTAGGTTGACTGCAGAGGCAAAAGGCGGGCCCATTTTTCATGAAAGTTTTTTAAAGCGATGGGCTAGGCCAGGTGCTCTGAGTCTATCGCCTCCCCTGCCCCTTTGTGGAAGACCTCCATCACTGCCACCACCATCACCACCATCACCATCCTCTTCTTTTTTTTATTTTTTAATTGTTTTTAACGTTTATTTATTTTTGAGACACAGAGAGAGCATGAACAGGGGAGGGGCAGAAAGAGAGGGAGACACAGAATCTGAAACAGGCTCCAGGCTCCGAGCTGTCAGCACAGAGCCCGACGCAGGGCTCGAACTCACGGACCGCGACATCATGGCCTGAGTCGAAGTCGGACGCTTACCGGCCGAGCCACCCAGGCGCCCCGCCAACCTCTTCTTTATCAGCACCTTATGAATTCCACCACCTTCTTCGCCACCATAAAACCTTTCATTCTTTCAAGAAATACCTCTTGAGTGCCTACTATGGGCCAAACACTATAGCTTATGTTAACGTAGACATGAGCAACCCAAACAGCCCCTGCCATTGAGAAGTGCATGGTGTAAGCTTCTCAGCCTTTTCAAAGCAGGACATAAAGAGGAAATAATGCTATTTGTGTGGCACACCCAGGTCAATGGATGAGGATTCTAGCTGCTGGAGATGACCGTCCCTAGGAGCTGCAGCACTCCTGTGACACATTCTTGAAGAAACATTGCGCCAAGACTCTGCAACTGATAAAATGGAGAGAGAATCATTCAACAGAGTGTCCTTAGAACAGGGTGCCACGGGAGAAAGGAACAGAAGGAGGTCATGTGGATTTGGAATCTAGGAAGTGACATGGGCACTGACACGTGAAGCATGGCAAGGCATTTCACGCCCAGGACGTGCCTTACACAAAGGGTTTAGTATATTCCAGAAAAACCAAAAGAAGAGTAATCAGACGAGAACATAGTGAGAGAGAAGCTACTGGAGGGAAATGAGGTTGGGGTACAGGTAGGGGCCAGGACATTCCAGTCCTGAGGCCATGATGGAGCGTTGGGATCCCAGCTGCAGCCACTGAATGGGTTTGGGCGGAGAACTGAAACTTGAATTTACATTTTTTTTTAAATGTCACGCTCCACGCAGACTTTGGCATGGAGCAGAGACCATAGGGAGAGGCAGGAAGGGCAGCAAGGAGGTCAGTGACGAGGACGTAGCCGTAGAAGCAACAAGAGCTGCTGGCGGCTTGGGCTTGGGTGGTGATGGCAGTACACAGTGAAGTGAACAGATAATTTGAAAATTCTGAGGAGGGCAGAGCTGGTAAGACTTGGTGACGGACAGGTCAGGAACCAGTGTTTCCCTCGTTACTTTATTCTCCTTACCAACACCATCCTGACCCCCATCACTGGTATCTGCACCTTCGTCATCCGCAGCACCTGCACCCTGAGCAGCACGACCGCCAGCAAGACCACACCCTCCCCTTGACTGTGCACACCCTTCCACTCGGTCACTGCCTCCACCACCGCCATGATGAGGACTGGCCTTTCCCACAACCATCCCCAAACGAAGCCTTTGCTTTCAATGCATCCCACTGTCGCTGTTGCCCTCGCTTGCAACATCATGAGATCAGCCCTCCCCTGTTCCATCAGCACTAGGGAGGCAGGATGGAGGTGAAATTCAGTGAGGCTGGTCCCAGGCCCCCCAGTGGCGTCTTTAACGTTAAATCTCTTCTCTCTCTCTCTCTCTCTCTCTCTCTCTCTCTTTCTGTTGCTGTTCCCCTCTCTCTTGGCTTCATTCTTATGCAGACTCTCACTTGTTGGACCCCAGGGGTCCAGATGAGTGACCCCAGCCAAAAGAAAGAATCTCTTTTTCAACGGTGCCAGGCAAATTTCCAACATTGAAGCTGGTCTCCCCATCTCTGACTCATCTCTGTGGGTAGGAGGGATAAAATGCCATGGTGGCCAAGCCCAGATCACCCGTCCTTTCCTGGACCCAAGGTAAGGTGGATCAGTTTCCCCCCAACATTTGAGCTAAGAGGGGTCACGGCTATCCAATGCAGCAAGTAAAGTCAAATTTGAATTTCAGATAAACAATGAGTAGATATATAGTACAAGTATGTACCATGCAATACGTGGAATATACTTACACACACACACACACACACACAAATTGTTGTTTTCCAACCTGAAGTTCAAATTTAACTGAGCATCCTGTATCTTATCTGGCAAAAATCAGGTAGCTTCCCAAAGGAAAACCAAGGTGCTGTTACCGGAACCAGAAGAAGACCAGCACAGAAGATGCCCCCTCCGCCCAGCCTGTTCCTGTGTCTTCACCAGGTCTCACTTTCCTCAACCCCAAAAGGAGGACTTCTTCCAGGCCCCTTTATGAGGATAACTTGGTTGGTTTTCATCACTCTGTTGTTCCTGAGGATTTTAATATAATCTACCTAACTGTGCTCAGTCACTCTTAAAAAAAAAAAACAAAACACTAATGTTTTTCAATAAATAGGGAAAGGGGTGAAGCACATCAGACACTGGATGATATCATTACTCAGCCAGTCAACTGAAGAGGCATGATAACATTGGAAGGCTCCTGAGGCAGAATCCAAACAAACCACAGCATTTAGAATTAAAGCCACGCCGGGCACCATGCTGGGTCTGGGAGTGGCAGAGAACAACATCAGAGAGGGGGCTTCAGAGGTCGATTTTGAGTCTTAGATCAGCATCTTACAGGCCCTGAGAGCCCAGACAAGGTGCCTTCCTTCTCTGAGCCTCAGTTTCCTCAGCTGTAAAATGGGGGTACTCCTACCTACCAGTCCCAGAAGGGGCACTATGAGGATGGGATAAGTGGGTGAGGTTGGTGGATGTAAAAGAACTTTGTAACCTCTGCAGAGTCAGAGCAATGTTACCATTAGTATGTGTGAAAGCACTTTGAGATGGGGGTGGGAGGGACTGCAATTTAAGAATGTAAGGGAAAAATTTTTTTAAATTTTTTAGAGCATATTTATTTTGAGAGAGAGAGAGAGACAGAGAGAGAGAGAGAGCATGAGCAGAGGAGGGGCAGAGACAGAGGGAAAGAGAGAGAATCCCTGCTTGGGCGCAGGGCCCAATCCCATGGACTGGGACATCACACCCTGAGCTGAAACCAAGAGTCGGAGGCCTAAGTGACTGAGCCATCCAGGCGCCCCAAGGAGGAAATGTTTGAAAAGAAAGAGAAGAAGGGCAGAAAGGAGGGAGGATGTCAGGACGTCAAGAAGAAAGGTTACCTCTCATGACAAAGCTCCAGGCATCATGGGCAAGGACGCATTTTGTATTTAGTGGATTCTGGATTCGTGAAGCTCTGAGGGCCTGAGGCCCTGACTGCCTCGCCAGCCTCACACGCCCAGGCTTTGAACACATGACATTCTTCCCTGCCTCTGGGTCCTCACACGTGCCGTTCCCTTTAACTGGAACACTCTTACCTCCAATTTTTTTTTTTCTTGCTTGGTCTCGAAAATTACTTCTCTGGGGAGAAGCTGACACCCCAGCTTGGGTTAAAGGCTCTTACGATATACCAGTTCAGTGTGATGAATGTCCCGCCCGCTATATCCTGTCCTGCACCAGGGTTCCTAGTTCATGCCTGCAGCATCCTGCTATACACACCCAGCAACTCCCCACGTACGGACTTTTCTCCCCGGGTGTGAAGGGCTGGAATTGCGGGCAGGTGAAGGCCCCCAGGACAGCCAGCTCTCTCAGCCTCAGAGGAGGAGAAAGCTGTGAGGTTCCCAGGGCAGGTGAGCCCCACCCTCCTCCCCACTTGTACCACTGTGTCCTAGCATCACCCCCCCAAAATAAAATTACTTGCCCTCAAATCCCTATCTCAGGGTCTGCCTCAAAAGAAACCCAACCTGAGACATGCACTGAGACTCTCGAGTAGTAATCAATGACTAACGATGAAGTCATTTGCTACCTGTCTGCCTGCTCCTTTGGACACTCGGGCAGTACGGTAGATACTATAGGATAGCTCATTCAACACCACCCTGATCCAACTCCCCCTTCACATTCCAGCCAGTGGTGGCCACGTGACAAAATTCTGACTGACGAGGTAGAAGTAGAGTCTGTTAGGAAGGTGAGCCCCAAGGTAAGAAAAAAAAAAAAAAAAAGACCTTGGGAGGAGAAGGCTTTTGGTCCTCTTGGAATACAGATGTGATATCTGGAACTACAGCAGCCATCTTGCAGCCATGGGGATAAACCTCCTTGCAGGTGGCAAAACCAAGAAGATACAGAGTCACAGTCTCCGATAGCATTGTTGAATGGCTGCCCCATCCTTGAACTGCCTACCTCCAGAATACTCTCAGATGATAAAAATAAGACCCGATCTGTTGAAGCCACCATTTCAAGATTGTCCATATTTGCAGCTGAATGTTTTGTGAACCTATGCAGACAGGGATTATGTTGGTTCCACCCAATGCATATTACTGGCTTTTAGGCTTATGCATAATACACAGTAGATGTGCAATGCAGATGTGTCGATTTAATAAATGAATTCCACCCAAAAGTCTCTTCCTGCAAGCATGGAGTTTATTTTGTGTGGCAAACCCGTAAGGAAGAAACTCAGGGCTGTAGACACATAGCCAGAATATCTGTGCAGTTATTAAGATTGTGATTCTAGAGAGAAATGGTCTCTTTATTAAATCGCATGAGGTGTTCTACTGGCCAACTGGAGTCCACACACCTGACCTGCTCATAACCATCTAAGTGCAAAGCCTCCATCTGTCCATCAGAGACATCAACGAGCTGGTTACCACTCTTCCTATCCTATACGATGTAATTAGCTTCCAATGAAAACGGATCAGTAACCCACTGGTCTAATTTCCCCCATTACATCCCAGCTTGAAGGCAGGCTGCCTTTTCTCTCCATTTCAGGGAACATCTTCCCAAATCGGAATAAAACTTCCTTGGCTAGACAGAGGCTGCTTCCAGAAGCAATGTGGTAGGGAGAGCATTAGGACCAGGAGCCAGTATGTCTGGGGTCCAGCACCACCAGCCTGCTGAAAGATCCGGACCTGGTTACTTCTCTCTGAGTCTGGGCTTCCTCATCGGTAAAAGGAGCCGGTAAAAGTCCCGGAAATCTATTCCGGGAATAGCTTACATGCTGAACTGTTACATCGTGGCAGGTACATCCGATGAGTTTCCTTTTTAACTCTTCACATTCATCCTATCAGAGAAACATGCCACACCTTCCCCCGGCCCCCCACTTCATAAGTGCTACAATTGGTCTACAAAAAAAACTGCACGAGATTAAGTCACACAATTCAGTGAGCTTAGAGATACGTATACGCTTGTGTTACCAGCACCACAACCAAGGTGAAAAACATATCCCTCACCTTCCCCAAAAGTTTCCTTGTGCCCTTTTGTTTTTGGTTATGGTTTTGTTTTTGTTTTGTGGTAAGAACATTAACCAGAGAGCTACCCTCTTAACAGAAGCTAATTCCACCTGGGACAACCCTCACACCCAGGAAAAAACACCCAGAAAAAAAAAATGTTGAATTTGGCCAGTCAAGTCGGCAGAGAAAACTGACTGTCATAGGGGGGATGCTGAAGGGCATGAGGTTGCTTTTGGGGGTGAAACAAATGTCCTAAAATTAGACTATGACAATGGTCACACAACTCTGTAGATGTACTAAATATACATATATATGTGTATATGTGTGTGTATACACACATATATGTATATACACATATATGTATATACACATATGTACATATACATATATGTATGTGTGTATATACATATATGTACACATATGTATATGTGTATATACATATATGTACACATATGTATATGTATATACACACATATATATACATATAGATAGAGATAGGGATATTCACTGTATATGCACATGAATATACATATATATGTATGTAAATATATACATGCAAGTTTGTAAAAGCCACGTCCTAGACCTGCCCAGGCCTGAACAAAAGGCACGGGGAGGGAGGAGCTCGGGGAGGGAGAAGTTCATATTCCACCGAACATGGAACGAAGGTACTGGTGGAGACAACAAGCTGAATGACAGTGACCACAACAGCACGGCCGATGGAACGTGGATGTCTGCCACGTTCCAGACACGGTGGTTCCACCACCCCACCTCAGTAACACTGCCTTCTGGGGAGGGGCTGGGGGGGAGAGGGGTGTTGCTCAGCCAGAGGTGGGGACCCGTAACCGGCACAGGGGCTCTGCAGACAGATCGCTGGTGCAAACCCAGCCTGCAGCCCTTCCTAGCCTGGGACTTGGGCAAGGTCCAGAGCCTCCCCAAACCTCAACGTCTCCATCTGTAGAGAAGGGCTAAGATGCCCCTGACCTTGGGGTTGAGAGGCTGTGGCCTGGAATCGGGCAAGTAAAGTTCTGAGCAGAGACCTGGGTAGTTCATAGAAACAGCCCATGACGGCTGGCTCCGGCTCCTAGCGTGGGTGCCTGTTTTAGGAGACATGCATGTCAGCTCAGAGTCTGACCCAGCAAGGTCACACAGCCAGGAAGGCGTGGACCCGGGCTTGCAACCCAGGCCCGGCTCTAAACACAGAGGTCTAAACAATCTAAACCACTGGGTCTGACAACTTTGCCTGCCCCAGCCCTGCCCCCTGAAAGCATCTTTCCAGATCATGAATGCCAGAAGTGCCTCATCAGCACTGGGCACCACCCTCCAGTCAGCTCCCTCCCAGCCCTCCGAGGCCAGGGCAAGCACAGGCCACGCCAGAAATTCACTGATAGACACTCTGAACGGCACAAGGGGTGTGTCTGGAACCAGCGGGATCTCCAAGGTCATTTTCCCTCGAAACTGCCTGCTGCTGGGGCCACTGTCCCTCCCTTCCCTGGCAAGGACCTGCAGTAGAGGCTGTGAGAGACCGATGTCTCAGCACGGGGGCCACAGCATCAGCCAGAAGAGGAGAGAGGGACCCAAAAAGAAAGGGTATGGCCACTCAAGCCCTCACAGAGGACAAGAACTTGGCCACATCTCTGTTCAGCCTGGCAAGCTCTAATTAACTGAGCAGCTACTGTGTGCCAGGCACTGAGGAAACAACAGGAATAGGACAAGATCCCCTTTCTCAGCTGAGGACCTCGCAGTGTCCTGAGGGCCACAGAAAAGGGAAGGAATACATGTCACACGATGTAGCACATGTGGTCACAGAAGTTGACCAAAATCGTCCTATTTGATAACCGCTGCCATCTGTGGAGTGATCTAGAAATCCCGTACCAGGGTGTTCCGATAGACGACCCTGGGGGCTGTCCCTTGCACCTGCCACGCTGATGAGGACTTGGCTTCACAACAAACCCGTGGAGTTTCCCGTGGCCACCGTGTCAGATCGTCACAAGTTTAGTGGCTTGAAGCAACACATATTAATCTCTTCCAGGTGCAGGGGTCAGATGTCTGAAATCAGTTTCCATGAGCGAACGCTAAGGTGTCACTCATTCTAGAGGCTCCAGAGGATCCTTGCCGTTGGCAGCTTCCAGAAGCCAACGGATGCCAGTGGCTAGTGGTCCCTCCCTCCATCTTCAAGGCCAGTTGTCTGTCATCTTCTCTCCTCTCTGTCTTTGTACTTTCTGCCTCTGACCCTCCTGCCTGGCTCGTACAAGGACCCTTGGGATCACATTGAGCACACCCAGAAAATGCAGACACATCGCCCCACTGGAGACCCTCAACTTAATCACATCTATAAAGTCCCCTTTGCCGTGGAAAGCAGCACAGTCACAGGGATTGGGATGCGGACACCTTCAGGGTCCCTGATTCTGCCCAGCACAAGCCCTGGTAAGGTGGGGACTCACCATCACCCCATGTTAGAGACGCGGAAACCGAGGCTTATCCAAAATCACAAAAGGAGGACGGGTTTGCGTCTGGGTTTACCCGGTCCCTAAGAGTGTGTAAGTACGGGTCTCCCCTCTGCTACAAAGACAGTGGGAAGAAGTCCAGAGCAGGCAGTGAAAGACGGCTTCCCGAGAGAGAGAGGAATCCCAAGCCAGATGGCATTTGCAGTCGGGGCATAAATAGGGCATCCTGGGGCTGAACTGCCCTTCCCCCAGCTACACTCTGCACCACCGCTCCCCAGAGTGACGTCTACGCACGCAAAACGCGGGGGAAAGAAGCTTGGTAGCCAGTTTCGCCTGCAGTCCAGATCATTGAGACAAGAACAGTAGCTGAGCTTGACCAATTAGTTATCTCCACTCCAGAACTCATTTGAACATCTAAAACCTCCCTGAGATCTCCCTTCTGAAAAAAAAAGAAGAAGAAAAAGCATCATTGATGCCCATTTGCCAATTAACATAAGCGCATTAACCCCCCTGCCTCCCTCCCTCCATCCTTCTCCCTGGCCGTGGAGTGTTTGTCCAGAAGCATTTTTCCATTATGAACAAGTATCTCGCGTCTACAACAGGCGGGAGAAATAAGGCGTCTAGACACAGGCCAGACAAGCCTGGCCTCCCCCAACCTCGGCCGTGACTCAGTCTGAACAGAACCCCTCTCGGGGCCTCCTAAGGAGGCCCGGGCTGGGAAGACGTGGAAAAACGTTCAGTATGAAAACACGGAAACTTTTTTTTTTTAATCTCGGGGAAAAGGAAGAAAATAAAAAGTTGCCCATGATCCCACAGCAGACAAACCTCTGTTAGCACAGGAAGTGCATTTCTTTCTAACCTTTTCTCTACGAATAAAATAACGATAATTGCAGCTTACCCTGGGCGCAAGGTGCCGTTCTTCTGAGCGTTTTGCATCCACTGTCCCGATCCTCACGGCAATTCTGTGAGGCAGGCGGCATTATCATCCGCAGTTAACGGGCAGACGGAGCATTAAACAGCTGAACAGAGCCAGGATGGTGGGCAAGAGTAGAGACTTTGGGGGCAGACTGCCAATTCTCTCTCTTTCTCTCTAACTTCATGTATCCTTTGTGTACGTAAAATTGAGGCATGTTGTGATATATGCACAAGTTTTAAAAAGGTACAAAATACGCAACACCATGACAAGTCTCCCTGCCTCTCCTGATCCCAGCTACCGGGTTCCCTCCCCCAGAGGAAGCCGCTGTTAGCAACGTCTTTGCATCTTTTCAGAGATATTTGGGGCAAGCAAATATGGTTTAGTACACCCGTGTGTGTGTGTGTGTGTGTGTGTGTGTGTGTGTGTGTCCGTGGGCTGCATTCCTTTTTACAAATGGTGATACGCTCTACACCTGTGTTTGTTTTAAACAATTTTTTTTTAATTTTTCCTAATCTTTCTTTTTGAGAGAGAGAGACAGAGTGCTAGTGGGGAAGGAACAGAGAGAGAGGGAGACACAGAATCTGAAGCAGGCTCCAGGCTCTGAGCTGTCAGCACAGAGCCCAACGCAGGGCTCGAACTCACGGACCGTGAGATCATGACCTGAGCCGAAGTCAGACGCTCAACCTCCTGAGCCACCCAGGCGCCCCTCTATAACCCCCGTCTGTTAATTTAATAAAATATCTCACTGGTCATTATGTGTGAGTCAAGGGTGGGCTCCCACCTGATATGTAGAGAAAGAGAATATTTAACCAGTTCCTCCTTCATCCCATCATTGTGAGAAGCAAATAATGCAGGTAAGACACTTAACTAGAGCCTTGCTCATAGGAAGCACTCACGGTATGGAAGATGTTATTAATAGAATTGTGGGCGCCTGGCGGGCTCAGTTGGTGGAGCGTGTGACTCTTGATCTTGGGGCTGTACATTTGAGTCTATGTCAAGTATAAAGATTGCTTAAAAATAAAATCTTAAAGGGGCTCTTGGGTTGCTCAATCGGTTAAGTGTCCAACTTCAGCTCAGGTCATGATCTCGCGGTTTGTGGGTTCGAGCCCCGCGTCGGGCTCTGTAATAACAGCTCAGACTCTGGAGCCTGCTTCACATTCTGTCTCTCTCTATCTCGCTCGCTCTCTCTCTGCCCTTCCACTGCTCACATTCTGTCTCTCTCTGCCTCAAAAATTAATAAACATCAAAAAAAATTTTTTTAAACAGCTTAGGTGATGAAATGTCACTTCCATCATCACATTACCTGA
Source organism: Prionailurus bengalensis (assembly GCF_016509475.1). Classification (NCBI taxonomy): domain Eukaryota; kingdom Metazoa; phylum Chordata; class Mammalia; order Carnivora; family Felidae; genus Prionailurus; species Prionailurus bengalensis. The sequence goes on along the minus strand of NC_057357.1, from coordinate 34,600,310 downwards.
GATTGTAACTCCCATCTTGCCGGCAGACTTTCTCTATTTGCCTTCTCCGCGTACACACTCCGCGTTGGAAAGGCCAACACGGCCGGGAACTGCACGCGGGTCTCTAGCCGACACGGGCAAGGAACTGAGGTCCTCAGGAAACAGCTGCGGAGGAACCGAATTCTGCCAACAACCTGGCAGAATCAGCTTGGAATCAGACCCTTCCGCAGTCCAGCTTTCCAATGAGACCCTGGTCCCAGCCAATAACCAGGTTGCAGCCTTACGAAAGACACAGAAGCAGAGGGCTCAGCCCCTGGCACGATCACATTCCTCTCACATTGTGTATCCCTCCAGCACAGAAGTTTCTGTCCTCAGGACAGAGACCACCCATTCAGTTTCCCACTCAGGCTGACTGCTCCTGGCACCCCATCCAGAAGAGACCCATCTCTCTGTGCCTTTCCTAACAGGAGATATGACCACCCAGCGCTGTATGTTAACTGGACCATTGTCCGTCTCTGCCACCAGAATGTGAGCTTTGTGAGGACAAGAGTGGTTGTCTCGTTTGTTCACTGCTTTACTCTCAGCTTACTGGCCCACAGCATGCACTCAACACTTTGTTGAACCGATCAGTAAATTTCTAATTACCCAATCTCAAACGTGGAGAACAAACACACAACCAATGAGACACAGAAATGTCCTGTTTCAAGAAAAATGGACAAGGGGGGCCTGGGTGGCTCTGTCGGTTAAGCACCTGCCCAGCTCTTGGTTTCAGCTCAGCTCATGATTTCGTGGTCTCGTGGATTCGAGTCCCACATCGGGCTCTGCGCTGGCATCACAGAGCCTGCTTGAGATTTTTTTCTGTCTCCTTCTCTCTCTGCCCCCTCCCAATCATGCTGTCTCTGTCTCTCTCAAAATAAATAAATAAACTTAAAAAAGAAAAGATAAAGAAAGGAAAAGAAAAGAAAGAAAAAAAAGGAAAGAAAAGAGGAAAGAATAATGAACGACAATGTATCCATCTACAGAAATGTTTGCATGAGTCTGACCAGCCCGACCACTCTAGCCTTTGTGCTTATCTATTGACCCCCTACTCTACATGGACACACCAGTGAAAATCTAGAGAGAGCTGAGGACCCCTATATAAGACATATATCGTATAAATAAAGGCTCAACCGACGTTTACTTAAGGGACCAGAACAGTAAATATCTGAGGCATTCCTGGCCATCTCATTGCATCACAACTGTTGTGCTCTGCCCCTGTAGCATGAAAGCAGCTGTGAACAGCTGCAAATGAGTAGACCTGGCTGTGTTCCAGCAAAAGTTTACTTACAAAAGCAGGTAGGCATGCTGGATATTTGCTGGCTGGTTCTATACGAACTCTCCAGGAGCTGAAGTGAGGAATCTGTGTTTGTTGAGCAGCTATTATATACCGTGTACCAAGCAGGGCTGTTTCACTGAGTCCCTAAAACAACTCTGTCGGGTGGGCATGAACCCCATGTTACAGATGAGGGAGACGGAGGCTCGGAGTCATTAATAACTTGCCCAAAGTCACAAAGCTCATTAGCAAAGGTCAGGACTTGAATCCAAGACTTTGTCAAAGCCCTGGCCTTTGTGGCCACGGTACATTGCTACCCCTGGGGGCTGCCGTTGTTTCTGGTTACCCCACTCTGGGTCCCGCAGCAGGTGTGCATCCCCCGCCCCTGCCGGCACTCCAGCCTCCCCTGTGGAAGCCCACTTATCTCTGAGACCATGCAACATTTCTACCCACAGCCCTTTCTACCACTTTCCCTGAATCCCCCTCCCGTCCCTCCACCCCATCAGCTACCTTGCTCTCTCCTTCTCCACAGAGCTCAGCATGCTGCTCTGTCAGCAACGCATTTACCCACCTGGGAAGGAACAAATCGAAAATTTTGTTTTTGCACAAGATGTCCTCTTCGCCCGTGGCTAAAAACCCCCACAGAACAGGAATAACAACCAAAGTCACGCAAAAAGTCGATATATATTGAGCTGGCACACGGGCGAGCAGCTGGCTAGGGGCTGGCAAGGGACTGGAGAAGCAGGGGAAAGAAGACAGAGCTATCTCCAGGAGTGGATAGAAGTGAGCACAGACCCTCCTGCGGGAGCACAGACTTCCCTTAATTCAGCCTGGCAAAGGAGTGGGGGAGATCCCAAAACACAGAGAGCTTGTAGGAACTCATCAGTGGGAGAGTCCCGAGGAAGGGCATTCGGGGGAAAAGCCCAGAAGGAGAGCATGGTCCTGGCAAAGCGGCCAGCAGGCTGGCGAGGCCGTCCGCCGGGAGAGAGAAGGTGGTCTGGTGGGCATCCGGCCCCTCCTTTGGAGGAGAACCGTCCCTTCTGCTGCACAATGCCAGTGGGGCTGTCGATCCAGGGGTCCCACCCACCCGCCACAAGACGCGCCCTGCAGATGCTCCTGATTCCGGAGTTTCCCCACAAACACGGACGTGATGAAGGAAAACGCGTGTGGGCATGGGGTTTACTCCCTTGTAAGATAACGCTTTGCAGAAGGTCCCTTTGTTTCCTGTCCTGAATTTCCTGAGCCTCTCTGGCCCCGGCCCTTTCAAGGCCTGGCTTCTCCAGCTCTCCCTCCCGTTTGGTGTGAGATTCCCCTCACGCACTATCACAACTCTTAGCATAAGATCAGCCATTGCTGGTTTCAGGAGTTTCTTTTTTTTTAATTTTATTGTGTTTGCTTAATTTCTTTTAATAAATAATAAACATACAAAATATGATAATAATAAATATATGAATAATAATAATATAATATGTAATAAATATATAAATAATATTATTACTGTATTAATATTTAATTTTTTTAGTTTATTTATTTATTTATTTATTTATTGAGAGAGAGAGAGAGAGAGAGAGAGAGAGCGCATGAGCAGAGCAGCAGCAGAGACAGAGGGAGAGAGAATTCCAAGCAGCTTCTGCGATGACACAGCACAGAGCCCGACGCAGGGTTCAAACCCATGAAGTGCGGGATCAGGACCTGAGCCGAAACCAAGAGTCAGTCGCGTAGCTGACTGAACCACCCAGACGGCCCCACCTACCATCTCTACGGGATCCGCAAGCAAATAATAACAAAAGACCCCACCTGTTGAGTACCTACTATGCGTCAGGCACTGTGTCCATGGACTAGGGCTGCTGCAACAAAGCACCACAGATTGAGTGACTTAAACCACAGAAATGTATCCTCTCACAGATCTGGAGCCCGGAAGTCCAAAGTGAAGGGGTCGGCCGGGCTGGATCCTCCTGACACGGTGACGGACCTGTTCATGCCTCTCTCCTGGCTTCTGGCAGTTTGCTGGCAACCTGTGGAGTCCCTCGGATTCTGCTGCATCATCCCAATCTCTGCCATCCCTCATCTGTGTCCTCCTGTATGCCTGTCTATGTCTGTGTCCAAATTTCCCCTCTTTATAAGGACGCTAGTCATATTCAATTAGGGCCAGCCCTCGTGACTTCATCTTAATTTGCTGGCCTCTGTGAAGATCCTATCTCCAAACAAGGTCACACTTTGAGGCACTGGGGTTAGAACTGCAGCATATCTTTTTGGGGGAGGACACAAAGAAAACCATGACAGGTGCTGTCCTAATTCCTTATATATTTAAAATTTTTCTCCCAGAAACCCTGTGATGCGGGCACTGGGACTAGGCCCATTTTACAGATGAGGGTCAGAAAGCTGGAATGGGCAAGTGGGAGTCCACACTTGGAAAGTGACAGAGACGGGCCCTGGGCACTTGTCTCTCCACATCACCACTTGGCTTAATTTCGTAGTGAAACACAGCAGTGTGTGTGTGTGTGTGTGTGTGTGTGTGTGTGTCTCCTGATAAATGTTATGAAACATTCTCAGCTCTGTCCCCACCAGGAAATGCACAGACAGATCACCCTGCCCTGTGGCTCTGTCTGGTCCGAGGGGATTGGGGTGGGCTGGTCTCTGAGGACTGGCCTGTCCTTCTTCCTCCAGAGTTTTGAGTCTCCCTCCCATGGAGGATTATCAGAGATGACAGACCCATGAGGTCACGACCCACAGGACAGTTACAATCGGTGTCTAGGACACGTAATAAGGGATCCCCAGCATCATTTGGGCAAAAGTGTCAAAAATAACGATGGTGGTTAATGGCTGCGTTGGATTGAGTTCTTGCACGTTTAGCACATTTACAAGAATCCCTGTGGAGTAACATATAATTATCTTCATTTCTTTGACGTAACTTTATTTTTTTATTTTTTAATATAATTTACTGTCAACTTGGCTAACATACAGCGTGTATAGCATGCCCTTGGCTTTGGGAGTAGATCCCCGTGGTTCATCGCTTACATGCAACACTCAGTGCTCATCCCAACAAGTGCCTCCTCAATGCCCATCCCCCTTTTCCCCTCTCCCCTCCCACCCCCATCAACCCTCAGTTTGTTCTCCGTATTTAAGAGTCTCTTATGGTTTGCCTCTCTCCCTCTCTAGCCAAATTATGGAAAGACCTTAAACGTCCATCAACTGAGGAATGGATAAAGAAGATGTGGTTTTTATATACAATGATACACGACTTGGCAATGAGAAAGAATGAAATCCTGCCATTTGTAGCAACATGGATGGAACTGGAAGGTATTATGCTGAGTGAAGTCAGTCAGTCAGAGAAAGACAGAGATCACCTGTTTTCACTCATTTTACAGGTGAGGCTCAGAGAGATTTCCCGGCACCGTATGCAGGTAGGGTGCACGGAGCAGGCAGCTCCCCACCCAGATCCTCCACCATGGACTGCCCCCCCCCCCGCCCTGCCAGAAGGTGGGCTCTCACTCCCCTTGAGTGCACTGCACTGGCCTTGGGACTTGTTGACCGGGCAGAATGCAGAAGTGCTGTCGTGACTCTTCCTAAAGCTGACGGAAGAGGTCGTGCAACTGCCACCTGGGTCACCAGGAACACTCCCTCTAGGAAAAGCAGGTGGATGGGCTACCCTGAGACGCCCCTCCCCCCACCCCAGTGCAGGAGAGGGCCTGGAGGATGTCCAGCCGTGTGAAGCGAGAGAGAGAGGGAGAGACAGAGAGACACACCAGGAAGCAGGGATGGTCCAGACGCCAGAGAGAAGAACCCGCCCAGAAGTGGGTCTTCAGCCTCAGCTCCTCCAGCTCCGACCACACGGGTCAGGGACAAACAGCCCAGAGGAATCCTTCCTAAATCCCTGCCCCACGCATTTAGGAGCAGAACAAAATGGTTGCCCTAAACCCTGAGTTTTACCATTGTTTTTTACTGAGTAGTAGAGAGCCGAAACAGTCTTTGGCATGCCTCGGGTGCCCCGGCGAGTCAGAGCTGGTGTCTGTATGCACGCGGCAGGTGCCTAGGCTTGGGTGCGGTGTTCTGCACCACAGGGTGGGAGCCGGGTGGGCAGGTCCAGCCGGGTGTGAGCTCCCGGGCAGCGTAACTGCACCCCCGGGCGGGGGCTTCGAAGCACACTCTGGAAGACGTGGACCCTGGCTGCTCTGTGTTGATTAGCTTTGGTTCGTGAAGTGTTCCCAAGATAAAAGGAGCTGATGCAGAGCCGTATCATCAAAGTGTATTTGTGAGATCTGAAGGCTCCCAAAGTGTCGTGGGCTTAAACAGAGGAAAATGCGAACTGGAGACAGGGAAGGACGATAGACCACAAAGCCTGGAACAAAATGAAAGGGGCCACCTGCATTCTGACCCCCAAATAATAGTCCCCATTTTCTGTTCTCAGTGGAGGGGGGGTGCTGACGTGTGGGGGTGGCATTTTCAAGGAGAAGGCATTGCATAACCCTGCCCTATGTCACCCAGAAGAAGACCGGAGCTCAGAGCGCTTGTCCATAGTTCCCCCGGGGGGGAGGAGTGCTCAATCCCAGGTCAGCTCAAGTCCAGAGCCCAGACCCCCAGCCCCGGCCTCCATTACACTGCTCGAGGTTCCCTCCAACCTTGTTTTTCTCCACCCTCCAGCCCATTCCCCAACCACCAAGTTCAGCATTTCAAATCACAACACGTTCTTGAAGGTTCCTACTCAATTCAGGCACGACGCCCAGAGGAACGATGGTCATCCCTCCCACCACCCTCTTCCCGAATGCCAAGACCACGATTGCACACCTGCACAAATTTCAAAGTGCCGCTGAGAAACAGGTTAACTACGGCTCAGCCTGAGGGCCTCTCTGCGGTTAGTTTTGGCACATGGACGGCGTAAAGAAAGGTACTCTGGTGGCACGGTGGAAAAATGCACTTTCACCTGGTCAGAGCCAGACAGAGTGGAGGATTTCACCTGCTCTGTGCACCACCCTATCTCTCAAAGTGAAGTCAAGCTTCTCTGAACAAACTAACAGCATCAGTTTTGCTCCACGTGGGGTCGACACAGCCGAATACAGCGGAAAAAGCAGAAGTAAAGTCACTGAGACAGACTCACCCCAATGTCCATCATAGTAGTGCAAATCAATCGATTGCGTGTGTTCGTTCCCCAAAATAACGTACTGCAGAAAAAAATGAATGAGCTACATCACACACAGCACAGACTAATCTTGGAGTGCTGAGCAACAGTATTCAAAACAAAAAGAAGTAGACGGTTTATGGGGCGCCTGGGTGCCTCAGTTGGTTAAGTGTCCGACTTTGGCTCAGGTCATGATCTCAGGGTTCATGAGTTCGAGCCCCGTGTCGGGCTCTGTCCTGACAGCTTGGGGCCCAGAGCCTGCTTTAGATTCTGTGTCTCCCCTCTTCCTGTCCCTCTCCCACTCTCTCTGTCTCTCTCTCTCTCTCTCTCAAAAATAAACATTAAAAAAAAATTAAAACCAACAATCCTGGCGAACGTCACCTGCAATTATTTGGGACTGACCAAACCTATCAAACACCTGTTGTAAACAGGCACTCTGAGAGGTTCTGGCCATTGATGGTCAGTAGCTACACCCTCAGCCTGAAAACCCGAGATGCCTCTCTGTGAATTGGATTAGAAAGAAATCCCAGTGACTAATAATAATAATAATATATAAAAATAATTTTTAAAAATTCCAGGGACAACACACAGGCTTAAAGAGAAATCAATGTGTTATTGTGTGCATCAGGAAACAGATGTTTCCTATCGTCTGTCATTACATGTAAACATTTTTTTTTTAATTTTTTTTTCAACGTTTATTTTTATTTTTGGGACACAGAGAGACAGAGCATGAACGGGGGAGGGGCAGAGAGAGAGGGAGACACAGAATCAGAAACAGGCTCCAGGCTCTGAGCCATCAGCCCAGAGCCCGACACGGGGCTCGAACTCACAGACCGCGAGATCGTGACCTGGCTGAAGTCGGACGCTTAACCAACTGCGCCACCCAGGCGCCCCCATGTAAACATTTTTTAAGTGAGAGCCAAGACTTTGTATTCAGGGGCGCCTGGGTGGCTCAGTCGGTTAAGCATCCGACTTCGGCTCAGGTCGTGATCTCGCGGTCTGTGAGTTCGAGCCCCGCTTCGGGCTCTGTGCTCACAGCTCAGAGCCTGGAGCCTGCTTCTGATTCTGTGTCTCCCTCTCTCTCTGACCCTCCCCCCATTCATGCTCTGTCTCTCTCTGTCTCAAAAATAAATAAACATTAAAAAAAATTTTTTAAAGACTTTTTTTATGAGAATTCATAAATTCATTATGAGAATTCATTATGAGAATTCATTATGAGATTCATTATGAGAAACGGAATATGCAAACAGACAGTGGCCAGACCGCATGTGAAAAATAGAATTCTGGTGTCACCTGGGTGCCTCAGTCCGTTGAGTGTCCAACTTCAGCTCAGGTCATGATCTCACAGTTTGTGAGTTCGAGCCCTGCGTCAGGCTCTGTGCTGACAGCTCAGAGCCTGGAGCCTGCTTCCGATTCTCTGTCTCCCTCTCTCTCTGCCCCTCCCCCGCTCGTGCTCTGTCTGTCTGTCTGTCTGTCTCTCTCTCTCAAATAAATAAACTTTAAAAAAAAGAGTTATCAAACCATGACAAGACATGTTAGAACCTTAAATGCATATCACTAAGTGAAAGAAGCCAGTCTGAAAACGTAATATATTGCAGGATTCCAGCCGTATGACATTCTGGAAAAGGCAAAAGTATGGAGACAATAAAGAAATTAGTGCTTCTGCTAGGAATTTACCCAAGGGATACAGGAGTGCTGATGCATAGGGGCACTTGTACCCCAATGTTTATAGCAGCACTTTCAACAATAGCCAAATTATGGAAAGAGCCTAAATGTCCATCAACTGATGAATGGATAAAGACATTGTGGTTTATATACACAATGGAGTACTACTTGGCAATGAGAAAGAATGAAATATGGCCCTTTGTAGCAACGTGGAAGGAACTGGAATGTTATGCTAAGTGAAACAAGTCATACAGAGAAAGACAGATACCATGTTTTCACTCTTATGTGGAGCCTGAGAAACTTACCAGAAGACCATGGTGGGGGGGGGGGGGGAGGAGGGAAAAAAGAAGTTAGAGAGGGAGGGAGCCAAACCATAAGAGACTCTTAAAAACTGAGACCAAACTGAGGATTGATGGGGGGTGGGAGGGAGGGGAGGGTGGGTGATGAGTATTGAGGAAGGCACCTGTTGGGATGAGCACTGGGTGTTGGATGGAATCTGATTTGACAATAAATTTCATATTAAAACAATTTTTTTAATTAAAAAAAAGGAAATCAGGGCTTGCCGGGGGTTGGAGGGGAGAGAGGGATGAGAGGCAGAGCACAGGGGCTTTCAGGGCAGTGAACATACTCTGTGTGATTCTACAGTGGTGACACACGTCATTATGCATTTGTCCAAACCCGTGGAACACACACCACCAAGACTAACATCAAGGTGAACTATGGACTCCGGGGGATGATGTGCCCTCATCAATTGTAATAAACGTACCACTCTGTTTTGGGGGGGGGGGGTTGATAGTGGGGGAGGCTGTGCATGTGCGGGAACAGGAGGTACATGGGAAATCGCTGAATTCCCCTCAGTTTTGCTGTGAATCTAAAAATGCTCTAAAAAATAAAGTTCATTAATTTTTTTAATGTTTATTGATTTATTTTTGAGAGAGAGAGAGAGAGAAAGACGATGAGCAGGGTAGGGGAAGACAGAGAGGGAGAGAGAATCCCAAGCAGGCTTCAGGCTGCCAGCACAGAGCCCAGCATGGGGATCAAACTCACGAATCATGAGATCATGACCTGGACTGAAACCAAGAGTCAGATGCTTAACTGACTGAGCCACCCGGGTGCCCTGAAAGTTGATTAATTTTTTAACAATGTTTTAAGAAATGAAGGAGAGAAGAGGGAAGGGTGTTGGGCCTGTGACCTTACTTCTCTGACCTCATCTACAGAATGGGAACAAGCCTTCTGTCCCAGGACAGCCATTATGACCACAAGACATCTGGCATGCCTTCCATTCCCCTGGGATTAATAACCAGGACATGGTTTGTATTTCCAGAATCACTGCCCCTTATTCAACTCAAAAAGATCAATCTATGCCCAGCTCAAAGGAAACAAATCTATTTCATTTTCTTTATTTTTTTTTTATTTTTTAAGATTTATTTTTTTTTCAACGTTTATTTATTTTTGTTAAGATTTATTTTTGAGAGAGAGAGAGAGACACACACACACAGAGGGTGAGCTAGGAAGGGGCCGAGAGAGAGAGAGGGAGCCACAGAATCCAAAGCAGGCTCCAGGCTCTGAACTGTGTGGGGCTCGAACCCACCAACTGGGAGATCATGACCTGAGCCCAAGTAGGATGCTTCACCAACTAGCCACCCAAGCACCCCCCACAAATGTATTCAACATTTTTTTTTTACATTTATTCTTGAGAGACAGAGTGAGACAGAGCACAAGCAGGGCAGGGGCAGAGAGAGAGTAAGACACAGAATCGGAAGCAGGCTCCAAGTTCCGAGCTGTCAGCATAGAGCCTGACAGGGGGCTCGAACTAACAAACCGCGAGATCATCACCTGAACCGAAGTCGGTCACCTAACCAACTGAGCCACCCAGGTACCCCACCCACACAAATGTATTTTAAATAAAATGAAGTTGAAATCAGATGAGAGGCCCAAAGAGGCTGTTGAGAAAAGAGTGGCCCTTCCCTGGGGAGACAGTGCGTCAGCCCCCTCCCTGCCCCTAGCGCGTTTTGCTGCTGCCAGTAATCAGAGGTGATGTACCCTCAGCGAATGCCCTGGGACCCCATAATACATGCCAGGATACAGCGATGGGACGCCTTGCTCAGGCGGGGCCACAGTCGGTGGAGGGAGGGAGCCTGGCTGGGAAGACATTTTGCTCCCCCAAGTCCTCCACCAGCATCCTGGGCCCTGGATAACCTAGCAGGAGGAAGAGAAACAGGGCAGGCTTGTGACAGTTGGAAATGCTCATTAATCTCCCAGAGGCAGAGGCAGGAAAGAACAGGGCGTCTGTGTAAGCTCATCTCAAAAGAGGACATTTGGATCCAGGTCTAAGTGGACCATAAAACCTCTTCTCCGCCCCCTCCCACCCCGCCCCACACCCAGAGTGTGTGTGTGTCGATGGCCAGCTTCTCTGAAACTGGGTGTTCCCAATGACATCCAGGACAACAGCGCCTCCAGCCTCTCGGTCGTTCTGCGAATGCAGGTGCTCAGCATTACATCGACCACCAGCATAGGCAAGACCCTGCTCTCAGACAGCTTACACCCCAGTGCAAGACACAGACGACAAACAAGGAAAAATAAGTAACATCAGTCTGGAGAGCAACGAGCTGATGCAGAAAATACAACAGGGCTGTGATAGACACCCAGGCAGGCGGTCCGGGTAACATAGGACAGGGGGGCGGGGAGAGCTCTCCGAGCAGGGAGATTTAGCCATGAACTACACGCTGAAGAAGCCGTCTGTGCACGTGGAAACTGGGCTGGGCACTGGCATCCTGGGCCAAGGGGGGCAGCAAAGCCAGAGGCCTGAGCCAGCTGGGACGCTCCATCAGTCTGCTAACTGCTCACAAACAGGGAGATTGAAACAAGAGGAATTCATTCTCCTGCGGCCCTGTGCACCAAGAGTCTGCGGGGTCAAGGTGTCCACAAGGGCTGGTTCCTACAGGAGGCCCTGAGGGAGAGTCTGTCCCACGCCCACGCTTGTCTCCTGGCTTCCGGGGTCTGTGGCCATCTTTGTCATTCCCCAGCTTGTAGACGCATCACTCCAATCTCTGTGCCCGTCTTCACATGGACCTCCTCCCTCTGCGTCCCCTCCTCTTTCCATAAGGACACTTGTAGGATCATGATTGCATCTCAAAGTCCTCAATTAATGACATCTGCAAAGACTGTTCCCAAATGCGATCACATTCAGAGGTTCCAGGTAGACACAAATTTTTGGAAGATACCATTCAGCCCACTGCAGACCCTAAATTGTGCAATTTTAACACTGCAGCCGGTCATCTGCAGGCCTACGGAGGAGGGGGAGACTGGCTGGGTGATTCTAATATGATTAGCAAGAACAACAGTAGCAGGCACCATGGACCCCTCACCATGGCCCCTCGTCCCCACCATTTCTCTGCTTCTAACAGGCAGCCCCAGAAGGTTTTCTCTGGACTCACTGCTCACACACAGCTGACCAGACACACCAAGGAATCGGCAGCCCTACCCAACGACTGCAGGATTTGGTGTACAAACAGCCCAGAGCCCTCGCCTCTTGGGTGAGACAACTCAGAGAAGCACATGTTTTACGCTGGTTCCGAGAATTCCCCAACAAGGTGAAACTCCAGGGAACCGGAGCCTTCGCCCTCAAAAAGGGGGAATGAAAAATGGGGCAGACACTCTGGAAAACGGGCGGGCTGTTTCTCAAAACGTTAAATACAGCATTAATTACAGAAGACCCAACAACTGCACTCCTGGGTACGCAGCCTAGAGAAAGGAAAACGTAGTCCAGGCAAAAACTTTACGTGCATATTCATAGCCCCCTTATTCGTAATAGCCAATGCCTATCAACTAACGAATGCAGTCTATCCATACAATGAAATGTTATCTTGCCGTGAAACAGGAATGAAGTAATGATGGGTACTAGGACATGATGGATTAACGTTGAAAAGATGTTCCGTTAAAGAAGCCAGACACAAAAGAGAGCATTCGTATGATTCCAAGTATGCAAAACACCCAAAAGAGGCAAATCCATAGAATAGGAGCGGCCAGGGATGAGGGCAATCCGAATGAACGCTCGTGGGTGCAGAGCGTATTTCTGGGGTGACGAACGCGTTTTGGAATGAGATGGTGGTGACAGTTGTACAGTCTCCCTGAATACGCTAAATCCACCCATCTGTATACTTCCCCAGGTGACTTTTGTGGTACGTAAATTTCACCTTCCAGCTGCAATAACAGCACACCGAAGACAGAGGGGCTCATAAGCCACAGAGATTTACCTCTCACAGCTCTGGGGGCTGGACGTCCGGGGCTAGAAGTCCTCCTGGACCTGTCGCCCTCTTCCCTTCCCCCAAGAAGAGACTGCTACTTCTGTCTGAGGACATCTTTCCAGACTTCTTTCTGTGCATACATCCTGAAAAAACAAAAACAAAAACATGTAATATTTTGTGAATGTTTGCTCTTATATAACTGATATTTATACAGTTTCTATAACCCTATAACTTGCTTTTTTTTTAATCTAACAATGTGACTTGGTCAAATTAGTGAAATTAATGTGTTCTTTAAAATGCAAGGGATGTTGGGGCGCCTGGGTGGCTCAGTTGGTTGAGTATCCGACTCTTGATTTCAGTTCAGGTCACGATCCCAGGGTCATGGGATCAAGCCCCACATCGGGCTCTGCACTGAGCATGGAGACTGCTTGGGATTCTCTCTTTCCCTCTCTCTCTCTGTCCCTGTGGCATGTGAGTGCACGCTCTCGCGCTCTCTCCTCTCTCACGCTCTCTCTCTCTCTCAAAATAAACAAATAAATAAATATTAAAAAACAAACAGAAGGGGCTCCTGGGTGGCTCAGTCGGTTAAGCGTCTGACTTTGGCTCAGGTCACAATCTCACAGTTCGTGAGTCTGAGCCCCGCGTCAGGCGCTGTCCTGATGGCTCAGAGCCTAGATCCCGCTTCAGATTCTGTGTCTCCCTCTGTCTCTGACCCTTCCCTGCTCACACCCTGTCTGTCTCTCTCTCTCTCAAAAATAAACATTAAAATAAATTTTTTTAAAGATGGGTATGATTAACAATACTCAAGAAATCAGAAAATTAAGTTTCAGGGAAGTAAAGGAACTCCCGACCACCTCACTTGTGGAACGTTCTCCACAATCAGGTGTCTAACGAGTGGAAAGGACTGGTCGGTGGCCCTGCAACTGATCTGAAGCCAGTGCTGGAGCACCCAAAGGTCAGCTTGGTGCCTCTGCACACAGACCCGGGAGCCAGACAGGCAGCAGGTGCTCTTAGAAGCTAGTGGGAGGCAGGGGGCAGAGTTCTAATCACCTGCTCTCAGCAGTCCTGGGGCGAGGGGAGGGGGGAGGTTGGGAAAGTGCTCCCTCAGGAGGACACAATCTTCTAGAGCTGATGGGGAAAACACATCAAGTATTCAGTAAACACACGACCTTTGGAAAGGGGCTGCTCGGAACACATGAACCAATAAGAATCACCTGACAGCAATTTCCTGCAACCTGGTTTCTTATCACACATCTGGCATTCCGGCCGCCTTCCTCTGTTGCATACATGATTTGCCATTAGCCCTGATGGTGGAGGTAATGTACACTCCCGCATGCGTGAGCGAGCACCATAACCCTTGTGTCACCGAGCCTTGGGACAGCTGCTCGAGGGAAGAGGCGTGCAGGAAAGGGCCTTTCGTGCAGGCTTCACCCAGCACACCCGCTCGGAGGTCTGGGAGACGAGTCTGCATGCCAGCTCTGCCATGCAGAAGCTGGGAGGCTCCTGGTAAGGCACGTCACCTCTCTGAGCCTCAGGGCTGTTGTGTGGATGAAGGAGGAACTGAAGGGCGAAGGGGCCAGCAGAGGGGCTTGTAAATAACTGAGATACGGAATGGGAAGGGACCTCTCCCCCATGCCTGCAGAGCTCTGCAAAGAAGGGCTGACTCTCGCTCCCCCTTATTCCCATAAATTCCTGTTGTGTTGCAAACTACCCCAAAATTCAGTGGCATAAACAATAACCCTTTTGTTATGCTCATGGATTCTTCGGGTCAGGAATTCAAGAAGGGCACCATGGGGCCAGGTTTGTTTCTGCTCCATGATGTCTGGGGTAGGGGCAGGTGGGGGGGGGGCGAGTGGAGGGCGGGTGGAGGGCAGGGGGGTACTCTTACAGCAGTGGGCTGAAGAGCTGGGTCCCTCCGGGGGAACCCTTCCAAGATGGTTTCTATTGTGCGTTGAATTGTGTCTCCCCAAAAGATATGTTCAAGTCCTAACCCCAAACCTGGAACATGACCTTATTTGGAAATAGGGTCTTTGCAGATGTAATAAGGCGAAAATGAGGTCATGCTGGATGAGGTGGGCCCTAAGCCAGTAATCGGTACCTTCCTAAGAGGAAATTTAGACACATAGACACAAGAAAGATGACCATGTGAACACAGAGGCAGAGATTGGAGTAATGCATCTAGAAGCCAATGACAGCTGACAGCCACCAGAAGCTAGAAGGCAGGCAGGGAGGTCGTGTGGATTGAATGTTTCTGTCCCCCTAAATTCATAGATTGAAGCCCCAAAGCCCAGTGAGGCCGCTTCTGAATATGAAGCATTTATGGAAGTAAGGTTAAATGAGGTCATGAGGGTAGAGCCTGATGGCAGAGGATTAATATCATTATAGGAAGAAGCACCAGACAGCTTGCTCCCTCTCTCCTTGCCTACACAAAAAGCGGCCGCCTGACGACAGAGAGGTCTTCCAGCCAAGAACTTCATGCTTTCACCAACCCCCAACCACGGTGGCACCTCAGTCATGGACTTCTCAGCACCCCCCTCCCAAACTGTGAGGAAGTAAAGGTCTTTTGTTTGAGCCACGAAGCCTATGGTGTTTTGTTACAGCAGCTCGAGCTGACTAATACACAGGATCCTTCCCTAGAGCCTTGGGAGAGGGTACAGCCCTGGTGACTCTTGATTTTGGACTTCTGGGCTCCAGGAGCGTGAGCGAATAAATCCTCGTTGAGTTAAGCCTTCCCGTTTATGGCAATTTGTTACCTCAGCCGGGACATTAATAGTTTTGTTGCCTACGTTTGCAGGGCCTGGAAGGAGGGGTGAAGATCAGATTCACCTAGGCCCACTGACCAGACAGTCTGCACGGGTGTGGCACCCCACCCTCCCCAGCATGTCGGGGGTGATTACTACCTGAATGATTTTGGATTAGCAATGATTATGGCTTGTAAATTCAATTAATCTTCAACAAAGCAGGAAAGAATATCCAGTGGGAAAAAGTCTCTTTAACAAACGGTGTTGGGAAAACTGGACCATTTTCACACACCATACACAAAAATAAACTCAGAATGGATTAAGGACCTAAATGTGAGACATGAAACCATAAAAATCCTAGAAAAGAACAAAGGCAGTAATTTCTCTGACATCGGCCATAGCAACTTCTTTCTAGATATGTCTCCTGAGGCAAGGGAACAAAAGCAAAAATAAACTATTGGGACCACATCGAAATGAAAACTTCAGCACAGCAAAGGAAATAATCAACAAAACTAAAAGACAGCCTACGGAATGGGAGAAGATATTTGCGAATGACATATCCAATAAAGGGCTAGTATCCAAAATATATAAAGAACTTACACAACTCAACACCCCAAAAACACAAAATCCAACTAAAAATTGGGCAGAAGACATGAACAGACATTTCTCAAAAGAAGACATCCAGATGGCCAATAGGCACATGAAAAGATGCTCAACATCACTCATTATTAGGGAAATACAAATCAAAACCACAATGAGAAAAAAAAAAAACAACCCACTACAATGAGATACTGCCTCATATCTGTCAGAATGACTAAAATCGACAACAGGTGTTGGCAAGGATGTGGAGCAAACGGAACCCTCAGTGCACTGTTGGTGGGAATGCAAACTGGTGCAGCCTGTATGGAAAACAGCATGAAGTTCCTCAAAAAGTTAAAAATAGAACAACCCCATGATCCAGTAATTGCCCTACTGGGCATTTACCCAAAGGATACAAAAATACTAATTCAAAGGGATACATGTACCCCTGTATTTATTGCAGTATTATCTACAATAGCCAAACAATGGAAGCAGCCCAAGTGTTCATTGATCGACGAATGGATAAAGATGTGATATGATAAATATATATATTTATATAAACATACATTCTGACACACACACACACACACACTATGGAATATTATTCAGCCTTTTAAAAAGACTGAAATCTTGTCATTTGCAATGACGCAGTTAGAGCTGGAGAGTATAACGCTGAGTGCATTAAGTCGGTCAGAGAAAGACAAATACCGTATGATCTCACTCATGTGAAATTTAAGAAACAAAACAAATGAGCAAAGGGAAAGAGAGGGAGAAACCAAGAAACAGACTCTCAACTATACAGAACAAACTGATGGTTACCAAAGGGGAGGGAGGGGGATGGGGGAAATACAAGGTGGAGATTTAAGAGTACACTTATGAAAAAAAATAAAAATAAAATTTAAAGGGGTGCCTGGGTGACTCAATCAGTTAAGTGTCCAACTCTTGGTTTCTGCTCAGATCATGATCACACGGTTTGTGGGATCGAGCCCCACATAGGGCTCTGTGCTGATAGTGTGAACCCTGCTTGGGATTCTCTCTCTCCCCCTCTCTCTGCCCCTCCCCTGCTTATGCTGTCTCTCTCTAAAAATAAATAAACTTGAAGTAAGTAAATAAATAAATAAATAAAATTTTTAAAAATAAAAATAAAAGCTTCTCAAAAAAACCTTATAATTGTCATTTCTTGGGTACTCACAGCATGCCAAGGATGATGCTAACTGCTTTACAAGCATTATTCTATTATCCTTTCCAGATAGGGAGAAGTTTAGTTGCAGATGTGAACCAGCAGCTGCTTCTGCCCCCAAGGCACTCAGAACTAGTGAGGGAAACAGGTAAACAGGTCTTGACAACCAGAGTCACAGATGCTCTGATAGGCGGAGTATAGCGGACTGGGAGAGCCCAGACTCTGGTCAATGTAAGCTGGAGGAAGAGGACTCAGGGAAGGCTTCCTGGAGGAGTTGACCCCAACGTAGGATTGCCACTGGGTCATAACTTAAGGTAGGACCCTCATGGCCTAACATGGCAGGTCTGTGTCAGGCCTCCTGAATGGAAGAAGGGACAAAGTACTAGGGACCAAGGGCCACCAGCTTCCTGTTAAGGAAGGGTCCCGAGAGTCCTCGCCCGGGCAGCTCTAGCAGGTGGGCGTGGTTACGGCGTGGCGCCCGCCGACGCGCGCGGAGGAGGCGGGGCCGCGCCTGCGCAGGCCGCCTACTATGGCGGCCGCCTGAGCCCGGGGTTGAGAAGTCTCAGCCGGACTCCGTCCTGGTACTCGCGGCGGGTAAGTTCCTGGGAGAGGCGGCCGGATGCGGGGAGTGCAGGGAGCCTCCTGGCAGCGAGCCTGGCCTCGAGACCGGGCTCCCATGGACCTAAAGCCCAAGTCCGCTCGGTCTCTGTTCCCTTCCGAGCAAGGGTGTAGGGAGAAGGAGCCCTCTTGGTCATGTGAGTTTCTGTCCCGGGCCCAAGTAGCCCCCTCGGTTCCGGATTAAGAAGGGAGAGCGAGGCCGAACTATGACTTTTGAAAGGGGTTCAGGGAGGAGGCAGGACGGAAAGAGCCCCGGGGGAGGAGGAGGTCTCTGGGGCCCGAGACCCCAACTCTCGGCGGTGGCCCCTCCAGCTTCCCCGTCTTCACCCCTGGTCTGTATTATCCCACGCCTGGCCACCTACTGTCAGAGAAAGCAAACTGCTTTGGGGGGTAACCCTGACTGGGGAACCGCCGTAGAAACCATGACGGCGTCTTAGTCTAGCCCTTACAGCTTTTAAGAGCCAAGGACACCCTTGTCAGCAGGTGCTGCGGGATGAACCTGCAGCCCCAAGGAAGTCGGAGGGGATCCCATCTGCAGTGCGGGTGCCCTTTCCCTCCTCTCCAGTGAGGAGAGCGGGTCGAGGCACATCCATTTGTAGCATTCCCAGACAGATACTCCGAGTCAGCTGTTCCCAAATGGAAAAACTTGTTGCCTTTCTCCATCTCCAAGCACGCTCGTCAAGAATTACGATTATTGCTATAATGACTGATACTTACTCTTGTTCTTTATTTGACCCAAACCTTAAAACTGATCCTCGTCTCGTTTAATCCTCACACAAGCCCAAGGTATGTACAAGACACATCTATTCCCCCATAACTGATTCTAGAAGAAGCCCTTTAAAGGGGTTCCACTTCCTGGTTCTCAGTTGTAGGGCACATTTCCAGGAAGCCTGGGTAATTCGGCTTTTAAAACCGAAAATTCAACTAGCATTTAAGAATATGAGCATTATTTTGGTCTGTCTTTAAGAAAAGCTGATGTGTAATTGTAATATTACGCTCCTTTGTGGGATGTCATTTTTCCAACAAAATGGCACTATGGCAGGAAACAGCATCCTTTGGTTCAAGTTTGACTTTTCACAGCATCGTCACAGAGGATCTTTTTTTTTTTTCTTCCAAAACTATAGGTGGAAGTCCTCAGTTTCCCCCAGGACATCTTTCAGTGCTGGGAGAGCCACATCTACCTTTAAGACTTTCGGTCCTTTTTTGGGATCCAGCCTAACTTTTCCAGTGCTCATTGGCTGAGTGCTTCTGCCTGAGGATGGGGCATGTCTCCTCCATAACTTCCACTGGCATCATGAAATCATGCATCATTTTACGAGCTTCACAGCCTCCCTTCACAGCCCACTTGGCTCTGTCCTGGCTTACACTGTCATGTGGGAAGAGCCAGCATAGAGACTAATTTAACAAGGTGTCAGCTTTTTCACGAAACAACTTTTGGAAACTTTTGTGAAACTTCGGCTCCCCCACGTCAAGTCCTTAAACCGAGGAACTTCTGTTACACGTGCTCAGATTGTGACAGTACGTGCCTTCAGATTGCAAGGAGAGCCTGTGTTATCATCCCGTTTTCCAGTTGAGGGAATGGAGGCCTGAGAGGTTTCAGGACATGCCTAACACACACAGCTAGTGCACACACCTAAGCCAGGTAAGGAACAGTCCTGTCGGGGGTTATGGGCAGGTTTGGGCCAAAGGCCTGAAACCACCCCCAGGACAAGGAACTAACAGCTGTGGACCACCGACAATGCTCAGTGCTTTATGCCCCCCAGGACCCCTGCACAGTGAGAATATAGCTGGAGAAGCAGGTCCAGATGGGTGACGCAATTTCCCCCAGGTCTCATCACCACGAGATGGGAGACTGGGGTGTAGACATGGGTCTGCTTGATGCTTTTTGATGAGGCGGACCACTCGGTTTGGAGGGGGAGCCTTTCTCTTCTGGCCACTTTGCCTCAGGCGTGGTTTTCCAGACTTCAGTTGTTGCTGTGTTAACCTGCATAATTTCCTCTATCTACATATCACCTGTATAGTGAGTGCCCCTTGGTTGCTTTTCCTTTGCATCTACTCTTTTTTTTTTTTTCTTTTTAAATTTAAAAAAAAGTTTCAAAGCAACGAAGGGCATTTGGACAGCTAGGGTCAACCTCTAGAATAAAAAAAGAAGTAAAGAGAAAATAAATGCAAAGCGCGAATTGAATTGACTTTGTAAATCCAATACTGTTTTAGGCAAAACCAGCTAAGAAATACATTTGCATGAGAAATGGGGATAGTTGGCTATGGATGGAGTTTTAAATAATACAAAGGAATTAATCATCTTAGATCTGCTAATGGTCTTGTGGTAATGTAAGAACATGTGTTAGGAGACAGACGCTGTAGAGGAATTTAGAGGTAAAGTATCTAGAATTTACTCTCAGTTCAGGAGGGCAAAAACCCCAGTAGATCATTTGACCTCCTATGACAAGGTGTTGATGATCATTGGATCTAAGCAGCGGGTATATGCCTGTTTATCATGCTATGCCCTCAGCTTTCTAGTCTGTTTGAAAATTTTCACAGTAGAAGAGTTGGAAATTAAAATGGAAGGATATCAGTATACATGGAAATTCGGATCCCTTGCCATAAATAAAAGATTACTGTGCGAACACAGTACAAACAAAATAAGACAATTCTAGCTGGAATCTTTTCCCTCGCGAAGGCCCTTGCAAAGGCCCTGAGACTTTCTCCTTTAGGAAAAATGAAGAGAATTACAAAAGGAAGCATTTTCTCCTGGGGTAATGCAAAGCTATTTAAGTATTTACACTGTTCCCCTTTGAGACCTGCCATCCTGAGGACCTGATCTTGCCTTCCAGGTGCTCCTGTCCCATGATTCCTGTGGAGCCCGGCCATGG